>NC_068402.1:27924698-28259112 GCF_023724105.1 Carassius gibelio | reverse complement strand
AGAACTTTGGAGAGCTTCACCAGGAGTGGATTGAAGCCAGAGTCAGCGCATAGAGAGTCACCACACTCAGATGTCTTCAGGAAAAGGGCTACAGCTGTCACATTTCTAGAACCAAGCCACTCCTGAACCATAAAATAAAACATCAGAAGTATTTCGCCTGGGGGAATGAGAAAAAGAACTGGACTGTTGCTCAGTGTTCCAAAGTCCTCTTTTCGGATGAAAGTAAATTTAGCATTTCATTTGGAAATCAAGGTCTGGAGTCTGTAGGAAAACTGGAGATGAACAGAATCTAAAGTGCAGTGTAAAGTTTCTGAAGTCAGAGAAAATTTGGTGTGCCGTGACGTCTGCTGATGTTGGTCCATTGTGTTTTATCAAGTCCAAAGTCAATTAAGATTTTGGAGCACTTCTGACAAGCTTTATGGAGATGCTGATTTCATTTTGCAGCAGGACTTTAACACCTGCCCACAGTGCCAAAACCACTTCTAAGCGGTTTAATTACCATGAAATTACTGTTCTTGATTGGCCAGCCAACTCACCTGACCTGATCTCACCTGACCTGAATCAATTGGGTATTATGAAGATGCAGATTTTATTTTATTTGATAGACTTTATTAATCACACACTGGGGAAATTTACTTGTTACTGCATACTCCACAAGCATGATACAATAAACAAAGAAAACATACTAAGAGGATACAACCATACTACACAGTATTGTTATTGCAATTAGAGAGTCTAACTGCTGTTGGAGATTATGATAGCGCTCCTTCTTACACAGTGGATGTACCAGTCTGTTGCTGAAGGAACTACTCAGGGACATCACAATCTTGTGCAAAGGGTGAGAGATGTTTTTGATAATGGACTTCAACTTAGACATCATTCTCCTCTTCCCCACCTCCTCGATAGTATCCAAAGGACATTCCAGAATAGAACTGGGCCTCTAAATAACAATATTTCAACTGAAATATTTCAGTTTGTGTGCAATGAATATAGAATATAAGAAAGTGTGCTTTTTTAATGAAATTACAAAAAAAAGAACTTTTCCATGATATTCTATTTTTTAGATGCACCTGTATATATATAGAGAGAGAGGGGGGGGGGTCTCAAATCTGATTGGCTGAGAGCCTTTTCCAGAGCTGTGATATTCTAGTGATAAAAGAGCTAATGGTGGATGCCCAATTCCACTATAGTTTTATAAATAATACTGTTTTTGTGTCACAGAATATCATTTTCAACGTTTTTAGGTGAGAATGTAGTTGTTTAGACTTTTTGCAGTTTGTTAATAAAGATAACGTCTATTTGGAAATTTGCTTCAGTGTTCAATGCCATTCAGCACTAATAAACCTGCTGAGAGCAGCTTCACCTCGGCCAGATCTTCTGAAATTTGCCAGTGGCTCTGATGACTGCATAGTAATTAAACATGAGGTATGATTTGTTTTGGGTAAATCTAATGGATAGTCTTTGGTCTCATTAAAATATTATTTGTTCTAGAGCGAACAGTTTTGGCTGAGGGCAAGGTCTTTATATAACATCAATGCTGTAAATCAGGCCACTGCCTTTGCACTTTTACGTGAATTGCTGAATTGAATAGCAATCTGATGATGGCTGTTGTTGTTGTATATTAAATATTATTATTCAGTAAATAACATTTTATATAAATAGTAGTATTTGAATAAAATTATTCCGCTACTATAGCACAAAGATTCAGCAGTAACAACTTTTGTATTGAAAGAGGCTGAATCAGGGCTGTAAAATTAGAAAGTTATTTTCAACAACACCTTATAAAATGCAGCCAACAAATGCACTGAGCAGCGCAGTCAGGAAGTCACTCTTGACAGATATCATGACAAAGATATCACTTCCCTAAGCCGGCATTCAAACTAATGTTAATTATGAATATGAGACTGTTCTGAAGAACGAATGCTGTATCAGATAGAGGTAATCACACTTGCCCAGTCCATCTATCACTCTAAATACTGTACTCTACCTGAGCTTACAGCAAAACAGTAAGCTTTTAATAAAGCATCTTAACTGTTGTCTCTTTTTTTTTTTTTCTTTTTTTTTTATTTGCACCTGTGCCATCAAACTGTTGTATAAATGGAACATAAGTCGTAGCTGTGTGAAATGACTGTATATCAGCACACTTTGATTATATGTAAGATATATATAAGAAGTTTGTGAAATTCAATACAGTCTGATATTGTGTAAAAAGGAGCTGATTTTTTTTAATTTTTTAATTTTTTTTTATTAAGTTTGAATACTGCAGCTGTCTTGGACTTGGACACAGATTCCTTATTGATGCATACCTTGCACACCTTCCAAAATCCCCCCTCGCACCCCACCTCTAAAGAAACACAACCCCACATCAGAGAAAACACAACAGCATAACTGAATCCCAGACTGCTTTCTGATCCAACTCTCACAGTAAATAGCGATATTAAGGACTTTAAATAGACATTTGTGATCTTGTTAGAGTTAATTCCCAGAGACAAATATGTCACAAACAGATTGGTTAGACCGTTAATTAGTTTGATTTTAAGATGACACAAATTGACACAGTTGAAATAAAAAAAAGCCTTTTCTTTCCTTAGATTTTTTTTTTTTTATAAGGTGTGTATTTTTAAACCATCCTTTATGGCAGAATGAGGTTTTTTTTTTTTTTTTTTTTTTTTTTTTGGCAATTAATTTCTCTCACAAAGGAATAATGCAATTAGGGTTATTTGCTATGATGGATCACATATATAGTTGTCAAGATGAACAATTATCTTAGTGTGATGAAGTGAGATAAATGAATTACAGCAATGTAATTAGGAAGTTTGTATTTTGAGCTATGAAAGAAAGCAGTGCGTTTTGTGTTATTTAGAGTCTGGTTATCTTGATTAAGATAAGTCAGGAGTTAAGATAAAGAAAGAGAAAGGAATCTCCATGTCACAACATTTTTGGAAGACAACCTGAGTTTTGTGTTGTGTCCCCAAACTATGGTGGTTTAAATGATAACCAACAGAAAGCAGCTTGGTTTGAAAGTCACTTTTTCTGTGCTTTATACATCACTGCTCTTTTGACAACAGACACTGGACTTTTTTGTCTGCAAAATTTCACTTATGCTACTGCACCTTATGATGTTATGAAAGATTGCAGGAGAAAAATGCAAAAATGGATTAGATTGATTTGACTGGAAAACGTCAGGTGTGAATTCACTGAACAGATATGCCATGTATTTTTTTTTGTTTGTTTGTTTGTTTGTTTGTTTGTTTTGTTTTGTTTTTTTTGGGGGGGGGGTTCTGCTTGTGGCATTTCAATGCAAAACCTTTCATCTTTATTCACAAACAATCATTATGTCAAAATGTGCTGATATGCACCTTAAAAATAAAAAATAAATGTTTTAACGATGGAGCAGGTTTAGACATAATTGTCTCCTAAGTGATTGAGGCGTCTGTTGTTGGATCCAATAGTGAACATAGCAGACGTCATTTACTCCTGACATCAGAGCACCTGAAGCGGCAGTGGATTGTGCGCCCATGCACCATTGCTGTGAACAGAGCTGTTTTTGACAAGGTAAAAAGGGTGTTGTTTTACACTAACATTGAGAAATGTTAACCAAAGAATGTTGCAGACGTTTCATTAAGACCCTAAAGAATCATATCAGTTTGTTGGAAAAGGGCATCTTATGACCCTTTAAACTCACATTGTGAGCTGTGCTCTTGCCACAATTAATATTACACTAATTCTGCCTGTAGAAAGTAGGTGGAAGACAGAATTTTGTGTACTTCTGTATTTTAAAAAGCTGATTCCGGTGCCTGGAGAGCAGTGGTGCAGTGATGCTCTGTAATCCCAATAAAGTACTCCAAGTCACAGTAGTCCACTGTATTCCCCGCAACCTAACACTCAGAAATGGTCCACAAGTTAGGGAATTGTTAACTGAATTTAAATTGCAAATCTGCCCTTCCATTATTTGCATAATTACCTTAGCGGATCAGTTGCTAAAACAATGCAAACAAAAATGCGCTGTCAGTGGGTAGGGTACCATTCAATTTTAGTAAACCTCCCTCAGTGACATAAAACTGAAAGCAAATAAAACTAAAAATAAATTAGCTTCCAAACAATGTAAGCAAAAAAAAAAAAAATTGCACCTCTATCCAGCTCACAGCACGTCCAGCTGGGTATGAAGCGCTTCCATTTCATAAATCATAACACCGAACATATGCCCGAGCTGCGTGAGTGTATGCTTTCATCTTCTTCAGCCACTTTTCTTCAACACTTCTTATCCAAAATAAACGCGTGGCAGAGAGAGGTAGTCACATCTCATGCTTGTTCGCTTCCAAACAGAGGGCTTAAGGTTGCATGGAGCCGGAGCTGGATGGGAAGTTGGCTAGCGGAATGATAACTGTGTGCGGGTGTTTACGTGTGTATCAGCGTGGGTGGGGGCAGGTCACTCGGTCACGTCCGAACTCAAAGCAAGTTGATCTCTGCCGG
This sequence comes from Carassius gibelio, assembly GCF_023724105.1. Taxonomy (NCBI): domain Eukaryota; kingdom Metazoa; phylum Chordata; class Actinopteri; order Cypriniformes; family Cyprinidae; genus Carassius; species Carassius gibelio. Next base: position 28,254,639 of record NC_068402.1, on the reverse strand, counting down.
CTTATCGCAGGCCGAGCCAGGCCACCCCTCGCGAATTAAAGGAGAAATAGTATCTTGCTCACTCATTTTTCAACCTCCCGGAGAAGCGGGAGAGCCCCGTATCCTTTCTTTCTCATCCGCTGCTGTTTGGCAGAGATAATCCAGGGCCCATTCTAGGCTGCTGAATCCATCTTACTCCAGGAGGTGGACCAGAGTCCTTGGCTGCAGCGAGGTCATTGCTTTTACGAACCTGCCTGATCACACACAAACACACATTTTCATTTTTAAGACATTTGGGCTTGTTTTTGTTTAATATCTTTGCTTTACACATCAGAGAGTATGTGCTGACTGCTTTGAGTTAACTACGTTTTCAAAAAAAAAAAATTAAATACTAAGAAGTGTAAAATAAGTGTAAATACTAAGTGTTTGCTTCTCACCACACATACGATACATTGATGTGCACATGGAAGACAAATACCAGGTGTTGTTAGGTTGCAGGGTATCTCATTTGAATGTGTTCACAGTGCCTCTTGTTCATTTATATATCTTTCTTGGGAATAAACTCCAGTGGCTCATTATGAAGCTTTGAATCACATGAACATGACGCTCACATAAAATGAGAAAGTGTAATGTCTAAGCTGTCTCAGCTGTCTCAGTCTCAGCTGCATATATATGAAACATAAATATTATATTCCATGTCTGCATGCATACATTGAACAATATATAGTCTTTAAAAAAGACTCATGAAAAATGTATGGTAACATACAATATATATATATATATATATATATATATATATTTATATATATATATTTTTTTTTTTTTTTTTTTTTGTTATTTAGTAATCAGAAAGGCCACATTTGTAGATGATAAGACAATTTTGCAATGGAAAGAAATGGAAATTATATTAAAAAAGTAACTGTAAATAATCAATGTATTAAAATGTATAAAAATAGTAAAAAATAACAAGAAAGTGACTGTGCTGTGCTGAATAGATCAAAGACTACAGTTATAAAACTTTTATCTGTAACGTCCTAGTAAAAAAGTTATATATTTAAATATAATATATTTATAAAAATTATTATTAAACTTTTTTTTTTTTGGAGTAATACCTGTGCACAATGCACATTTCTTAATATTAAGCCTAAATGTTTTAATGTCACTATTGATGAGCACTGTATGATCTTTGAATAATATCTGTCTTTAAATGCAAGATATTTAAAGTGTAGTATAGTTTTTCTGGGGTAATGATTTATTTTATTTTATTTATAGTATTACTGTGTATTTCGTTTATTTCAAATTTTGAAATCCACAGCTTTGTGTTCACATGGACAGCATTTGCCCATAACAGACAAAATATTATTTTCAGATCATTAATCTAGGTAAAAATTGCAAGTCTATTGATGACAGCAGACACAGTAGTACAGCTTTAATTGATCTGCTTAAAAACAGCTTAGATCATTTTGTGCTTTAAGTAATTTTAAGTTAATTTAGAACGTGGTCATTGGGACGTGACAAAAGAGATGGTGATAATGTCTGAGTGACTGAGCTGTTTACTTTGTATTAAGTCCATCACTTTTCACCACAGTCTGATGGACTCCAATTTGAACACCTGTTTTGAACATAGTTGTCTAACATTTCTGTATTAAAATGCTGAAAATGAAATGGAAGACGTTGATGAGGCCTCATCTAAAAACCTTTTTTTAACAAGCACATTTGATTAACAAAATAAAGTCATGTACAAAATGTAAACAGATGTCCATTTTGAATTCATTGGTTGGTAGGTTATAAAAGCAGCACAGTTAAGTAATAATTGGTGCATTTTAAAAACAAATGTAATAGTAACAGAAAAATGTGGGTAATTTACAGGAAAGTTTGCAATTAAAAAGTGCACAGTATTACAATAAAAAGTTCAACATGACAGGTTTTATACCTAACAGTGTTACTGATGTCTTCTTACTGCTCTCTTTTTAGCATGGTTTAATATAAAAGTCATACTTAAATGTGATAAGCTTTTCTTTCTGAAGAGTGAAAAGCTGTACTTCATTTTCTAAACATTCTTCAGAGACTCTAAAGTATGTTTAAGTTGTTTAAGTATCTAAAACATTTGTACTCTGTAATTGACTGCATTTTAGCAAGTAAGCCACAGCGTTTTCTTATCAAAAGAACACTTCTGGTCTTAATTTAAACATACTTGAGGTTTGTGTTAGCTCTCTGTTGTGCTGTTAAAAGCTGCATGCAACTGAAATTAATTCCTTCAGTGCTGTACAAACACTTCAATGTTGTGCAAAATAAAGTCCTCTAAAGCTGGAGTCAGAGTTCTTGCTTGGCTCGGTCCTGACATCAGGCTGATTCTTGAACAGGACATCAATCCACACAATGTTCCACACAGCCTCCGTCTCATCACAGTGACAAATTAGAAGAGCTGCTAATATCAGACTCAGAGGAAGTGCTCTTGCCAGGCTCCACTGGGAGAGAGCCTGACCGATATTAACAGAGCACCTCCCTGTTCCCTTGTACCATGACGGATGAAAAGCATTCCAAAGGGTGGCACACCATGCGTGTCCCTTTCCATCCTGCCTTCTGGCAGCAAATATCACTTAACCAGGCATCCAGAAATCTCAGACGGTGAGCATTACACCTTAGACCAGGTTATGCATCTGTGTGTTGGCCTTGGATGTGAATGGTTTGAGAACGGAGGCTCTGTTTCCAGCATTTGTGAATTTGATGATATATAGAATTATATATTAAGATTTTGATTCATTTTGATTGTAATCTTTAAGGCTATGTTGCATTTAAAGGGGCCATTTGATGCAAAATTCACTTTTACATGGAGTTTGAACTTAAATGTGTCTTGGCAGTGTGTACGCAACCATCCTATAATAATAAAAATCCACTAGTGCTTGTTTTAAATCCCTACAAATCATAAGCACTTTCTCAGAGCAAGCCATTCACAGATTCCGGTCAAAGTGACATCACTTTGCACAGTCCCCTCCCAAGACCAGCTCCCACAGACCAGCTTCACCTCCAGAAGAAGTGAGTATAGTTTTTTTTTTTATTATTTTTTTATTTTTTTATTTTTTTTATTCATCTTTGAAAATCGCTGGAAGAGGGGGCGGGTGAGCAATAGCTTATTATCATTTAAAGGGACATGCACCAAAACATGTCATTGTGAAAAGAGCTATTTTGACAAGGTAAAAGGTGTTCGGTCATAAAAAGATGGATGTTTCTTAGCCAGTGCAGCTATACATGTCATCCATCTCCATTTAATCAATCTTTTTAGTTTTTGCTCTTCTGGTGGTTTGCAGCTTTTTCTTTCTGCAAATTATAACATAGTTGTATGGTGTATAGCAATATTACAGAGCAACCAAATTACTATTAAAACACTCCGACATAGCCTCTTTGCAAAAAATTTTTTTAAAAACGTGCACAGTAGAAAAAAAAAAAAATCACATAAATGATTATATTGACACAGGACTTCAGTGTTCAGTGAAATATGGTAGGTAATTTCTGGGGGAATTTTTACTTAACAAATTACAGACATGGCAAATTTGCACAAAATGAAGATCACAGATGAACCTCCACAATTATTACAAATGACTAGAGGTCACCAAGTAATTATAATCCAGTATGAATAGGGCTTTACACTAACACTGATACATTTTTAAAACATTTCATGAAGACCTTAAAGAATCATACCAACTTGTGGAAAATGGGCATCTGATGTTCTCTTTAACGGGGTCAAGCTCAGTTCAAGACAGCAGTCGAAAATTGTTAATTTAATCATCAAACAGGCAAAGGTTCACTTCAAGAATAAAAAAAAGTTGCACTGATGAGTTTGAAGTACCCTACAGTATTTGACAAAACAGAGCAGAAAGAGAAAGCTTATCTATATTATTAGTTGTCTATACAGACTTTATTCAAGCAACAGAAATGTTTGGCTGAAAGATGCACAAAACACAATCTTCCAGCCTAGGATGATGTCATATAAATGTACAATAATTTGGGACAAATATAATGTGACAGAAAACCTTTTATGCAAATGCAGGACTTTTAATTATAAACAATCCTAAAATATGCCAGTACTCTTATTTTGAAATGTAAATGCTTTACTACTTTTAGCTGTGCTTTTGAAAAACTGATATAAAACATCCAAGCTTACAATCATCTACAAGAAATTATCATATAAACACCATAAACTAGGCTACATTAATTAAATCACTTCAAATGATTCCATATCATGACATGTTTTAAATCATGACTCCTGAAATGAAAATTTCAAATGCACATATAGGCCTACTATACCTTGGTAGATTTCAGCACAGATATCAGATAAGAAGAACGATTATGACTGTATAGAAATTGATAAGAGGATGTCTGTAACTGTAATCAAATCTACTGCACATAGACTCCTACTTCTCAAACATTATAACCACATGTTACTTTTGTTTATTTAATACACCAAAGTCTTTGAGCACTGACATAAATTACAAGAGCTGGCAACTGAATTGAAGCTAGTATAACCTTTATAACATACCACACTTGCAACTGCTTACAACCTGCATCCACTGTATATAAGACCTCACAACAAATTGGTACAAAGTAGATGTCCATCAAAGCTAGTGAAAGTTAGATTTTAATAATATTTTTAATATTGCTGTTAATATTGATTTGAGCAACTTCATACAAATATGACTGAAATAAACATAGACATGACACCATGATGTCAGTCTGTGATACACTGACAGGGTGGAATAAACTGTTTTATTTAACTCATCCCATCATTAGCATTCATGCCTGTGCATTATCAGCATCAACACCACACTCCTCCTCTCTCACTTGTTTTCATTTGTCATGTTTGTAATTTCAGCATACTTGCTTGCTTTAGAATAATTTCACATTGATCATCTTTCAATGCAAGCTCTCATATTCAGCTTCTAAAATACTTTAGTGCAATAGGGAAAGAGAGATTTGCATGTTGATAAGTAGTAGCACACAGAGAAAATTCTGCATTTAATGGATTCAGTGTGAAATAATCAAAATGAAGAAAAGAGAGATGAAAGACTTTTTTTAAAAAAAAGGAGGTTTTGTGAATGGGTGGTCATCAGGAATCATTTAAATTATCCTTCATTTCTCTCTGCTCTGGGTCTGCCACATCTTTAGCAAAGTGTCATTGATACATGGTAGGACATCTGGCAGAACACTTACTGTACAATGTGTCAGCTCTAGAAAAGCTGGAGATAATTACTAAATTATTAATCTGTCTAAAGCACTCCTGCTTTGATGTGCTGTATCTGATGCAGGGGATGGAGGAACATAGAATAATCACCTCTTGTAAAATTAAAGTTTCAAAGTTACTGTTAAAAGGTGCATAATTTCTCTCTCTTTTTTTGTCATTTTGAATATTGTTTTCATAAAACAGTGGATGCATTTAAATATTTAAACTCCATATAGTGGGCAAAAAACAGTAATTGGGTTAGGGTAATGGGGTTGATAAAGGCCTCCTGCAGCGAACTGATGTGTTTTTGTAAGAAAAAAAAAATCCATATTTAAAACGTTATAAAAAGTAATCTCTAGATTCTGCTTACTGTCATAAGCGTGTTCTGGCATATGGTGTAGGAGGTATTGTAGGCATAGCGTAAACACATATTAAAGCCTTATTCTGCATGGCTTTCTATCCCTTAATCTAACCCCATACCTAAACTTAGCAACTGCATTACTGACAGTGTTGGGAAGGTTACTTTGGAAATGTAATAAGTTACAGATTACAACATGTAATAAGGTAACTATTAGTATAAAGTAACTATTTCAATCACTTTGTTAAAGTAATATAACTGACTGACTTTGATTACTTTTTGATTTATTTTCTAAATGTATAATGTCTTCAGATGTTTGTCATTTTCAAACATTTCCAGACAGGGTTAACCTTGCAGATGTGCTCCACACTGATTATTGACAGATTTTCTAAAATATTCATCACTTGAATTAGGATTGTAATAATTTAATTATAAAGCACGGCCACTGGCAATTATTATTATTTTTACTATTTTTTACTTTGAGATCTCCAAGATTAAACAAAAATTTAACAAAAATAGTTTAGTAGTTAGGATAATGTTTTTGAAATCAAATCTTTGCATAGCTAAGACAGAAAACACAGGCATCAAACAATGTCTTGCAAAATGACCAAAAAATAAAAATAACAAAACAACCACCAAATTCTCCTGTCAACCCTTTTGGAAAATGGCATCTCAGGAATCTCTAGCCAGTGGTTTTAGTTTTAACTCTCAGATAGGTCCATCAATATATTTTTGAGAGGTGAGGTGTCCAAGTCACAACAACTAGCTACTGGGGTGCCTCAGGGCTAAGTTCTTGGACCAATTTTCTTCTCTGTCTACATGGCATCACCAGGTTCTGTCATTCAAGAACATGAATTTTCATATCACTGCTATGCTGATGACAGTCAATTCTACCTCTCATTCCATTCTGATGATCCGACAATAGCTGTTTGCATCTCAGCATGTCTAACAGACATTTCTTGTTGGATGATGGACCATCACCTTTAACTCAACCTGGCTGAGACAGAACTGCTTGTGGTTCCAACAAACCCATCTCTTTATCAAAATTTCACCATCCAGTTGGTGGCAGCTCATCATCCATAACTCTTTCAAAAACAGCTAGAAACCTTGGAGATGTGATTTATGATAAGCTGAGATAAGCTGAATTTCTCAGACCACATTGCTAAAACGGCCGGGTGCTGCAGATTTGCTTCATATAACATTAGGAAGATCAGGCCCTTTCTTTCGTAACATGCAACACAACTTCTTGTTCAAGCTATTGTTCTGTCCATGCTGGACTATCACAATCCTGAAACATTAGTGTCTCATATTTTAGAGCAGTTAATGAAGAAATCAGTTAAATTTGTGTTTACGTGTGTGTGTGTGTGTGTGTGTGTGTGTGTGTGTGAAAATCAGATGTAACCCCCTTTGATAACATTTTCATATGTAACTGTAATTTAATAAAGCAATAAGCCCAATGAAGCCGTGGTTTGCAGTGAGTTTATAACAGCTAAGGGCTGTTGTTGGTTATTTCACATTCATAGTAAGGTTTCACAGAATATGTTCATTGTTCTGGATCCCATGCACCAGAGGGTTAAAATCATGTGGAACAGAATGGAAAATAATGCCAAACTGAAAAAAAATGGTTACCTGTCTAAAAAACTGAAAGCAAATTAAATTTGTTAACACATTTACTGACAGTCCAAGTACATCGCCTTTCTTCTGTCTGTCTATCTGTTTTTTTTCTTTCTTCTTTCTTTCTTTTTTTTTTTTTTAATTGGTCACTGTAAAATAAAGACTGGGGCAAAAGAAGTTATAGAAGTTATTTACAGTTTGTTACTGTCGTCCTCCACCCTTGCGGCTTTTCCAGACCTTGGCTCCTGTTTATCTAGGGGCATTGTTTTATTACCTTCAAAACTCTACTGGGAGGATCTTTGAGATGGAGTTGCCTAGCAACAGGAACTGGCTGATGATCCGCTGGATCTGAGCTTGCTGAAGGAGCGAGAGAGAAGAAGACAGGGTCTGCTGAAAATGTGGATCTACCAATATGAAGACTAAAAACTGGAAAGGTAAATGAAGTGAATAATAAAGGGGTTTTTTTCAAAGCTAGAGAGACATTTTCAACAAATGTTAACTTGTCGATTGTTGTTTTCTTGTATCGGATATTGATCCACTGAACCAGGAGAATAACGGTAGTTGTGAAATCAGAGGAAAAGAAAAGAAGAAAGAGATGGGGGAGAATAAAACGGATTAAGCTTTGCTGCTGTGGTCACCTTGTTTTATTGCTGGCTTTGCTTATAAAGAAGGTCAATCGCAGGGGAGACCACTTTCAAAAAGTGCTTGACAAGACATTTAGCCGCAAGCTTTCCTCTCATGCCTCTCATGATTTGCAATTCCTTTGAGAGGAGTTCTCCTTGCTTCTCTTTATCCTCTGAAATGAAACACCACTATTTTTCACTCTATCTCTCACACAGACACAGAAAGGTATATTTGATAAGCACTTGGCTCAGAATCAAAACCATAGCTTCACTTTCAGGCTGAGGTCAAAAGAAAGAATAAAGATAGAGTAAACAAAAAAGTATTCCTTGAGTATTTTTATCCAGTACAAACAATGTATGGGTGCACAACAAAACAGAATTGGACAACAGCTATCTTGAATTGACTGAAAGCGATATTTACATTGTGTGCTCTGAGATCTTAAAGGAATCAGGAATAAATGGTGTTACAGTCCCCCGAGAGCACAGGGACCCCTTCTGTAGCTCTTTGTAGATGGTAGAAAATAAAGATGCTTGTAGGAGAGTGCTTCTCTGGCACACCACCAAATGCATCATCATAATTACTACAACAATTACAAGATAATTGTTATTGGTGAGTCTAAAGCAACACAATAGAGAAAATGTCAGGTCTCTTAGTAGATACTTTTTCTCTTCACTTCAAACGTTACCCTTATTTTTTTAATGTTTTTTGAATAAAATTTAAATCAATTATCATCAGTAATTTCCATTAACCCATAAGCCTTATATTTTTGTCATATATTGCATACTTTACTTTTTGATTGTTTATACTGTTCACTGATCCCTAATCCTAGCTAATACCTGCATTTAACTACTTTACTAACTGTTCATAAGCAGCAAATTAGGAATTTATTGAGGGTAGTAGTTAATAGTAAATAAGTGACGTGTTAACATCATGGAATATTTTCATGTTTGGGTGAACTGTCCCTTTAACATATCTGTTGTTTAGTACTTATAAAGCACATATTCTGCATGACCCTAATCCTATCTCTAAACAACTTAACAACGTCCTTAATAACTATGAATAAGCAGCAAATTATGAGTTTTTTTTTTAAGCAAAAGCCATAATTAATGGTTTATTAATTGGACTTTGAAACTAAAGTGTGACCACTGGTTCTTCTTAAGCACCAAATCAGCATATCCGAATGATATCTTAACGATCGTGTATCGACTGGGGTAATGCCAGTCATTAACTGAATGAAATTCAGCTTTGTCATCACAGGAATAAAATAATTTCCTTTTTAATTGTATATATAATTATACACTGTTTATAGAAAACTTTCATAGAACTTTTTGTTTCTTCTTAAACTTGCTAACATGCACACCCGCACACACTCAGAAAAGAACTTTAGTAATTAGCAAAGGGCTAATGATGTGTATTGAAGCCTAAAGGAATGGCCGCCAAATCCAGCAAGAAAGCAAAGACTGAAACAAATGATTTCTCTAGAGGGGATCTGTGGGACAGCTCTCCACGCCCACACAACAGCAGCGGAAAGACATTGCAACCTTCCATAAATCACAACCGCTTCCTGTCATACAGGGACTAGACAGGAAAGACAGGATGAGAGATCCAAGTGTATCAGGTCCAGATAATCTAACGGTTTACAATGTCTGACATAAGCAAAACTGTCACTTACAGAAAAGGAAAGTCCTTGGCGACTCACAGTTCTTGCGGATACTTGTCAACTTGTAGCTCTGACCATAAGTCAGTTTGTCCACTGATGCAGCACTGCAGAACTTTACAATATCTAAAAAGTGGAATAAATAGGGGACGTCATTTCATTTGTACTCAGTCAAATGTGTGTAAATATATGTACAAATGAAAAAAAAAAGTCACCAGTCAAACTCTTCAGAGATGATATCGTTAGCAGAGCTTGTTTTGCATTGACCATGACCATGTCACACAAACCCAGCTGCTACACTCTCAGAAAAAATAAATAAAGAAATCTAAAATCTGTCACTGCAGTACACTTCCGGTACTAATATTTACTATTAATACACCAATATTCACCTTTTAGGTGTACCAGCTTTTGTACCTTGTGAGTGAGCTTCTGGTTACAATAAACTCTAAAAGAAGCAAGAACTTTCACCCTTTCTTAGGCCATTTGTCCACCCATTCTTTTTTATTTGTATTTTTATTTATTTTTTGCCTGCTCTTTTGAATACAACCAGCTGGAAAGTGCTTTGGAGGCACAGCGTTTACCTAGATCCACAGTGAAAGAAATGTTCCTCAAATCATTATTTTTCATATCCCTTCTGTTGTAGTCCAGAGATGTCATCTAGTAGAGAAATGGATACTCGGAGACCAGGAATATTTACTTGTTATCCATTGTCATTCAGTCATTGTACTCCACTGTGATTTGACAGCTGGGTAAAAAGTGACACTGAGTGCTGTATTTAAGATACTATATATATATATATATATATATATATATATATATATATATATATATATATATATATATATATATATATATATATATGAAATAACACTACTGTCATCAGCACATAGTAATCATAATTTATATTCCATTAACAATTCATCCCATTTCCTAAGAGTTATGCATTCAAAGATAGTTGTTTCTCTTTGACTCAGTTTACTTTGTAAACTACATTTTTTTCTGTTTTCTGATCTATTTTAAATAGATTATATAAGATAATTTTCTTCATCTGAGGATTGTGAATTGGTTATATAGGAGGAACATCCTTATTTTTTAAATGTTTTCTTTAAATGGGTTCAGTTAATCAGAACATACTGTGCTAGTGATGGTTCATGCTATTGTTAGAGAATCTATGCTCTCACACGGTCAACAAAGATGTAAACAGTGTAGTCCAAGAGAATGTAAAAAAAAAAAAAATACAATCAAGACAAAAGAGGAGAGAAAATAAAACTGGATCACTTGGTCAACTGTCTGGAAAACTGGTCTTCTGCTGAATGTTCTGTCCCCTTCACTTCAAGAAAGAAACAAGAACAAAAGCCTCAAACTGAAATACTGGTCACAAGTGCAAGAAAGACATTTGAGATGTTTACCGAATTGGGACAGAAATAAAGAGCATCTATCTCAGTGAGGAGGACTAGGATGTTTGCTAGAAGCGAATGATATTACCTTGTCGCAGCATCCGATTTGAACTTTCTCTCATCGTCTACCTTTCACTCACATTTAATTAAATAGAAACATCAGTAAGATCTTTCTGTCTGTAGCCTTTTTTATCTGCTTTCAGCGCCACAGCTTATCATAACATCATCATTCGTTTTTGTGTAAACAGTTTAACCTGTTGTTTGGAGCCATTTGTGAACAACGGTTTTAAATTGTGAACACACCGAGTTATAATTTATTCTATGAGACTTCCTGATGGTGTAAAGAAACATGACAAGACTGTGTCTTTTTATCAGTTTACCAGATGAAAAAAAAAAACTATGTTCTCGCTGTTTGCAAACAACCGCAGGTCTGGAAAACAAAATTAGTTTTGATGTGCACAAAGCAATGGTGTTTCAGATGTCATAGCATTTTATGCAATTCAATATGTTTTTCATTTAGAAAAACAAAGATAATTTGCATATAATCTTAGTTACACAGTATATTTAAAAATAAAGCATCGCAGAAACAAAAGGAAGACAAACTTGGCAAATTATGTGTTTCTTCATATTTGTGGACTAAATCTCCACACTTTAGCTATATATACAAACAAAAACATTAGATTTCTTTCTTCCCTCAATAATTTTTATTTTTATTAAATACCTATGTATTGAATCTTACATAATCAAAAAATTATATATTGTTTAATTTGTTTACCAAAGTAACGCTCCCTGTTTTTCTGTAATAATCATTCATCTATGCATTCTCATTATTACAATAGAAATACCAGAGGAAATATCTTTGCCAATATCTTAAAATGGCATCTAAGACTATTTTGGATATTTTGTTGGACAATGGGGTCTTTGAGTCAAAGGGTCCTATTTTAACGATCTAAACACAAAGTGTAAAGTGCAAAAAATGCATTTGCTAATTAAACAACATGGTGCTGGATTAGAAAATGTGAATGGCACTGGACTGAAACTAGCAAACACACTTGCACTGCGCCTTGCGTTGCATTGCACCGGGTGTATTATAGGGCCCAAAAAGTTTGGTATATAAGTACATGTCATTTTTATATACTGTAATTTACATAGAAACTAATTATGTGGCTAAAATAATCGTAATTAAATACATTATTTAGCATCTGATCTGGTTACAATGGATTGCAGATGGTTAGTGAATAAGACACAGATTTGGCACTGAAAAACACAAAGAATGTGGTGCAACAGTTTGGTAAGTTTGCCCTTAAGCATCTATAATGCTTGGTTAGTTTGAAGATGTGCAACACTCCAAAGTGTAATAATAGGAAGGTTTGCAGAGGCATCCATCAACACATATGTTCTTCAGAGACTTAAATTAGCACCATGTTGTAAATCACATAATAGTTCACTACATACAGATTTTCTGACCTCATCTCAAACCAGAAATAGAGGAGAGAGGAGGCATGGGCAGGGCAGCTGTGGGGTGCGAAAAGAACAAATCTGCGCTCGGAAATGTATAATTTAATCTTGATCATGAGTTAATACACCATATGCTCCTTGCAATTAAGCTGTCCATGGATAACCCATCTCTAATTTGTTAAAAGTTCAATGCAGCGTAAAATCTGGGGCAGGTCATTCCCCTGAGTTTAATCTAGCAAGCGTGGTGGGAAGAGAGAGAGAAAAAAAGAGGGAGGGACAGTCAGAGGGACAGGGAGAAAGAGAGAGGGAGAGAGAGAAAGATAGTCAGGGTATCTAATTACTAGGGCTAAATCACCAATGAGAGAGCAGTGCTTCAAAACACCTTCAGCTCTACTCTGTCTTCATTCAGTGACTTATAATTAGACAAAAGAGAGCAGGAAAAGGAGAGTAACAGAAAGAGACGGACATACACTCATTTCAGTGGAATGGAAATAGCAGCGTAAAACCAGAGGACAAAAGTTTCTTGCTAAATGGGAATTTGCATTGCCAAGACATTTAATCCCAGGCAGATTTATGAAGTATCAAAGGCCATGCGAGATCACAGAACATTAAGTGTATATTCACAGTTGTGCAACAGCTGATCTAAAGTCGAGATGTCATGAAGCTATTTTTTAAGGGCATCACTTGACACTTTAGGAAAGATCAGAAATGATTATTAATGGATGGATGGATGGATGGATGGATGGATGAACTAATGGCACATCCAATGTTTACTTCTTATTGTTACAAATGCTGTCAGCAGAGTAAAATAATTGATTAGTCTTATGATTCCTGACCTATCTTTGACAAACAGAGATAAAAGTATTTAAAACTGTGGTTTTATTCATATTTAATTACTTTCTTTTAATTACTTGTCAACATTTTTCCCATTTCAAATTTTCAAGTAATCCTTACTGCTCCCTTGTGGTAAAAATGTCAAGATTGTAGTGACATGAAGATGAGTAGATAATGACAGAATTTTCTTGTAATCATTTTCAAATGATTTTCAGGAGATACAGAAGAGGATTTAAACGAAATCTATGATGTCTGCTAGAGTGTTTAAGACAACACCGTTTTTACCCATACAATAATTTACAAATGATTTTCCACTCTGCTGAAAAATTTAAATAAAATAATAATAATATTTAATAAATAAATAAATAAATAATAACCGCAAAGCTAAAATGTTACTTGTAGAGTAAAAAAATACCACAGTAAGAGGTAGATGAGGATTATTAATTTTTCATCCAGATCATCACAGATGTCTAACTACAATGACATGTAATTTTTGCTGTTGCGAATCTGTGATGTTGTTCCATGACTAAGCTGTGAAAACAGAAGAGGAGGCTAAAAGCCGGACTGAGCTGTGAGCAGGCAGCAAGTCTGAAAGGTAAATCACGGCATGCTCCAATAACATAAGCCTCCATAGGGAGAACTGTGTTTTAAAGCCCTGTCTGACTTATCGATCCAGAGCCAAAATTGCACACAAGCCCCTAAATACACACACAAATACTTGACACTCACTGTTGACTCATTTAATTAGTTGTGGTCACAGGGGAAGCTCGGGTCTCTGAACCAAGCCTCCACCATTTTGTATATAAGGACATGCTATCGTTGCATCCAACAAACACCAAGAGACATCCGCAATATTTTATTAATTAGCTGACGTGCATTATTACTGGGAGTTGGGAACAATGACAGGACCCACTCACGGTAAAAGTGTATAACACAGCACCCATCCTGCATGCTGATGTTGCGGCTGGGTGAGCTTTAAATCCAAACAGGTCTTAGGGAATATTAACTGATTAATTAGCATTCACATCACTTGCGCAAAACAGGCTTAATTGAATCGGGCACAGCAGTTTTGAGTGCTGGAGTCTTGGTGATGTTAATTGTGACGTTTGGAAAATTGAGTCTCTAATTAAAGGCTGATGAAAATATCGTGTGAGAGTGAGGAAAGTCAAATTAGTACTACTATAATTTTATCTACAGAGCTAATATGGCAAAATGAGTCTTTTTCCCTGTAAAATGCTTGTACTTGAGAGACATTCTACATTAGCAAATAGCTTTGGACATTTTTACGTGCACTTCTATTTTTTCTCTCCTAGAGCATTAAAGAAAACCCTGTTTGAAGTGAACAGCCAGTTCAATGCTCATCTGGTAGCTTAAATGATTTGTCCAAATGCATGCTGGCTGACAGCATCAAGCGTCATTTGCTGAAAAGCTTTGCTAGACTGCAAACTGAACTGATTGAATAGGCAGCTGTGTCGTGACATACAGTACATGCACACTATACCGGTATCAGTCAATTCCCACAGGCCTCCTTCAGTGATGTCAGAGCAGAAGCTTTGACTGATGCATGAGCGAAAATATGTCTGCTCTCTGCAAAACTCTCTTGAGGATTGAAAGCAAAACCATGAAAGAATGATATATTTATTTGATTAATTTACTATTTGGAAGAACTCATTATTACATTTTTATGTCTTGGACATTTTATGTTGCTCCAGTTCCATATTTAACTTCCACTAGTCACCTCTCCAAGCATTTTTTCTCAGTCTCTGTCTCTTTAGTGTTTCTTTACCCTTCTATCGTTCAATACCTGCATGAATTCTGTTGAAAACAAAATTAGATATTTTGAAGGATGCTTATTTTATTTATTTTTTTGTCCATACAATGAAAGTCATTTGATTCTAAAAGAACACTGGACCACACTTACATTCAATAAAAAAGGCACTTTAAAATCTTTTACGTTCCACAGAAGAAAATAAAGTCATACAGGTTTGGAACGATATAAGAATCTTTTACGAATTCCCCTCTAAGAGAGACGTAAGAGAGACAGAGAAAAAATAGTTAGGAGAAAAGCGTGGAAGTTAAATATGGAAGTGGAGCAACTTAACACCACATGAAGGTGAGTAAGAAGACAGAAGCAAAATTCTGTGTTTGTGTGATGACACGACTCACTTGTTCTCTGAAAATGAACTGCCATTCGAATACATTTATCGCAGATGAGTCATGTAAACATCACAGATGTCACCCTGAAAAACAATTACAGTTACAGAGTTAATGACCTAATTTAAATATTCACAGTACACCAGCATCACCTTAACACATTTGGTGCATGGTTAATCTGTATTACGGGCCATTAGTGAAAAAAATAAAGGTTCTAAAAGGGAGTAAAGCCATAGGAGATCCTTTCTAATATATATATATATATATATATATATATATATATATATATATATATATATATGTGTGTGTGTGTGTGTGTGTGTGTGTGTATTTTCAATATAAAATAAATTCCTATATAAAACCTTTTGTGCAATGGACAGGTTCCTGGGATAAAGTTCCTTCAATGAAGTGTAGATGCCAATAAAAAAACTTTATTTTCTAGAGTGTATGTACTGCTGTTCAGTAAACTTGTCTCTATAGATACTGGCCCTCTGTTGCTGAATTGGACCAAGGAAAGGATTACTCAGAAGACAGCGAAGTGTGCTGACATCAAGCACATCAGAGCACAAGTTGGAGATGAAGGTTTGTGTCCACCTGCCAGAATCAATAGGTACATCAAAACTATCGCTGATACTTCACTTTCCCTTTCCTCTGTTTTATTTATCCCTTGTTTATTTATGTCAGCACACAATGCCAGAGAGCAAAAATGCTGACAAACATACAGTATATACCTTAAGCAACAGCAGCATTTTCATTTTTCTCTCAAATAAAATAGCCGGTGCGTAGCTGCAGAAGTCTAGCTGAAGGAAGTGCTTCCTGACCTCCCCTCGAGCCCAGCACACTCAGTCTTACATGGCTTGATGTAGAAGTGAAACATCATAACCTCCTCTCTGTCAGACAGAGAAGTATTTGTTTCAGCTTCATCTGAAGAAGAATCGAAGCGAGGTGCCCTTGACAGGGTCACGGAAGAGTTGATTTGCCATTTTGGTAGCCTTTTAAACATAAAGTGACCTAGTTGTAGCCATGGGAACTTCAGTGCAGCCGCAATGCAGCCAGGCAAAATCAAGGTGAGATTTCTGGTCAAAAAAAAAAAGCTATCGTTGATCCAGCAGCAGTTCGACAGCAACTGCTAAAATCTTTCTAAAACTGCCTCAGACTCTACTGATATGAATGACTTAAACTCAGCATGAAAAGGATTTACCCTTACTCTCCCTATATTCTAAATGCATGTTGTTGATCTAACATGAATGATTCATCCACAGAATTGTTAAATGTGTTAAAGCTAGTCTCTTATAACAAACTTTTCCAATCATCTCATCATCATAAACACCGCCCCTTTTATACAACTTACAGCAAAATCTTATTTTCTGCAGATATGCCTCTATTCTATCAACAAACAATAAACTGAATCAGTTTTACAAGTTTACTTGTATGTACGTCTCAATAAAGAATAAAATATGTCACTACTCTCACTACATCGCAACTTTAAATCCCTTTCACCATGAGCCAAATATGTAGTTATTTTGTTCCATCTATAGTGAATCAGAATTTTATTTATTTTTTTGTACACTAATGATGCTTCTTCTAATGCAAAGCATTAGTACAGACAACTGCTGTTAATGCAGGCACAGCCAGGTGCCATCAGGCTAAATGATCTTGTTCCAGCTGTGGGATTACATCATTTTTTTCCAGGTCATCATCTCAATTTAGGTCTAGGGTCACTTTCATTTAAACTCTGCGGGTGCTTTGAGTCGTGAAATGAGCCAATGACATTAAAATAAATAAATAAAAACAAGCACGTAAGCTGACGTTTAGTCTCTTCAGCTGAAAATACTACAATCAAATGAGAGGACTCTAATGGAATCTTCGCCATGGCACCTCGAAACAGTATCGCCACGCAATCCTGCAGGCGCTGTGCTGTATTTGCATTCTGATTTTATTCCCTTCGGCAAATTTTAGTGAATAACAATCACACATGTTCTAAACTGCTTGTTCGATGCAGCAGTAAGAATCACATGCCCATTGTGCTTCCTGAGTCCCTGCAATCATCCTTCCTGCCGGAATTGAAGCCACATAAATCACATCACATTAACTTGCAATTAAGGAAACCTTTGAAATTCCTCTCTCATTTCATAAAGGCTTCTGCTAAAAGAAAACCAATCATTTTGCTTTCTGCCACTATGACCTCCCTCCCTCCTACTCTCCCCTCATTGGAAAAAAAATATAACGATTCTTCCATCGACACCCTTGAGTCACTGATAACATCGAGAGCGTGGCTGGTCAAAAGCCAATTAGGCCCCAGTCAACACACGTTTACACATTGGTGTTATTAATGTTCTTGCTGTAGGATAACAGCAGAAATTTTTTTTTAAGGAATTCGTGTCCAACACAGCTAGCAGCAAAATAACTGATTTCTTCATTATAAATTGCCTAGGAGGAGTGTGGGGAACTTCAAAGTGTTAAAAAAAAATTATATTCAAATGTTCTTTTTGTTCATTTAGAGGAGAAATACTTGGATAAAAATAAAGGCAAGAAGCTGGGCTTTATTACAAAGTTTGAGCCTATTTATATCAAGTGTCTCAAGTGTCACAATTTCAATTAGTGCACTATTGATTTAGCAGTCGAATCAAATAATTTATCTGTTCGCTGCTGAGTTGACCCTTCCAAACAAAGTGATGTGTTGCCCTTAAAGACACTCTGCTGGGTTTTCTTTTAATTGTTTTGTTTCCAGAAGTGATGGTGACACATTCGTTGACAAGTTTATTTCCATAAAAGTGAAATTAGCATTTCACAGAAATATATCACATTCTTTATTATTAATGAGGCCAAAAAAAGAGTGATTTGCATAGTTCAGAGATTAATTGACTTTTATTATGAGGTATCTGTATTTGAATATGCCTTTGAAATGTCTCTTTTTACCCATGCATCCAGGGTAATTATTTCCACTACTGTATGTAAGAGAAACAAATAATTTTGGGATATTCAAGTTAAAACATATGAAATCTAACCGAGAAGCAATAAAAATATTCTAATTAAAATAAGCAATAATTAAAGTGACGACCATGGAAATTAGGAGAGAAATAATCCCATTTAATCAACTTAATTCAGTGGTGTAGATTTATTTTGAAAACAGATGCATCACTCTCATCAGGATTTCATCTGTAAAATGTTAATTGCAATAATGATGATGATGATATTTGTTTTTAATGTGAACATGCTGAGATAAACTAGAGTGTTCGTAAATATACAAAGCAGATGGCTTTATGGTAATATTTAATCATGTTAACTGACATTGTATGAAAGCATTATTTCATATATCTATTTATTTACATATATAAACATCCATTTAAAAGTTTGCGGTTGGTAAGATTTCTTAATGATTATTTCAATGTAAAATATATAGAGAGAGAGAGAGAGAGAGAGAGAGACCCCTTAATCGCCTACGTCACTGTGACGTCACCGCTCTAGCTGTAGGCAAAACATAAGGTAGAACTCATTGCAGGTGCGCTAAAAGTTTGAGGTTTTGACTTTAAAATGTCTTTTTGTTGGGTTTTTGGCTGCCAGAATAGAAGGAACAGCAATTTTGTTTCAAAACTAAAGTTTTACCGGATCCTGGCAGACATTCCTTCACAGAAATCAAGAAGACAATTGTGGTTGAATGCAATACGACGTACAGACTGGACGGAGATGATCATAAATAATGCTCATGTTTGCACACTTCATATCAGGTAAAATAATCTATGCATATGAACTGGTGTGTTGGTTTCATCTAGTAAATCAGCAAGTTTCTGTTTTATAGGTGAAAAGTCGCCAATCTTCAGCACACTAGCTAGTTTAAATGTTAAACAAACATACAGCAATAGATGTGTGTGCCATCCTTTGAATGGTCTCATAAAATAATACACATTGCTAATCATAGTTAGCCCAGCGATGGGTTACATCAGAAAATAAGCCTTGACAAAATTCCCCATATTACCCAAAAGTAATTCATATGGCCGTATGGCATACGGGTCAGGTAGCCTGCTTCCATCCGCGAGAGTTAATAAAAAAAAAAAAAAGCTGTCACGGTCCGGCAGAGTCAGGGACTGTACATATTCGGAAAGTTCCGAACCTTCTTCTGCATCCAAATTTAATAAATCCCTCCTAAAACATTCTAGCTTACGCTTGTCAACATTGCGTCCGCGCCTCTTTTTGCCTCCAGCTAAGCCCCGCCCACCCGGAGACGTTGGAATGTTTACAAACTTTTAAGGGGTCTACATATATATATATATATATATATATATATATATATATATATATATATATATATATATATATTCAGGATTCCTTTGATGAATAGAATGTTCGAAAGCACAACATTCATTTGAAATAGAAGAAAAGCACCTTAGTCCTTAGTCCAAACTTTTATATGCCATAATAGCATAACTACCTAGAATCCTTAGGAAACAATCCACTTAAATGTACAGTGAAATTTTCAAAGAATTCAAAGAGATTTTCTAAGAAATCATTTGAACCCAGAGAGTGATGCATCTGAGAGGGATGGATGGTAGAGGATGCTCCCTCGGCTGTTGGGTGGGTGTAGCTGCTCATTTCAGCAGCCTGTGACCCTCGATCTGATTACATCTGCCATTCTGTCTCTCATGCCCCACTGAAGCTGACTTGAACTGATGAACTCGGCCCCAGAGCAGTTAAACTGCCCTGTAAAAGCTGATGCCAGCCATAAAGAGCCTTGGTCGAAGATGGCCCGCTCTGCTATGACCAGCTCTGTGCTTACTTTTCAAATAGTTTGGGGGTGGTGAGAACAACAAAATATAGACTTCTGCCTCACCCTGTCAGGAGACCTATTTTTCTTTTGCTGACATGTTGAGCCATGGTCTCTGAGCTGCCACCTCCTCTTGTTCTTCTCATCTTGGCCACAAGGCCTCCAGCCTACAGATAGGGGCTTAGTGTGAGCGCTGAGCTGTCTGCTCAGTGGCCCAACCAGACCCGATGACCACCAGAGGCCTCTGAAAACGTCATCTTCTCTGAAGTAGAGATGGTGGATGTGGGGTTTGTTGAGCTTACAGCGAAGACTCCTGGAGACTGTGATGTGGATGTGAGAGAGATTTGGGGTCATCGAGGTCTTTTCCTTAGATAAATGTTGTCAAAATGTGTCTTGGTTATTTTTAGTCTATTTGCTGGAATAGCCGCATGCACAAGAAACAATAAAGAGCTGCGTAAGAGCGCTGGAAATATCAAAACACTTCAAAATCAATAAGAGAGATGAATTCTCGAAGAAGAAGTCTACAGCGACCTTTTCATAACAAGAGAGGTTTTGTCATGCAAAGCACAAAATTCGGTGACTGACTTACCTATGAATTCCCCTGATGGCCATGAACTCAACTGCCACATCAGCCAAATTGTAGCATTCTTAGGCAAAACTGGCTCTGAAAGGGATTTACGCTTGGAAAGGAAAATGGAACAATAAGGTAAAGTGCACAAGAGAAATTGAAGAAGAGGGAGAGAAATGAAAAAAAAAAAATCTGTGCTTTTGAGTTCTGCAGCACACAGTGTCACATTCTTCACCTCAGGACTGGCGAACACTTAACTCGACGCTGTTGCGATTCCTCCAATTACTCCTGACAGCCTCCCCATTCGTGTGGGAGGTGGCTCGCCCCTGAAGTGCTCGGCGGAATACCAAGGCGCCACAACATCAATTATTTAGTCCGTCTTCCCATTCGTATGCTGCCTTAACAGCCTCAGTTTTGTCCCATTAGAAATAAAAGAGATGACTAGATTTTTGCCCATGATGTAGTATGGGCATATTTAAATAATCGTTTTGGATATGATCTGTGTGGGGTTCGAATGTGGTTTTGCAATGAATACAGAAGTGCTGTGAGTTTGATACATACAAATCAGGTGGAAACTGAATCTCCACGCAGGGTCGGTGGGATTAGTGTGATGGGGAGAGTTATAGAGATAGTAGGACTCATTTATTACATGGGGTCATTGCTAAATACAGGTGCCAATGGAGCACAAAATCACTAAAACCACATCCGGAGCACTATCATTTCCAGGCAACAGTGAAATACGTTTACTTTTCTGTTGATCAGTCTTTGAAGTTTGTGCTCATTTAAATATAGCACAGAACTTCATTCTGAAATATTCTGATGATACAGCTATTCTAAGTTTTTTAAAAAGCAAGACTCTCTTTCTATCTATTATTCTGAGATTACGCCTTAAATTGATTGGTTTCCTAAAAGTGAACACTAAGAAAACACAAGAGATTATCTTTGACCCTAGAGTTATCACAGAGCATACGCCAGTATTTGTTCACAATCAGGAAACAGCACAGGTGCAAGGTCCTAGGTGTGTATATAGATAAATCCCTTACATGGGACACGCATGCTCATTGGGTCTGTGAACGACATTTATGTTTCAAAAGATTTGTATTTAACAAAAAAGTTAGCTTTTTAATGTTCTATTCATCAAAGTATCCTGGGAAAAAACAATGTTAAACTAGAAAAATATTAAGCAGCACATCTGGTATTTTCAAGAAATGTATTTTCAGCATCAAATCAGCACATTACAATTAATTCAGAAGAATTGTGTGACAATAAAAGACTGGAGTAATGCTTACTGAAAATTCAGCTTTACAGTCACAGGAATAAAATTTTTTTTTTTAATATATTTCTAATTGAAAACAATTATTTTAAATTATAATACAATTTCACCATATAACAGTTTTCACTGTATTTCAAATAGGCATAATCTTGGTGAGCAAGAGACTATTGAACAATAATATACCTGACATGCCGGAAATGCTGTATGTAATAATACAGACTGAATGCAGAATTCACACTGAATAGAAGTTAAAATTCAAAATCTAATGTTCATGTTAAACATTACATATAGACTAACATAACCAAGTATTTGGTTCAATAAGTTACATATCGAATTAAAATACAAGCAGTCTATGTTTGAGAGCAGCAGTTCTTTGTTTTGTTTTTTTTGTTTTTTTGTATGCAGTCACAAAATCATTGACCCTTTTCTTAGGCGAAATAACAAGTGGTCACAGGAGACACATTGGGACACATTAATCCTAGGTGTAAATGGTAATGTGTCTCACCTGACCACTCACATGAGACAGGTGGACCAAAGCTATGGCTCTTACTAAGTATATACATAACAGCAGATAATTAACACAAGTCGCTGAGAAAGAAAACAATACTGAAACACAGAGGGGGAGAGCATATGAGTAAAGAGAGTTTAGCAATCTGTACATTTGTAAACATCTCATCACTCCCAAAGCAAAACAAAACATCCAAGTAAATGCACTCGAGCAATACCCTTAAGACCAAATAAATATAGGTAGTTCAGTCTGTTGAGGATATTGCAGGAGATGAGAGAAATAAACAATTTTTTATTAGTATTATTATTATCATTATTATCATCAAAACTAATGCCATAACTACAGCTGTTCATTGAGATGGCTGAATCAATTGCATGGTCCCTTATGCTTTAACATTGCTACAAACAGAAAATTCAGTGTCTCTCAGCAGATATGTGATATTACACAAAAGAGAGTAAATCAAATGTCAAGTTGTGAATTAAATTAAAATTCCTGCATTAAAAAAAAGCATTTAGTTCTAAGTAGTCCAAATCTGATAATTGGCCGTGAATGTGAGAAAAGGCAAACTCGCATCAACTGGTCTCAGAGGGTGGTTCACATGGCAGACAGCAGAAGTTAAAAATACCACTAAAGGTGTGGGCTTTTATCTGGTAAAATATACAATAGTGACCTTTCAACATCAAATTGGAAGGAAAAAATAGCAGTAATAGAAACCGGATAAAAACTAAGAGATATAAGAACTGTATAGCGGAGGAAAGTAGTCAAAAGTCAAAAATCATTTAAGATTTTAAAGTTGGTATCAACAGAAGCCGCACTAAGATACTGGATTTTAATAACACCAATCTTCAAAGGTGATCAGCAGATCTAGAGACATTTACATTTCAAAAGGATAAAGATTGCTTTCATTTATGATGTTTTTCACGAAGGTGACTTTCTGTATCTATATCTTTTAAAAGCGTTTTTTAAAGAGTTTATATATCAGTGTATTTGACACTGCGTGCTGTCGTTCCATTTTAAGTCTTTCTGCTCTGTTTTTAACTTTTTAATTCCTTTGTTTTACCTGGTAGGGGGTCATTTTATGATATTGCTTTCAAGTCTCAAAAGTTAATTCTTTACAGAATTACGCAGAATTTATCTTATATTGTTGTCAGTAAAAACCTCACAATAATTCTATAATTCAGGGGAGGACATTATATGGTTCCTTTATGAAATTCAACAGATGAACAAATAGAAATATGTTGTTTTATAAGAAGATGACCATTTTTTCCCCATGCTGAAAAGTGTGGTTATATTCTTAGAAATAGTACAGTGTTCATCCTACTGGCACTGATCATATAAACCAGCCTGTCAGAAATCTGCGGATTAACTCTCTGTAACTGTTAGACAAATGCCTAGATGGACAGCGAGACTTAGGAAGATAGATGGACAGAACAGACCATAATATATATAGTTACACAAGCCAGGACAAGCAAGTTCCCATTAGCTGAATCACCTGAGGTTCTCAGTGGGATTTGGGGAGAATTAATTTGCATAGGTTAATATCCAGCAACTCTGGAAATTACACTTGAAAGGATAATTACTTAATTTCCCTCATCCATCCCTCCTCGAATCTTTTTTCCGCTCATCACAGGTTATGTAAATCAAGCCATCAACTGGTGCTGCAGTAGTCAGTGTTTAGACAGACTGTGTAACGTAGGCCTGACTTAACTCTTTACTCGACAGCTCGTTCAGTCACTGAACAGCCATATTGATTTACATTTATACTTGAATTCCCCTCTCCCACACCCTTTGTGTCATTAGCATAGGGAGAGCGATTCAGTTCAACTCCAGGTAATTTCCGCAATAACAGGAGTCATTAAATATGCCTTGGGCAAGCGCTTGCTTCGTTTTTATTCAATTGCGAACAGAATTAATCTAAAGACCTCTCATAAATACAGAATTAAAAATGCTTATTTCCAGCCTTTAGATATGATTAATTAAAAGACAGAGACAGACAAAACACACACACACACATAAACACAATTTCACAAGAATAACAGATGTCACTTACAAATTAGCACCTTATGCTTCATAAACACATACTGTACGTTTGCAGGCGTTTTACTTTTGCTAAATATTCTCCACATTCCCTCCCACACACACAGAGACATCTTTGGACCGAACTTTGAAATCGTGTATCATTAGACATTTAAAAGCAAACAACGTACACTTTTTGCTGAATGTTTTGTGTTGAACATTAAAGTAGAATATCTATGGAAAGTACAAATGCACTGTAGGTTTTTATGTGGAAATTATAATGTATTTGATATTCAGCTTGATGGTCAATAAAATAAATAAATAATTAAATAAATAAAAATCTATCATATATAAAATCTGATATAAAGTTCTTCATAATGTGCAGAAGTAATAACATTGTTTGCATTTATAGGTTCATGGTCAAGATAAAGGGTAGGTATATCTTAAATAAAGCTTTTGATTATTGTCTGCATAAAACCATACATTTTAGCTGTCAGTTGTGATAAAGTTTGTACATCAAAAAGAAAAAGAAAAAAAATTAAACTTAAAAAATTAAACTACAAACTCTCAGAACATCTTTCTTCCATTTCAAAAGTACTCCCCCAATTCAAGGAAATTGAACAAAGACATTCTGCCACTGTGATTTCCTGAAAGCAACCGTTTCCCCTCAATGATGGTGTAATTTTGAAAATAACAAGAGAAAAAGATCAGAGAATTTAGCTTTCAGTTTTATGAGAACAGACTTTATCCTGAGTCTACGAAGAAGAAGAAAAAAGACGGAGCAATGCCTCATCCTGTCATATGCATAAACGGACACACAGTACACATATAAACACAAATGTTCATGATATCACGTGTTGTGTAAATATTTGACTGCAGTCGCAGTCCTCACTCTGTCATTACACAGGCAAAGCATCACCCTCCCTCAGATCCCCGTCCTCACAACATCTTTCAAAACAGCTTTCACATACTTGATGCCAAATCCAACAAAAACACTGTAAACACAACCCCGTTCATTATCATCTCATTCCTATACTTTAAGTTTTTCTCATCTAGCTCATTGTTTGGGATGCATATATTCTCCGGCTGCGGACCCCCATGGTGTATTGGGTCACAGCGTGTCTTTAGCTCAGCGGGGGGATGTAGGTAATGAACACAGATGCTGTCAGTTCACTGTAATTAGCTGTATGAGCAGGAATTGGAGAGCTGCAAGCAGGTGGCACCACCCAAAGAGCTCATCAGAAATCAACACTGAGAGTTTTGCTCAAGTTGAAATTTAAAATACTTCAAGGTTACATGTTCAAGATGAAGTTTTGAGGAAGATGGCCTTATTGTGGAAGACTGTCAAGTTTTGGTCAATGCAACTTTTCCTTTTTTTCTAAAATACACAACATAGAGTTGGATTTCTGTATAAATTGCTTTTAAATTTGCTCTGGTCTTCTACAATAGATAATCTTCCACAAATGGAAAAAGCATGCGAACCCCTGGATATATTTACTAACTGGTTGACCACCGCTCGGCAGTAATAACCTCCATCAAAACATTTTTGTAATTGAGGATCATTCAGACTGGAGGAATTGTACACCATTTTTCTGCACAAAGCTGTTTTAGTTCAGCATTTTTCGTGACATGCCTAGTGTACTGTAATTTGTTCTCCTGAGGTCAAGCCAAAGCCATGACATCGGGGATAATATAAGATTTCTGAGTCTTTACTTGACACTCTAGAGCTCTTCTGAACATCTTGGTGCATCTGTGCTTTGAAGTTGCAGTCATCTTTGCATCTTTGATCAAAGATTGGTAAACAGTTTGAAAACCATTGTGCTAAACAAATGTGCATACACTCTTGAAAATAAAGGTTCTTTATTGGGATCCAAGGTTTAACAAATGGTTAAAAAAATGCTTACTGCAAGGTTCTTTGAGGAACCAAAAGAGGTTCTTCTATGGCATTGCTTTTATTTTTAAGAGTATAATTCTACAAACATTATTTCTGCAATTTAACAATTAGAGACCAAAAACCAGACAGATTTTCAGTATCCACTGGATCTGAATCTGGGCTGCTCTCCCATTCCATAAGAGCCATAAGGTTGTGGTTAAATTAAGTGGGAAACCTGTTAATCTGAAGAGCTGATTTAGCTTTTCAACTTAATATGCAGTGAAATCTCCATTTGCACCACATTTTAGTTTTTCTGTTACTGGCTACAAAAACTCTTTCTCCACTACGATTATTTTGTCAGTGTGCATCTAATTGTGTAAATCCCACAGCTGATTTTATCCAATGCAGAGATGTTTGTTTTCGCAGCATGAGGTATAGATCTCTTGTCAAGCGGTCACATCAGCATCAGTCACCTGCCAACTGTTGTTTTGTTTCACACAGCTTCCGTCTGAGTCATGTCACCTCCCTCAATACACTGATTACTGTCCATGTATTGGCACATGCTAAACACTTTTTCGTTTACAAAGAGGACACGGGGCAGGACCTGGGATTGTCAGGGGCAAATTTATCACATCAATTCATATGCTAATAAACAGTCTCTGTTTTCTGGCTTCTGTGGGAATAAAGAAGAGGAAAAGGGCCCAACAAAGAAACAGAATACAACGACATCCACAACTTTAATAGTGCTGGCCAAATTGGCAGTTTACACCACAGTTTTGCTCTCAAATATGCTATGGGTCTGACAGATGAATGCACTAGTGTAACTCACTATACTCAAGAAGGCTGTACAGACAAACCATTGCATTGGCAGCGTCAAACCAATTTCAGAAGTTTATAATTGCGGTGGATATTTCAGTTGTTTAGCGGGAAAAAGGAAGGACAGTTTCTTTTCATTTTAAGCCAATGCGTATTGCGAAGACATATTATTCTGCGTAGAACAACTGTGCATCACTCTGACTGCTTCACTACAGGGATTCCAAGCCACTTTCCCTCCAGTTTCTGCTAAGCAAGCAGACAAACTCCTGAATAATACATTTCCAGGCATCAAATTACCTCCCTGAATGAGAAGAGAATTTTTGCTGTTTCAGTTTGCAAGTTTTATTTTCTTCTTTTTTTTTCTTTATCGCGTTGAGTTTTGGCAATGAGGCCGCGGAGTGTGACAAGCATTATACAGGTTTTTACAGAACACCTGTTGTGCTAATGTGACAATACATACACGTGCCAGCTACTCTATATATATGGTCTGGAATCAAACCAACAGATGCCCATTTGTCATGAGTTTCTAAGTACTTAGTTTGTTTCCAAGAAAAATCTTATTTCAACAAACATTTTGCTAAATTGTTCTATTTGTTTCTAAGTTTCAGCTACTTTTTAAAAATGCATTTCAAAATAAAATAAGCAGACTGTGTTATAGTTCAATTTGAAATTCTAAAAAATAATAAAAACTTCAGTGACTCTTTCTGCAGTTTACATCATTATGCTTGCAGGTAGTGCCAAGTGACATAAATGAGTGATTTAATGATTTATTTAACCAATTTGATGAATAAAATGTATTCATTTAAGAACAAAAGAAGTGACTGGAGTAAGTCACTGAATCATTCATTCAACCAATTAAACCATTGATTTAAGAATTAAATAAACCTACTGTGTTGTCTGTTGATTCTGTTCATTTAATGCATAATACATAATGCAATTTTTTTTTTTTTTAATTACTGACTACACGAGTTCACCTACCTATCCAGTCTACATTAATAATGTTATGTATTTGGTTTGCTATTCTCAAAGGAGGGGCTTTTTCCTCATACTCGGTTCACACTCTGTGGAAACCCCATGTAAGACTGAATGATAATGTTACTCACAAACTTCATTTCTTTTTTATTGAACTGATGAATAAAATTAATCGCACTCACAATTGATCAGTTGGTCTGAATATAAGTATGATTCTGATTTCTTGTGGACCACTGAGGCAGAAATCAATGATGTAATATTGATATTTTCCTGTAATCGATGAACGTTATTTCTGCAGTTTATATTCCTGAAATGCACACTGCTTTTTCATTATGGACATACAACATAATGACTCCTGAAACAATGTGAAATATGATTTTTTTTTTGACAGAAGCTGAGAATTAAAAATAAAATAAATAAATAAAAAACACTGCTGCTTTAGATCATTAAATTCTGAAGATTCATTGATTAGAGAAACATAGTCTATATCTTTCCTTCTGGTAGCATCAAATTGCTTATTTTTATTCAACCTTTGTTGCCAACTATTTTTTTTTTTTTTTTTTTCTCCAGCTCTCTGTAAGACACCAACTAATTAATCCAGAGTTAGCCAGCTAACTAGCAGTTTATTTTATTTTATTTTATTTTATTTTATTTTATTTTATTTATTTTGTTAAAATGTTTTGTAACGAATTGAAATATTTTGTTAATGAATGTTACAGTTCACTCTAGGATTGAGGATTGGATTAGTATTCTCAGAATGCAAATTCTCGCACACCTTATTCCAGAAACTAACCAATTCATTTCATCCTAATTTTCTTCACCAATTTCTTTCAAACAAAATATGATTTAGAAATGGATGAAAAGGTTGAAACTTAACTGAAGCATACTCTTTTGGTTTAATTAGCCTTTTTTTTCTTTTTTCTTTTTTTAAGAAAGTGCTCAATTAGAAAGAAAGTATATATTATTAGCATAAACTATGATTTTAACAAGCTAAAACATCATTTTAATTTTCATATTTAATATTTAAAGTGAATGTCAGCTATTTGTTATATGAATAATGCAAGGAAATATAATTTACAGCTTAAGAAATTTAAGAAACAAGCAATGCATATGAGAATAAATTTACCCAAAATAAACCTTTCCTAACCTTTTCAAATCACTATGTCTATAGCTATTTTTGATAAATCCTGTGGTGTGTTTAACAAAAAACAAAATGCATATTTGAAGTCGAGTTTCATGCATTGTTTGATTCTGCTTTAGCACAACGTCCTTCACACTGTCTCCACTTTATAACACACACACTGACGCATCTGTCTTACCTGCTGCTCCCCTATCCCACCCCAGTCCTCTTATAGCTCTCATTCCAGTTTTGACAGCCATGGAGCACGTTTACCACATCAGTGGGACTCCAGATCACTAGGGGCTTTGCCAGCACCGCTATCTCCATAAATTACTTGGATCGTGGGGCACGTAAGCAAGCTTGTTAAAACTGCAAATGAAATAAATGGAATTGAGGGGAAATGAGAACGAGAGAGAGAAAGCAAAAAGAGAGATGGTTTTAGGAAGTGATAGAGTCAATACGAGAAAAGACTTTGAGAGGAGGTTGATGCTGTTACGCCCACATGGGAACGTCTCAAGGAAGAGAACGAGATGCTGGTGGAAGAAGAGAGAGAGAGCTATCAAACATCAAAGCTATTCAAATAGTAAAAGGGATGACTGGCAAATGAACGTTTCATGGGTGGGTCCACTGGGATGGATAAAAAGCTCTCGGTCTTCCTGAGGTTATGAAAAGTGGGTGTTATGTCAACGAATGAGACAAATTCACATGGGGCCCGATTCTTGTTGCTCATACACCAAAGTTGGACTTTCTTACAATGATTGTTTCTCGATTTTGAGTGTATTTCAGAGTGTATTTCACTGGCTGATAGATAAGTATTCGTGGACCAGCATTTTGAAAGCATTGTCACTGCAGACATTATTTCACTGGGGAGAAATAACTTCCAACATGTATGTATCTAATACCAAGCAAGCATGTCTAATTGGTGAACAGTACTCATTTTGGTAATATGTATAATGGATATAACGCATCATATTGCTGGAATTAGTCAATATTATCGTTCTACTGTGGACACTGTGGTTTTCATCAGTGGCAGATAGGTACAGATGCATCTTGCCAATATCACTTTTTTCTCTTGCTATTCTTTACAGTGAAATAATTAAAATAAAACTGTGTCCCCAATCCTGATGATCAGTTGTGGGTCGTCAAACACTATCACTATCAGAATCACTGACAATTGAGTTTTAATATATTTTTCCATTAATGTGTATTAAATGTACTCCAATAGTCTATTCTCTTAATTCCATAACTTTTCTCTTGGTTGTTGATGCCAGGGCTTCAGAATCAACAGTGTAGGCGTCTGTAGTTTATCACAAATGGCAATTAAACCATTGCTTTAAGCAATCAGATTTCAAGTTGGCAGCACAAGGGCCATCTAGCAGGCTTATGATAGCGTCAACATTTTCCCATCCTTTGATTGGATGGTCAAAGAGCATACTAGTCAAAGCTAGCAACAGCATCACTGTAAACCATTTTTGTTTTCACAGTATTATAAATGTTTCTCAGGTTCCTTACTGTATATGCTGTGTACAGAGTGTTATTGTAGATTTTCAGGGCATTCTGAAAAATATTCACCTTCTGTAAATCTAAATACAATAGTATTAAATGACCATGAAAAACTACCACACACTTCATGCATTGTATTATGATGTCATTTGCAAGCTATAAAGCCATGTTTGAATTTGTGTAAGAATATCTCAGTTTCCCGAGTCGTGCCGTATTAACTGGTCTTTTCTTCAGGCTGCAGTGCCGCTGGCAGAGGCAGAAGATGAGGGTCCTAAGGGTACGTTAAAACATATCTATACGCTTTTCTTCATTGGGTGGACTATATTAGTCTTTTGTTAGGTTAATTCTTCAGCTAGAGAAAACTTTTGTTTCGCAGCTGTGACAGCTTGTTTACTTGTGTTAACGGAGTTTCTTGCTTTAGTAATAGCATTCATTCTCGCTACATGTAATACCTGTCTGTGATGCAATGCCCTGTTATACTACATTTCTGTGAAATATTTATGGTTTCTATAGCCTTGGCATCATTATAATGGTATTAAGAAGTAGATTAATTTATGTAGGACACCAGGTGTGAATGCACGATCTGTTACTGCTGAAGTTATACAGAGACTGATTTTTGATTTGAAACCCACAGGAGCTACAGCTACAGTCTTTTATGATTATTTATACTTAATTTGATCGAAAATACAGCAGTGTTAATATTGTGAAATATTGCTACGATTTAAAATCATTATTTTTATTTGAAATTCATGAAGTTTTTTGACAGCAAATAAAAGGTTGCTCTCTAACTTTTAAAGCAGTTGTATTAGTTCAGGGTTACTTTGTAGAATAATAAAAAGAAGAAAAAAAAATCTAAAAGTCTAAAGCTGCCCCTAACAACATGGAGGCAAAGCACAGCTTTACACTCAATCACACAATGGATAAATGTATTCCAGCACTCAGCTGGAAGAGTTGGATTATCATCTCCGGCCAAAACTACAATTTTACGAGATAACCGGGGCGCTGCACAAGATCCCGGGCCCTATGCATAGGCAGCCCTAATGGGCCCTCCACCCTTGAAAATATATATTCCAGACTTTTCAAGGGCCCTCTCTTCCTTTGGGGCCCTGGTAGTCAGTACTGGTTTTACCCCCAGTCCGACGCCCCTGGAGATAACTATATAATGAATTAATAGTCTCTGCATTAAACTGTCACTTCATGAAATCTATTATTTCCCTGCTTCATAAACACCTGCTGTACATGAACAAATGTGCGGACTCCTAATGTTACGGGCCTGCTGTGCAGTTCACTCACTCACTCTCTCTTTCTGAATCGATATGCCTTTAACCGATGTGTATGAGTCACCAGGCAATAGTTGTCTCCCACTGAAGTCGGCTGGAAATAAGTCAAGAAAGAGCAAGCGTACCAACAGAGAGTTTAACGTGTCATTTTTCATGGTTGCTATTAAGCCAGAGGTCCTGAACTCCAAATTCACAAAAACAACAAGTTATTCTCTTTTGTTAAATTGAGTCAATTTCGACTGCTTAGCAGATGGCCTCACTGGATATCTATTGATTTCTTTTTTTTTTTTACTGTGAATTTATTGTATTTTTTTAATGGATGTATATTAAGTCTTTGCTTTTAGACTGCTGTAGAAACAGAGCAATGCTATTAACTGAAGAGCACAGACAAGAGATATAGTTCTCCATGGTAAAATGCTTTGGTTTTATTCGACAGACTACTAATACCCCTAATGCTGTATAATCCAAGACTAACTGAAGGTACGGCGCGCTCAGAACATGTCGCTGATAACAGACTGGTCAAAACTGTACATCTGGGTGTTAAAGAATCTTGCAAAACAATGTCCACTATCAGTAGATGCCAGAAAACAGGACTTAGACTGGCTTGCCATGTATGAAGCAATTTCAAAAGAGGAGAAAAAAATGGAGAGGGGGGGGTGAAAAGAGTGAAAAGAACGAGTTGTATTATAGCATAAATTGAGGGAATCTCTCTCCTTCTTCTTACTCAGAAGATAAAACTCCAGTCACAGCACTAATCTTTTGGTAATTTACACAAAAACTTTTACCGGCATGTCTCTCATGGCGCGATTAGCAGAGGGATTTATTTTGTATTCGCCGCCACTGGAATTAATATCTAAATCTGGCGGAACCAGTTGTGTCAGTTTGAGCCGATAAAGGGAAATATGTCTCCGCTAGATTGCTTGCTTTCCCTCCCTGCCTCCCTCTCGCTCTCTCTCTCTCTCTCACACACACACACACACACACACACATACCCTCTCCCATTCAATTTCCCCTGTTCATTTTGTTTTTCTCTTTCCCACTAGTATAATGATTTACATTTATTAGACAGTTCATGGCTGTTGTATCTGTCTATGTTTCTTTTAAGGGCTGCATTTTACGTCAAAGCCTCAGCAAATCTCATTCATGGCACCTGTTTGCATCAGTGCCAGTAAATGGCTTTCCCCATTTTCGTTCAGATGTTTTGAGAAAATACACACTTAACTCAGGCAGTTTGGACGAGCAGCAGATGAGGCTTTCCATTTCGAAGAACACAATTTTACTATTCAGTATAGAAGCTCGAGCACTGATACCTATAAGAAGATCTGTTGTTCCTTTCACCGTGCGCTATTAGTATACTATTCTGATACAAATCTGACAAACAAAATATTCTGTGGATTATGTGTGTACCATTGGTCAATCACCATTGCACTTTGCGGTCGGGGTGTAACGATAGCAGCAACTGATCTTTTCGTCCATACACTGACATAAAATGAATCTGGTTATTAAAAAGGGCAGGGGTTCAGTTTATTGGATGTTGATTGGATGGAAGCAGATCTGAATATGAGATAAATCTATTATATTTTACTGAAAAATTACAAGGTCAAAAAAAAACCTGACAAATGAATCATTCATAATATCAATAAAAATTAAATAGATAAGGTGAATTTTCACTTAATACCAACTTTAAATATTTGATGTTAAATGATAATCAGTAAACTGTTTATTAGACTGACCCTGCAAACCATTATCTAAGAAAGTACCTCTTGTATTACTTGTATTTATCCTCATATGATAAAGTACTTTAAACTTTAATAAATATGTCATGCCTATTAATTTATTCATTCATTTATGTATATAAGTAGCTGTGTAGTAAGCATGATATAGTACAGTCATCCAGTCCTTATACAAAAAAATAAAATAAAAAATACTAAACAAAAAAAAAAAAACACTCTACATGGGCTTGATTTGCAACCTGTTGATTGTGGTATTCTGCTATTTTTATGTAAGCATGATAATTACCTCCCATTGCAAAAATCTGTACAACATTATTCTGGTTGAAAGCATTTAAAATCCATATTATGGAGAGCACTTTTTCAACAGGTGTCTCGCCGAGGTCGGTTTCCTTTGCTTACCTCAAAGACTTCCCCTCAATGCTCACGTCCACAAGGAGCCCTCTCATGGTTCCAGCCAGTGCCCAGAATCAGCAGGATGGCTGCTGCTCTCTCTTCCCTATCACTGTGCTCTGAGCTGGGAAAGAGAACCAGGGAGGTGGGCCAACAGCAGGATGAATCACCCCCGGGTAACAGAGGGAAAAGTGGGTTGCATAATGATAGGGATGTGTGTGAGAGCCGTTGAATTTCAAAATGTGATACTGCGAGTGACCACTGTTGCAGACAAATGACGACATGAATATTTTTTCAGCCACGTTTATTTGAAATGACTGTATCACTCAGTGGCTTTCATTAAAATCTCATTCCAGCTTGCGCACGGGAGAAGCCGAACTGAATATCTGGATTTACTTGAGGGAGTACAGCTACATATTCCTGGCATCCGGCCGGGGACCTATTTCCATAGACTCCACATCAGCCGCCCTATACACAATGCTGGACACATTAATGTTTAATGCAAAAAAAAAAGTTCAGTTCTATTTTAGTGCACACAACCAGAGCAGAGAGACCGGTCTAAGCTGCTTGTGCTTTTAGACACAGCATAACAAATTTGCTCACACCTCTGTAAAAACAGCTCAGGAGACTCTATTTACTAACTAAGCACTGAAGCCGAAATGATGTATCTGTGAAACATAGCATTTAGCAGTTATCATTCACTGAGTTTAAGCTCTGTCCCACCAGTAGAGATTTTTTTTCTTATAATCAAGAAAAATGAAAGAGAAAGTGAAATGCAAGAAAGTACTGCCTCCTGGGGAATACAGATCTGCTGAGTCTATTTTTCATTTGAAGTAATATTTAAAAACCTTTTTACAGATTTGCATTTACAGATATCTGGTAGTAGGTTGTTAGTAAATTTATTGCATTGCTTTTTGTCTATTTTAATTAGTGTTACAGTCTGTATTTTATGTACTATGAAGACAATTGTGCTATACTACTTAAAAGGTTAATAATATACAAATACGAAAACACATTTTATGATATATTGTATATGTTATATATTATTAATATAATTGTAATAATTATATTAATAATATACTGTATTTGTGATATATATATATAACATTTTTTTTTTTTTTTTTTTTTTTTTTTTGGCTACCTTGTTAATGGACAAATACATTTTTGAACAAATAAGTTGGAACAGAATTTGGAATAAAAAAATTAATTTTACATGTTATTTACCATCATTGCAATGTATCAATGAACATATCTGTATTAGACTGACTTTAAAGTGACTAATAAAATAGCAATGGTATCAAAAGCATATGAAAAAGAGGCCTTTATATAAGGAAAAGAAACCTATTGTCTGTGGGATGACTCAAGCTAAAATGTTCTTTCCTGGACGTCACTATACAAAACATCTTTATGTCCGAGGAATTCTCAGATGGAATGAATCAGGCAGCTATTTAAATGTTCTTTTCTTTGTGGATGGCTAGATTATATGAACCTGCTGCACTTTATCTCTCATTATATCTCCACAAATAGAAAAAGAAAAGAATGGGCGTCAAGAAGAGTTAAGAAGTTGACAATGCTTCATAATTACTATGCATGAGGAACAAAACACAATTCAAAAAATAGTACCTTTAAACATAGCACCAGGTTTTACATAAATGCCAAAAGGCATTGGTTCTCCCATGTTGTGTCACCTATCACTATAACACAAGTTTGAATATGGTACTGCATTTATGAGATACTGTAGAATACAATATTTAATGAAATGCTATTGTGGTATAATGATTATCAAGGACAAAATAAAAGGAATAATCATTTTAGCAGTATATTCGTCTTTATTTGTGTTTTTATAATAATAATAATAAGAAGAAGAAGAAGAAGAAGAATCACAACTTTAACTGTACAAAAAAGAACTTTTAAGAACTGTTAATCTGCACTTCCTGTAGACTGGGTGTCTAACATCCCACCTTTTTCAAACCAGAAAAACTCCCAGACTGCCAAGCTAACTTTTTTAGATGCAGTTAGAGTGTCTTGCTTTCGCCTGTCATCTCCTCCAACATGATTTTGTGCAGCAGAAATAGTGACTGCACAGCCTGGCTGTATCCGAATTTGGATACTGTTCTACAATGTAGTAAACAAAAAAAGTATGCGAATTGAGAAGTATGTACAAATTCGCAGTATTCATTAAACAACATCTTTGATTTGATTCAGCCACATTGTATTTATAATATACACATTAATCCTACATAAAACATCCTTTTTACTGTTTGAGAAGTGATTACCTAATGTTACTTATTGTTGTTATTAATTTCACAATAATTTGAGAGAAGTTGAGAGAATATGCAAAAATTCAGACCCACCCAGAAGGAACTAAGGTGTAGGGCTAAGGGGTAGGGAAGGGCTAAGGGGTAGAATTGGTAGAATTGATATTGGGCCTTAGGCTACAATAAATAATAGTTTAAAAAACAAATAATAAAATTGTCAAAAATGGAAACATCTGGATTCTTGTAGAATGAGAGAGGCTCATGAGTGCAATGCCATTTCAGCTTTGATGTTTGTGTGCTGTTTATAGCTAATTAATACCACTAGCTTTAGAATTTTATAGCTGCTTATTTTGTCATTCTTTGTCCATATTATCTTTAGATATAAAGGATTTGTTGAGGACAGAAATTAATAAGATAAATAATTTTCATGCTTGTAAAGATGTCCTTATATTTACTGGTATATATATATATATATGTGTGTGTGTGTGTGTGTGTGTGTGTGTGTGTGAGTGTGTGTTTGTGTGTGTGTCTCTGTGTGTGTGTGTGTGTGTGTGTGTGTGTGTGTGTGTGTGTGTGTGTGTGTGTGTGTGTGTGTGTGTGTGTGTGTGTGTTGTGTGCGTGTGTGTGTGTGTGTGTGTGTGTGTGTGTGTGTGCGTGTGTGCGTGTGTGTGTGCGTGTGTGTGTGTGTGTGTGTGCTCGCGCTCTTGTTTTTGTGACATACCAGGACACAACTCTGTATAATGACATGAGTATGACACAGGTATTACAAGGAGATGGTGACTTATGAGGACATAACCCATGTCCCCATTTTTCAAAACGCTTATAAATCATACACAATGAGTTTTTTTGAGAAAGTAAAAATGCACAAAGTTTCCTGTGAGTGTTAGGGTTAGGTGTAGGGTTGGTGAAGGGTGATAGAATATACAGATTCTACAGTATAAAAACCATTATGCCTATGGGATGTCCCCACGTTTCACAAAAACAAACGTGTGACTGTTTGCAGTTAAAAAGTTAATGGGTGTTTTTGGTAAGATCAATTTCTCTTTCATGAGATTTACTTCCTCTTTTTGGTCAGGTTTTGTTTCTCCTTGTTGTAAACTCTATGGGCAAGGCTAGTGTATTTAGGGTCATGATATTCAAATGACAATTGTTTTCAGCAGCCAAATTTATTAACGTATAATCATTTGTAAAATGAGTTTGATGGCATACGAATGTTTCATAAATCACATGTGAAGTCTGTCTCAAGTTGATTTGACTATATCAGATTGATAAATGAGGCCAAATATGCGTCTTAACAATCTTTCTTTTTTCCATTTTACGATGGGTGGCAACCAAACCATTAACCAACCAATCTACTATATTGGAGTTTCAACAAGACTGACTGGTGCTGGATGAAGGCTGATTTATACTCGCCTCGTCCGCAAGTTTAAATGGGTGGATTCAACAAATATGACATCTTCTCAAATACCATCGATAACAAGAACTCAGCATCCACTCTCGTCTCTCATCCTGTAAACTCTTCTTCTGTATTTGTTTACACAGGTTTACGAAAAGGCACCACCACTCTTGCCTTTTTGTGCAACAGCAGCTGCTCCGGTCACATGATCCTAGCTCAAATCTTATTGGAAGGCCCATTTTCGGTGTGCAAATGTCCGCAGACTATGTGGATGCATCCATAAAAATCTATTGTTTTATTCCAGTGGATCACCACGTCCAATGTTCATTCAGATTTTTCACGATCAATCTGGAAGGGACTTAAAAGCCTTGTCCATTTGGGGAGGTGCGTGTGCAGTCAGTGGAGGCTCTAGGTGCAGGCAAAAGTATAAATCCTGCTTCATTTACATATATTTCTTATGTATAGTGATAATATTAAATTTTTCAAACAGTTATCATCAGTACCATTATATTGTTACACCCCTTTTTACAATATGTAATATTGGTCTTGGGTGTCCCCAGATCGAAATACCCCACAAATAATTTGTTATAACATCTGGAAAATGTCACTTTTGGGTTTGTCTTAAAAAAAAAAAAAGTTTTGGTGTTTTGGTGTGTATCACTTTAAATGAAAATAAGATCACGCTGATCAATTAAAATTCTTTGATTATGTACACACACAAATAAAACCTTAGCTAAGCTCTATAATGACATGACATTCACAAAGCAGTCTAAAGTTAAATTATTTGCACAGAAATAAAACGTATTTAGTTCGATTTTGTGGTGCATTGTGTTGAAAAGTCAAAGTAATCCACTGTGTCCTAAGTGTTTTAGATGCTGGGAGAAAATGAAGACTCTTATGTTAAATCTAACATCCAAACACAGAACACCAGGATTGCTTACGAGACAGTGCTGACACTACGGCTGCTCGAGTGCAAAGAAAATGGAGGACAGCATACAACCAAACAACCCACTGAGGGCAGAAGCTTTAGCAATACAGGACTGTCAGTCAGCTCATGTGGGCGGGGCCTAAACAATGTGAAGTCAAATTGCTTAGAGAATTGAAACCACATGCCAAGTGAGACTGATTTGGTTTAATGGGGATTAAAAAATAAGGAGTGGGTGGATTTTTATCATTGTAGGGTAGTTGTGTTCACACACTGCCAGCGCTCATTTATGTCCAAACACCATGTAGAAGTGGATTTTGCTTAATAGGTGCCCTTTAACTCACAACAGAAAAAAATCCTGCTGTATGACACATACAGAAGACTTGGAATATGGCCCACATGTCCTATGGGCCACTTTTGCGGTCTGCTTTTTATGGTGATACTGTGTCATTTTTGTAACACGACCTGATTTTCTTACACTTACATTGTATAAAAAAAGGCAGGCTAAAAAGAAAGTTTAGAAAGAAATTTCGGCAAACTGTTACTTCAATAACGTGACTGCAAATATAGTAATTAGTGATTGAGCTTTTTTAGTATTGCCAAACCTGTTGTTTCCAGGTGAGACAAATGGGAAATAAGAGATGATTATAGTTTCCGTCAACATCTTTTTTAATATACCTTTCACTTATACATATATGTTACACCCTCACTTATCCAAATTATGAAAGTCAGACTGATCTTCACCTTGATTCCCCAGGGAGCTGCTCAGTATTTCTGTCGTATCAGCATCTGCATCCCTACTGTCATACTAATATTTTATTTGACTATAAATGTAACTTAAAAAGCACCATCATCAGCAGTGTTCATCAGCACAAAGCCACTTCATCAACGCTGCCGAAACCTTCTTCTGATTTCACATAACCTTCACTCGAAAATATCTGTTACACGGTTTACAAGGTGTCTGTGCTGTTAGTGAATGTCCTTTATAAGCCGTATCTGGAGCAGGTTTCCCTGAAGGTCCATCAACGATCATGTTTTATTCAGCCTGAACAGCGGAGGGAATAGTTAAGCTAGCTGTCTATTTTACAGCAAGAATCAATGAGCATTACTGAGGGCAGCTGTCCTTCCCACCTTTCTCTTTCTGACAAAATAGCAATGAACAGAAATCATCTCACTTATACGTGCACGAGCGTTTCCCTGCACATTGGGCAAACACAAACACGTGGAAGTCCTAGCCCTTTGTGTCAGTGTGTGGGAGAACAGGGGAATCAAAGCAACAGAGTCCATCTGGTGGAGGTTTAAATCTACCTGGAACAAACAAATACATACAAACACAATGTGTGACTGCTTTCCATTCATGCTCCTCTGATTAAAGTAGCTGTTCTAGCAGTAACATTCACACCAAAATGGGCAAACTGATACCGATATCTGTGTTCATCTAAAGAAAGCAAAATCAAATTACCGTTATGCCAACACACAAAGACGATAATTCTTCATCTGCATACATATCCACAAACATGCTGTGATATACAACCCCTCATTTTGCTGCAACGCTCGCTTTATATCTTATCTGCAAAGAACAATGAAAGTGTGTTTGCTGCACCAGCAGGATCAAGCCGGACTTCGCCGCCTGTAACCTTCATACAATGGTACAATACAGACCCCTACTGGATAGAGAAGGATACAAAACAAGGATCTGGTTTTGTTGAGAAAAACCCCCACAAATCCCGCTTGATTGGGTTTGCTTAGTGTATGGGCTATACTATATTCATTTATTTTACCTCATAACCTCACATTTTACCCCACTGCAAATCTTAGATTATATCTTGACCTGAAAACACTCATACATCCTTGCATTATCTACAGCTCAAAATATTAACGTTCTTGACCTTAGCTGATTATTTCTCACTCAAATCTGTATTTGTTCATTAATAAGCACATAT
Source organism: Carassius gibelio (assembly GCF_023724105.1). NCBI lineage: Eukaryota > Metazoa > Chordata > Actinopteri > Cypriniformes > Cyprinidae > Carassius > Carassius gibelio. The sequence goes on along the minus strand of NC_068402.1, from coordinate 28,214,010 downwards.
TGTCTAAATTAAACATGAGCTCCCTGCTGATTTCCTAGGCTGGTGCTTGCTCTCCTTCCGCCACTTTCCGACTCCCTCATTAACATGGAGTTCAGCTAAATGGACAGAATGATTCTCAACCTCCTCCTTTTCCCCTCCATTTAAGAAAATTTCTTTCCTCTCTGTGTGCCCTGAGGTTTTATCGCTTTCCCCTTCTCTTCTCTTTTCTTCTCTCTCTCTCTCTCTTTCTCTGCCCGCAGGTCCCTTCAGTAGATTAAGTTCAGCGTGGCTGTGAGACAGAGCGTTGCTGATTCAGCCATATTCTTTCAAATGACCCAAATCCTCTCTCGCACACTGGAAGAACCTCATTCGTTCGCAGATGACTCTCTTGCTTGCTCAACCTCTTTCGCCTTCTGTTATTCCCCTGCTCTTCTGATCTTAGTACTTTAAGCAGTATACATTTCTCTCTCTCTGCTGCTATTCACTGTCATTTCTCCTCCCAGACAGAAAACATTAATAATAACAGACATTTAATAGACTTCATGCATAATTATAACAGTAATTTCTAATAGAGAAGCTCATCACTCAGGACGTGGAGAGATCATGTGTGCAAAACATCAGAAATTGAGTACAAATTATGTTTCCTTACACATTTTATACTGCTGATCTAAAATAGAGATGTATATAGATCAGTGGTACAGACCCGTTTTGCATTCTGTGATTACACATTACGTATGTCACAAGTGCCATTTCTCTCTCTTTTATTTTATTTATTTATTTATTTTTAAGTCGTAAAAAAAAACACTGGAGAGAAATGGAGACTTCTCCACGTCTATTGTCTTCTATGTACATCTATGTGGATTGTAAAATTGTTATACTTGTATAGCGATTATTAAGAAAGAAAGCATTAAATATTTCAAAACTGTATGTACAGTAAATACATTTAGAATGCTACAAAATATGATTTCTTAAAGATCCTTTACTGGAAACTGGAGTAATGGCTGCTGAAAATAGCCGTAGCAGGAATAAATTACATTAAAAAATATATTTTAAAGGGGTCATCAGATGCCCATTTTCCAAAGGTAATGTGATTCTTTAGGGTCTTTAAATGGTCATGAAACTATGAGGATGGATCTCTGCCACAATTCTGCATGCAAAATATCCTATTTTGAGCCCACAAAAGTGAATGTTGCAAATGCTCAATCTGAGATTTGTGGGGAAAATGTTTGTCTAACAAAGAAAAAAATATTTAGAGTGAGTGTCAATTATGCATTTAAAATAAGTTTTAGGATGTGTGCAGACCTCTTTTGCGTGTGTAACTTTCACCAGCTTGCTCCCTTGATGCCCACCCTCAGTTCCCTCTAAATGCAGATGCTGGCTTGCTCAACAAAACCCAGCATTACAATTTGCATAATTACAGCCAATCAGAGACTAGGCTGCTAAATTCTGATTGGCTGCCTTGAAAACCAATCACAACATTCCTTGCATTACTGATGAAAGCAGAAGAAGATAAATACAGTGCATGCATAATTACTATGCAAGTTGATATTCTGATTACATTTGTTTCCAAGCACATTTTACCAATATAGTGAATAATATAGTGTTTTTGAACCAAACTATAGTAACTGGAATTAATTTGTTGTGGTAATTCTATAGTTTCTGTGGTAATATAACAACTATAGTAATATAAAAAATTACTCTAGCGAATACTGTAACGTTTTCTACAACTATAGGGTATATTATACTACAATACACTACAGTTTACTGTAGTAAAAACTAAATACTGTACTGTAATATACTATATAAATAGTATACTACAGTATTTATTACAGTTTATCAGTTCTCTGTAGTTAATAATAAAGTATGCTGTTGTATTTACTATATTATAAACAGTATAATACACTTTACTATAGTATGGTTCAAAAACTACTATAATATATATTAACTATAAATTACTATAGTATTTTTTCCATGTGGAAGGTATTGCCTTTTTTCATGTCTTATGTGTATTGATTTTATCAGACGATGACTCAATTATAAATCATCATTTTTGTGCAGATTAACATCTTTAAAGGGAGAGCTGGTTAGTCTTAAAGGGCCTAACTATTTCATATTCATCCCGTTCTTTTACAACCAGAAACAGTCAAATATATGAATGAAAACTGTTTTATTGAGAATTTGGCTGCATTAAAATACAGTATGAGCACAGAGAGGCAAATATAAAAGGCAATACGACACAATGACATCATGAATATGTACTTAATGTCATCTAGCGACATTTAGCAACTTTTCAAGCTGGCTTTAGCTGCTTTCCATTGAAAGAAGTTGGCAACACTGAGTGGACATGGTGGTGGGGGAAGAGGGGAGATAGACAGCACAGACAGCTTCAGTTTCAGACAGTTTCATTTCGCTCCCATCAAGTTAAAAACACAAATAAATGCATAGCCATTTGCACTCTGCATCGGAAACATATATATGAACACGCTGTTGCACCTCTGATAACTTTTAAGGCTTATTCTGCTGCTATTATAAAAGCCTTTTGACGGGTTGTGTCACGTAGCTGTAAAAATGGTTACACTCATGAATGAATCGTGTTTGTGCCGAAATCTTATTACAATAAAAAAAAACACTCTCCTTCGATCCATGAGTGTTTCATGTCTTGCAGCCTGAAGCATCTGTCATAGCAAATCAACACATGTTGTTGTGAATAATTAAGTGAAGAATCTTTTCATAGGATAAGAACATGTCCACACCAGGAGGAAAACAATCTAATGCTCTCCATTGACTTTCTATTGCGGGAAGCTGCCTCCTTGTCATTTCTGACATGTAACAAAAGACAGAGCAATGCCTGAAAGCTGCTATGTGACAAGCTCTACAGAAAACAGAACTACGTAAGCTGTCGACCACCCAAAAAAAAAAAGAGCGTTTAGGACACAAATCATATTTTGTGTCATATATACGTGGGTCCACTGCTCAGTAAGTATGCTCAAACGGCTCGCAACCCTTCCTCCCTACCCATTATAAGCATGAGCATATTACAATGCACCTTCTGGTGGTCATCTTATTTGTTTCAGACCATTAATGCTTTCAAGTCCCGGTTGGCATGGACCTCACTGCTGAGAGACACTCATCCTCATAACCAAGCTACAGGATAGACGTCCCACTGCCACATCTATTAGATTACCACTGTTCGCTTTTAAAGACATTATTAATTGTCTTAATTGTCATGTATTTCCAGGCAGATGGTTCCGGAGGGTTAATGTTTAAGTCATATATCCAGCACCCGGGGAGCAACTGGGGGATCAGTGCCTTGCTCAAGATCACTTCAGCCATGAATATTGAGGGTGTAAGAGAGTGCTGTTCATTAACTCCCTCCCCACCTACAACTCCTGCCAGCACCGAGACTCGAACCTTCGGGTTACAAGTCCAACTATCTAACACTAGGCCACAGCTTCCCAAAAAAATAATGAATGGTCTAAATAAATAATGAATGGTCTTGTCGCTGATTACGTCTACCTCCAGTGGGCGCAGTTCTCAGAGTAATATAGGGGTTTCATGACCCTTTATTGTAAAGTCTGTAATATATGTTGGTTAAAATTTCTCAATTGTAGTGTGAAACTACACTGTTTTTACCCTGTCAAAAACAGCTCTGTCAACACGCTGTTTTATTTCATTACACTTTAAATGCAAATGAGCTCTGCTGACCCCACCCCTCTCTTCCAAGACACTCTCTGAGAGATGGTAAACTTTAGGCGCATCCATCTTAAAACTTGGTAACTAGTACATTATTAGGAAAGGCAATTTGCAAAGATTCATGAAAAAAAACTTACAATCACTTCTTGAGGTGAAGCTGGATCAGAAATGATTTACACTAACATAGATGCATTTAAGTAGATCAGGGCACATTCCCTCTGCACTGTGTCTTTAGTTGCTCACATCTCCGAGTAAATGCCAACTGCTAGGTTCATTATTACATCCAACAACAGAACACCTCGATCGCTTAGGAGTCATTCTTGTCTACATTTGCTCCGGCTGTGAAATAATGGCACTGATGACAGCTCACACAGGGCGGGTCTAAGATAAGATGTCTGTTCTGAAACGCTACTGTAAATCAAACAATCATTGGAGGGGCCTGTCTGTGTGATGTCACAAAGACAGGCATATGAGATCGGCTTGATAGAGAAAGGGGAAGTCATTTAATGAGATAAAAAAAATATAAGAAAACACTGGATGGATCTTTATCATATGGTGGTTATGTATACACACTACCACACACATTTCAGTTTAAATAGCTTGTAAAAGGGCATGTCACATCTGATATTAAAACATAATAATAGCCTATTTCACAATAGTGCCATTTTTACTGCATTTCTGATCAAATAAGTGCCGTACATTTATAGTGTACATCAAAGTTTACACACCAAACCCAGAAATAGAGAAAGTGTTCATTGTTTGGGATTTGGGTCAAATAAACTGAGGTGATAGATTCCCAATATGATGTTCTTGGCATCACTACTAGAATGATTGATAATGTTCAAATCATTTTCTGATACTCCAAATCAGGGCTGTGTGATTGTGGTTGATCTTTTATTTTGTTTTTGACGTATTCAGCCATAAGTATACATCGACACTGCTTCCTTTTGCTTTTATGAGTGATGTTCCCGTCCAAATTGGACTTCATTAAACCAACACAAACACAGCTGAAATCCACTACTGTCATTCCCCTGCTGTGCTTGGGAGAGCTGCTCTTAACTTTTATTCAGCCACATTGGGATTGCCAACCCACTACTGGCACCATGGGGTAGACCAAAACCCACAAACAATACCGGCCTCATAAGCGTCAAAGATCATTGGTTTATGACAAACTACTTGCATGCAGACTCTGAGCAAACCACGGGTAGCCAAACAAAAGAACATCCAGCATTTGGCCCCTCTGCTCATTGGCCTCTGAATGTGTATTGACTACTTGTGAATGTAAGCGGGACGCCAAGAGCTTTGGGTCATGGACTGTAAACATGGATGAGCCCACCATGACTTCGAGACAGTTTTAAAAGTTTACTTTTCTCAATGAGCCATTCTATCCACTGAGTAATGATTGTTTTCATCGTCTGCTTGAAAGCGCATTGTGTCTGCTTTTAGGGAGTTGCCTTTGAATATGTGGATATTTGTATTAAAGGAATGGTTTAAAATTAAAATGTACTCACCCTTTTCTGTCTTCTATGGAATACAATAGGATAATTATGAACAATGTACTAATGCAATGAATTGAGGCTGTAGTTTTCAAACTTCAAAAAGGATAAAGTGATAAAGGACAAAAGTGGTTTATATGACTCATGTTCTGTTCTCAAAATCCACTGAAGCCAAAGAATTGCAATGTCTGAGTAAAGGACTAAAATTCTTTATTAATTGATAATCGTTTTTCCAGTGAACTTTAGCCTCAAAAACTACTGTGACCATAAGGGTGTGGAATATATCTTCTATGATAATATTGTAATTGTTGTTTAAACGATATACAATTTGACATTATCGAGTATAGTGCAAAAATCAAACAACAACACCCCCAAACACTGTACGCCATACACCATTAATGTAGGTTAGACTACTGCAAGCACATTTCGAGTTCATGCTTGATCACTGCCTGATTTCTTCTATTAAAATACATTTAGAATTCCCCAAAATTCAGGATAAGTGGCAAATATGTTTGTTTTATATTTGTATAAAGTTAATATCACACAAAGATAACTTTTTCTTTCCAAATATCAGTATGATTGCAAATGTTATATTGATTTTTCACATTAATTTACTTACATTTACATTTTAGACAAAAGTTCCTGATTTTGCTCTACGTATTTCAGCCACAGGAAACCGGTTTTGCGTCTCTGAGCAACACACAATGGTGTTTTGTTACTATATCAATCAGCCCTTTGAACAAATCAGTTGTTGGAAAGACTCAGTGATTGAATCATGCAGAAATCTTTTCAAATATTTCTTTTTAAAACTTTTTTTTTCTGCATTATTAATTACATTCTTATTTAATATATTATTTGAATAGATAATTTTAATATATTATTATTTATTATATTATTATTTATGTTTGCATTTTACCACCTCTGTATTGCAAACACAAGTTAATACTGAATACTGCCCCATAGTGTCTTACTATTTAAATGTATTGATTAAAATTAAGAATTTGACATAAAACATGATACATACATACATACATAAGAAATTACCTTATAAAGGTACAAATCGATTTAAATTTAATGGAAAAGTTCATTTCTGTTACTCCTGATTCCTGCAAACTAATAATCACAAAGAATATGAAGAAAATCAAAAGCTTTATGAGTCAGCTGTCCACAGAAGTCATAAATCTGCCAAAATACCAGCACGGTGTGCACTTGAGTCTACTAATGTATGAAAGATGGCCTCAACTGTACTATAAGTGGTAACTCAATACTATAATAATACAATACAATAATATTTTTTTATACAGATATAGTATGTTAAAAGAATTTTAGCTCATATTCATGGTGTCCAAAATAGCACCGTTGAGTACACTTAGATTAACTAAAGTTTAAGAAGTAAGTAAAGAATATATTTTTTTATATATTAAGTACAATATTAGTTTGGCAAATAAATAGAGCACTATAGGTACATTGGAAGCATGGAAATTCACTTTTTTCACCCGGGTAAGCAGTGCCTTATTCAAATCTCTTTTGTGTTCCACAGAAGAAATAGTCATATGGGTTTCAGAACAACATGGAGGTAAATAACTGTGACAGAATTGTAATTTTAGGGTGAGCCGTGTCTTAAAATCTATTTTAAATCAAGCTGCTTCAGTTCTTTTCCCTGTTCTTTCCCTGTCAGAGAAGTCCATTCTTTTGTCTGTTTGATTCTTTTGGAGATTTTCCCCCGTTTGCTCATTAAAAAAAAAAATATATATATAATTTTTGGAGACATCGCTTTCCCCTTCCAAATATTACCCCTCACCCTTCACAGCCAGTGTGGTTATTAAAAGAAAAAAGAAAAAATCAACTCACAGACAATAGTTCCATACTCCACCCCTTTTTTCACTGTTCTAATGTCTTTTCATGGTTAGGATAAAAGGAGGATAGAGTGAGAGGTAGGAGAGGGAAGTAAAAAAGAGAGAGCACCAAAGTAGATAAGAGAGAGAAAGTCAGCGTAGATGACAGCAAATTACGACAGGTAAAAAAGGGTGTGAGGGAGGGAGGGAGAGAGCGAGCGAGCGAGAAAGAAAGAGGAAATGATGAGAGTTGCACTGGAATCAATCAAAAAAACATGGAAGGATAGCCCAGATCTTTTTGATCAGTTCAGCACAGAGAGATGAGAATGATCGAGAAGAAGAGAGAGTAGATAGAACAAGTGAGTGAAAGAAAGCAGGGAGGCAGCACCGTGACTGTCTACCTTGACGGAAAGTTACGATACGGTGCTTTTCAACTGCCACAAAAAGAGATGGGATTGGAGAGATGGGTGGTTTTAAGAAAAAATAAGATCCATATATCAGGCTTTACAGATACAGGCCCTTCTGCATTTGCGATACTGACGGAAGACAGCTGCAGAGGCTTAGCTAGAGGTGGCTGATAGTAAAGCTAACATCCTCCCATAATCAAAAGGGAGAGAAATTAAAGCACAGCTTCTTCCAGGCGCCTGGGGTGTTTCCCTTCTCTCCTCGCTGGCTCTCGATTTATATTTGGCTGAGATATGAGTGGGCTTGGGCTTATTTCGCTCTCCTTTCTTTGGGAAAGAAGGATTAAGAGGTTTGTTGTGAGTATGGAGAAGAGTGGAGACGAGAGGAGAGTAAAGGAGAGAAGAGGAGTTCTGCAACCCATTCAATTCAATGGCAAAATGTATGAGAGTGGATGACTGCACTGTCAAGACAAAGGAGGAATTATATTCAATATGTTTGCAGATGCTTAATCCATGTATAAACCAGTGTTGGGGAAGCTATTCTGAAATTGCAGCTTGCCAAGCTACATGCTACTCTTGATTTGATACCTCAAGCTATATTTGTATAAATAATTAGCTATACTACTAGATATTGAAAAAAGAAACACTAAAGCTATTAAATGGGCGGTATCTTTATATTTAAATACAGCGAAATTCAATTAGGCTGTAAAATGGAAAATTAATTTACTCAGTTGAGTCAAAAGCATGTCACATCACGATCACATTTAGCAAACACTGAAGCTTGTGCTTGTGACATAGATGCAATGTAAAAGCCTAAATAAAATTTGTCGATCATATGGATTTGTTTTTGACACCTTTTAGATAGTTTTGATACCTGGACCTTCAGTGGAGGGACAGAAACATCTGAGGTTTCATTAAATATATCTTAATAAGTGTTTTGGAGATTAACCAAAATCTTACAGGTTTGGAACAGCATGAAAGGTGAGTAAAATATCCTGCTAACTAAACATTTTAGAAATTACTAAAACTATACTTTTTTTTTTACTACAAAAAAAAAAAGACTATGAATTCTGTGTTAAGTCTCAAGTATGTCCAAACTGGTAATATTGCATATATGCCTATTGGTGCCTATGGGGGTTCTGTCAGTCCAGCATTGGTTATTCGGGAGAGAAAAGAAAAGTTTCTGCACAGTAATGCATATAAAGTTGACCTGAGATGTTCCTTCACTCTCACTCTGCTGGCTGGGTAGGAACAGATCTCATTTAATTAAGATTATACAAGCAAATTGCAGAAGGCGGGTAGCTGTAATCAGCTGGAGTGACAATTGTAAAAACGTTATTACTTTACAGTTGCACTCAAAGGAATTACATAATTACATATTTTACTCCTGGAAAATATGGCCGTAATAACTGTGAGAAAACTTTGAAATATTTACAAGCATTCCAGTATACCCTTGATAAAATTATGACTATGAAAAATTACTTTCTTTATAGCCAAATAAACAAACAGACTGGCATGTAAAACTTTTGGGGTAGCTATTATTGATTTTGTTTATAGATTATTTTTCAAGCACTGTCATAAAGTACTTTAGAAGTTTGCTGTAAATCAGTTTTCCTTCCCACAGGTACAAACAAAAACATCCACAGAGACTACACCAATTCTAAACCTCAGTCACGACCTAAAGTGTCCCCTGAGTGATGAACACCAGGTGATATAACTGAAGGTTAAAGTTCACATGTGAGGAGGCTATGCCTCCACTTCACTGTGATTATCCTGTCAATGGCATAATATCCACATACATCTGAATGGGTCAGAGTGGTGGATATGAATGGACGGATTTCAAATTTAACGATTCATCTGAACTTCACCAGAAGATTTATTGACCAGTGGATCAAAATGTTTGGCTATCATTTATTATCCATATTATTTTAATCCAGAAATGGTGTAAACATATAATTTACATGGAACATTTGAAACGTATATACATTTAAACTGGACCCTGAGAAGAACTCATCACAGACACACTCACATACCTCTTAAAATTTGTGTAACCTAATAGATTGTATTGCGATAAAGATGTGGCGAACGTTCCGGTTACTCATGATGCTTCATCCTGTTTTTGGCTGTCTTGCAAAGTTTTGAGCAAACAGAAATCCATCAGACTTGGCAAGGAAACATGTCTTGTTAACAGACATCTGAACGTGGTTTATAAAGAACCAAAAATAAGGTGTGGGATTATCAGCAGACGGCTTCATCTCAAAAATAAATATTTTAAGCAGAAACATGGAAACACATAGACATGTTGACAGTGCTGGGCAGTGTATGAGACAGAAAGATGGTGGGTGGGTGTCTGTGCTCGCATTTAAACAACCTTTGCAAACACACGTCACGCCTCCTCCAACTCAAACATCACAAAACACAGCTCTTACGGGTCTAATAAAGGGACAGGTAAAAGTAGGCTGCTTTCAATAAAAAGAACAAAATGTCAAGAATACTTTTAACTTTATGTTTAGCTTTCCTCTCGAGAATAAACTCTGGAAGTTCCTCTTAGGCTTTAGATTGAAACCCAAACATTCTATTAAATTCTTCCATCTTGTGGAAACAATGCCACTTGACTCTGTCTCTGAGTATCCTGGAAAGTCTTAAAATTCTGTAATGGAATCTGAATTTCTTCTTCCTAACTGGTTTAACACCCTCAGGATTAGCCTGCTACAGTAGCCATACACAAAACTATCGCTATTGGTTGCGAGGAGGGATGAATAGGTTGACAGGCAAGTAGGATAATCTATCATATATTTTACATTATTAAAAAGTGCATATTTTAATAGTGTACTTAAAAGGTGCACTGTGTAATTTTTAACTGCATCTAGCACTGAGGTTGCAAATTGCAACCAACGGCACAGTCCCCCGCTCACCCCTCCCTTACTCCCTTAAGAGAAGCTACGGGAGCTGACACAGGTAAACATGTCGTCGGTAAAGACAGCAGAGAGCAATGAGATTTCTTTACAAAGGTAAATCAAGGAATTATATTTACTTAATTTTTCAATAAATCAATGTCATTGTGAATGTAAATGTACTTGTTCATCATTGTGTGAGTGTTTTATTCTCAAAAACAACAAAGTGACGAAATGTGCTCTGTAGAGCAGTTTGTCTGTTTAGGGCTACTGCACTCTAAAAAATGCTGGATTGTTTTTTCAACCCAAATGCTGGGTTGAGACCATTGTGTAGGACTTGACTTGAGTTGTTTTAACCCAAGTTTGGGTGGAAATTTGGTCTCAAATTTAACCCAGCGGTGCTTGGTATGGAACGCGGGCATGAAGGAGAGCACATACGTCTCCAGTGCGAGCAGCCGCCATTTTCTCAGCGTGAAGAAGCGAGAGGCGAGTGAAAGACATTATGGTACGTAAAGATTCAAAATGTAAAGTTATCGTTTATTGTTTACCAAGCTGTATGAAAGGCGGAAGGATTTATGAAAGGCGGAAACAAAAGAGCTTAACGTTATATAGAACCGAAATAGCCTCAGAAACTGAGGTCTTAATGGCAATTGTTAAAAGTATGTTTTATATGTAATATTTCAGACTTGTTGAGCTTGTGTCTTTACTGTGTCCGTGCCGGGAGTTCCCCATCGTAAGTACATATTGATGACCTAAGACAAGAAACGAATGGTTTGTGTAATGCTGTGTTCACACCAAACGCGAAAAGAGCGCCTGGCGCGAATGGTTTCAATGTTAAGTCAATGCAAAGGCGCGTTTACATGCGTCTGGAGGTCTCGCGGTGTTAATGAGGCATTTAGCGCGGCGCGAAAGACGCAGGCGGCAAGGAAGTCGACCGGAAGTTGAAGTCGGCCGGGTGCCGCCGTCTTGTAGCAGAACTTCACTTGCGTTAGCATCCCATTGACCTCCCATTCATTTTGGAGTCACTTTGACAGCGAATAACTTTACATCTGAGGCATTTAAAGACTCCAGTTGTCCATTATTTATTTCTAAAGATACACGACAATGTATAAAGGGCTCCATTAACTTCTATTTTACATTATGGCCCCGTAGAAACAGTTTTTGTAAAAATAGGCTAATGATTGCGTCCTAACCACTTGACTCTCTGTCGCATTACCGTACAGACAGGAGGAGAAGCTCACAGGCAATTAACTTAATATGGCGTACTGGCGTTACATTTTAAAATACTATACAAAATAATTAATCAGAATACTTACTCCTGCTCACTCACGCCAAAAAAACTCCCCGCTCAAGCTCGCCGTCTCTGCAAGATTAACGATGGCAGTTTGCAGATTTACATCTGTCACACAGGTTGCTGATGTCATCAAGCTTCGTTTGAGTCTGCGAGTCAGAAATGGAAGTGCTAAAAAACGCTAAAAATGGCCTTCACTTGTCTCAACTGAGTTCCAATGGGGTCGCTGTGTCCATTTCTTTTACTGTCTATGGGAAGACGCGAATTCGCCTCATTCGCGCATCTAGTTCGGCATCAACTTTGGCATCAATTCGCGCCGTGTTAATCTATCAGGACCCTGCTAAGAGTCACTCATTCAACATGGAGGAACGACTGATGTTGTCAGTGAGCACTCAACCGGAGCTATATGACAAAAGTTCATATTTCTATAGAGACATGAATAAAAAGGACATATATTTATATAAAACATATTAATAGATTATTTGAATAAAGGGCAAAGATAAGAAATGTTTCGTTTTACCCCAAACAAATTATATTTTAACTTGAACCACTAAAGAGACATCAGAGCCAGCGGCAAATGTCCGAAGGTCTAGGCGAGGTGAGGCTGCTCTCGGCGGATACATGATGACGTGACCAAGCTCCCGCTAATCGCATTGAGCTCATTTCCGAAATGGCGAGACACATTTTTTTAAATAGACCATGTCTTTATAAATAAACAGCATGTTTGAGTTTAAAACAACAACATTCTCGCCTGAAATACTTTTAAAACTACATTTCACGACACTATAACAGTAATATTTTGAAAATTATCCAAATAAAAACGGCGGTTGAAAATGCTGCGTGAACTCAGCTGGGAGAAGCCCCCCCACGATGCGAATTCACATCTGTTGTGAAGTTAATTTCACGCGCGAATGATCTCAAAATGTTCAAGCGGCAAACTAGATGCGGTAGATGCGAATTTGATTGAGTATTTATATCGTTTTTACCTCTTGTACACAAACATATCCAACTGATCTGAGGGCGATCATGCTTCCTGGTGTGTGATGTGTACGCGCGTTCTGGCTTAGTCTGTGCAAGCATGCATCAGTTGGACGTGTTTATGTACAAGATGTAAAAACTATAGAAATAACTGTTCATTTTCTCACACAAACAGTTTGTTTCTTGTCTTAGGTCATCATTGTGTACTTACAATGGGGAATTGTTTAATTTGGACTTCTCTGTTCATGCTCTTTGAGGTGGTGACCATAGACCTCCATTATTTGAGTCACAGACAATAATGGTTTGACCTAAAAATATCAAAATGGAAACTACTGCGGAAACAAAGACACCTATATCTTGGATGCCCGGACTGACTACCAATTTTTGTGTGAAATAGCACTTTAAGTATATTATTTTAATATAATTCCATAGCATCAACATAAAATATTGAAAAATAAGACATTTCCTGGTATATATCTTACCTAGAGTTCACCACAGGGAGCTTGGGCCCCTGCTCTACTCCATTTACTTCAGATCACACAGAACATATTTCCATTCTGAAGGCATTTTTTACGACTGCTGGGTTGATAAAACGCTGCTTCATATCTCCTTCCCTCCTTCTGTCTCAATGTCTATGATCTAGAAGAGGTTCTCTGCATATCTCTCTGACAGACCCAACTGGATGTCTACCCCTCACCTCGAACTTTATCTTGACAAATCCGAGATCATTTTACTTTCACCTTAGACATCCTTTCTAAAACTCTCTGCCACAGTAGACTATGTTGTTATTGCTTCCAGGTATTAACAAACGATGCCTGACCAGCTGTAATTTGAACCATGCATGTGCTGAGTTGTTTTGCATGAGCTTTTTGCACAGTATTTTTTGTTTTTTGTTTTTTTGTTTTGTTTTCAAAGTTGAGCCTCCCTTTACCACATATGTATGCTCCATGTATGTGCATTAATCAATATTTAAATAGATTAATATTGCATTACCATTGATCAATAATGCAAAGATTGCAATGATGCAATGATTCATCTTCTGCAAAGAATGTTCATTACATGATGTTACCATGTCTTTTTAAAAGGCCTGGATTAAACTGATCAGTTCATATGGATTATATTCAATATGCCTTTATTAACTTTCTGAATTTTGTTTTGGTTGAATGAACTTTCAATTGAGGAATATACATTTTTAATGTTTAATTAAAATATCTTATTTTTTATTTTTTATTTTTTTTAAGTTAAACAAACATCTTATGAATTTGGAACAACACAAGGGCAAGTAAATGATGGCAGAATTTATTTAATTATTTATTTATTTTTCATTTTTGTGTGACACTGGTAAACACTTGCATTGATCAATATTTGATCAATATTTAAATAGATTAATATTGCATTACCATTAATTAATATTTCTTCTGAAAAGAATGTTCATTACATGATGTGACCACTTCTCATATGAATTATATTTAATATGCCTTTATTAACTTTAACTAAATTCCATTATATATATATATATATATATATATATATATATATATATATATATATATATATATATATATATAATGTATGTATGTATGTATGTATGAATGCATAAGTATATATTTAACACACACATCAAATGGTTTCATATCAACCTTATCTTGGTTACTGTAGACATTTAATCAACCTATAGAAATATTTAAAACCACTATTTAAAAAGCGTAGGTCAAAAGTAAACATCACATGAGCCTTCAAAGTCATCCCAATTCATCCAGATTTTAACAGTTTCTGTGCCAACTGCGAGATAAATTTAACTTTATAATCTATTTGACCTTTGAGTGCTTAGATTTAGGCCTTTCCATCTCTACCAACAAAATGTCTGTCCCATCCACAGCTGTCAAGTTTTTAGGCACACAGATCAACTCAAGAAGGTTTCAGGCCTTCCCAATGAAAAAAAAAAAAAAAATTAAAAGGACCGATAAATCACCAATATCTCCCAGATTCACTACATTGCACTGAGCTTTCATGTATCATAAGACTGCCCTCCATGACGGAGCAGTTGCTCTTTATTTTCTGGCTATAATCTGGGTTCTGATTGGGCCAGCGGTTCCTGTGTTGTGACTCGACACCAGCTGAGCGCACACGGCCCTCCTGCAAACGCGAATGGACTAGTGTTGAGAAGCAAGTGGGCAGAAGCTTGTGCTGGAGATGTACTTATAATCACAGGAGCATTCACGAGTTCACCCTTACATCTAATCTGAAGGCAAATAGTAGGCATATTTTGGCGTGCTGTCCTGGGGGAGGGGTCCGGGCCCGGAGCATAGCCCGAACCCAAATAACTCCCCCTATCCCAATTTGGGATAAATAGATTAGAAGTGAGGAGTTGGGGTGGAGGAGGGTTGCCGAAAAACTGTCGTGGGACAGGAGGTAGGAAGACTGGATATATATACGCGTGCGTGCTATAAGATGATTAGCTAAACGAGATGCACCTGTACCAAATTGGATGATTATCTGATCGTGCTTCTCCCGAACTTTGTTAATAAAACCACATTTTTTACTGACGAGATGCGCATGAAAATCGCATTCGTTTTTTGCACAGCCCTAACATCTAGTTAACAAAGCTAAACAGCGTTGACCTTTGGGTAATAAGTTACAGAAACTGTTAAACGCACCAACTTAAATAATACAATACACTTACCGGTTGTGGTCCATAAACAATGCCTTTTCCAGACAAAGAGGGAACTGCTCCATCTTTCAAGAAAAATCTTTGTGCGAATCCGGCATTAAAATGATTGAGATTGAGAAAGTTGTCCTCAGCAAGCTGTCCTCAGCAAAATGAGCTGCACATAGTTTTACATGTGTGGAATTTAATTTTCGGGAACTGAGTTAAACATAAATTGTAACCATTAATGTCCAAGTATAGCGTCCCTGGGAAGGCCAAACAGAGATGATTGGACTCAGAGATGAAAATAACAGCGTTTCAACGACATGGCAAAAACAAGCACAGCTCTTCCTTCTTCTCCGTCGGAGCACAACAAGGCCACGCCCCCTTTTTGTGAATTCTTGTGGGCAGAGGTTAGTCAAAAAACTGTTTTAGTGACGTCATTACTGCAGGAACTAGAGGGCTGTAGTCCAAACGGGTTGTTTTTGTAGGCGAATTCTGTTAAATCAAATATCGCTCTTGGCATTTAACTTTGAGCTTTAGAATTTTACCAATATTATTTATACTCCAACAACAACATTACACACTAACTAAAGTTAAAAACATGGGATCACGAAGAAGGGTACCTTTAAGTCTTATTTCCCTGGTTCATGGTTTCATGAATGGTGTCACCTGTCTTGTTTCACCCAATAAGTTTTTATACATGCCTCCTTGTCTGGTCTTGAATACGACTGTGAATGTCAGTGATATATTTATCATGGTTTATGTTCTTTGCTAAATATTAGATCTTTTTAAAAGCCCACTTGACTCATGGGTTCTGCTACATCGCTTTCCCTGAGCTTTGCATTCATTTTATAAACCTCTTTTCACTATTTGGTCATTTAAATGTTGCCATGCACATCTTGCCACAAGGTCACCTGCTATTAAAGTGTTAGTTCACCAAAAAAATGAAAAATTATGTAATTAATGACTCACCCTCATGTCGTTCCAAACCCGTAGGAAACTCTGTTCATCTTCGGAACACAGTTTAAGATATTTTACATTTAGTCTGAGAGCTTTCTGTCCCTCCATTGAAATTGGATGTATGGTATACTGTCCATGTCCAAATAGGTTAATCGAATGATTCGTTTGTGAACCGGATATCACTACACTGCAGTGTTTTGAACTCACTCACAACAGACCCGGAAGAAAAGACAATGCTGAATAAAGTCGTAGTTTTTATTATTTTTGGACCGAAATGTATTTTAGATGCTTCAACAAATTCTAACTGACCCTCTGATGTCACATGAGCTACTTTGAAGATGTTTTTATTAGCTTTCTGGACATGGACAGTATACTTTACACAAGTTTTCAATGGAGGGACAAAAAGCTCTCGTACTAAATCTAAAATATCTTAAACTGTGTTCCAAAGATGAACGGAGGTCTTACGGGTTTGGAACGACATGAGGGGAGTTATTAATGACATAATTTTCATTTTTGGGTGAACTATCCCTTTAACATCACACTTTCTCAAACTGACTTCATCTGTTTCATCACTGAACAATACAGTTTTGCTGACTTTATACAGTTGTGCTGACTAAGGCCTGTTTCACATTGCATGCAGAAAAAGCATATATTTTGGTGGTACCCATATTAACCAGTTGCAGTGTTATGCAGCAGAAGCAAAGTATCAGCTCTCAGTTTATTTGCCGCATGTCATGCGCTGAACTCAACAGAAAAAGCAATGAAAATGCACCATGAACCTATTTATCAACACAATATTTTGTGGTGTAAGCTTTTATGAATCATCATAAACACTGGAGCGAAACATGTTAATACAAGTTTGACATGCTGTGACAGGCACACTAACAACACTTTCTGTTCAGTAAATCTGACTGAATCAAGATGTTTTAAGCAGTTTATATGGGTCAGGATTTTTTATTTGATAGTGTATCTTGGAGGAAATGTACACTTGTGTACAAAAGTACACGCAAAGTTGAGATAAGTAGAGGGCCACTGAGAGGGCCTGAAGATCTCCAACTCTCCTCAGAGAGGGGATACCCAACAGAAAGGCAGTTTTAAGGGTCAGATGTTCTCTGATATATCTTGTATTGCCTCAAATGGAGCTTTACAAAGAGCCTGTAACACCACAACCAAGTCCCGGGGGGGGGGGGGGGATACGGGACTGTACTGGAGGCCTCAGCCTCAGTGCACGAAACGTGTAACTAGGGGGTCTTCCCAAAGACTAACCACTGAGAGGGACATGGTAGGCCGCAATGGGCGCAATGGCCACCACGTAAACCTTCAGCGTGAAACCAACAACCTTGGTTGAGAGACCGGATGCTGAGTTGTGCCCCCTCAGGGGCCACACCCACAGTTTACACAACTCCGGGCGAGGTGTCCTGCACCTGTGAGAGTAGGTCTGTCCTGATCGGTATGTCCCATGGAAAGCTGTCGAGGAAAAAAGGCCAGATCTAAGAACCATACTCGGCCCGGCCAGAACAGGGCAACTAACAATAGACGGCCCCCTTCCCAGCATACTCTCGGCAGAACTCCCAGGAGCAGAGCAATGGGGGAAATGAGTACAGACGAAGCCTTGGTCAGGTCTGTATCATAACGTCCAGTCCCAGGGGAGCTGAATGAACTAGAGAGAACCAAAGGGGACAATGCGATGTCTCTTGAGTCGCAAAGAGGTCCACTTGAGCTTTGCCAAAAATTCTCCATATCTGTTTCACCACCTCGGGCTGAAGCTTCTAATCCCCGGGCCTCGGCCCCTGCCTCGACAGTATGTCTGCTCCCACATTTAATTTCCCAGGAATATATACTGCTCTGAGTAAGATGAGTTTGCCCTGGGACCACAGAAGGATCTGGTGTGCCAGCTTGTACAAGGGGCGTAAACGCAGACCTCCCTGGTGGTTGATATAAGAGACCACCGATGTGTTGTCGGTGCGCACCAACACATGGTGACCTTTCAGGTCTGGGAGGAAGTAATTTAGTCCTTGATAGATGGCTAGCATCTCTACACAATTGATATGGCATGTTAGATGGTGACCCCTCCATCAACCATTGGCAGGGTAGCCACTCATGACCGCACCCAAACCAGTGAGGCACGCATCCATCATTAGCGTTACACGGCGACAAGGAGCTCCCAGCACTGGGCCCTGATTCAAGAACCAAGGTTTCTTCCACATGTCTAAGGCACGGAGGCATCACCGGGGTGACCTTGATAGTTCAAAGTGGATTCCCCCTTCGGGGAAAACCCCTTCGTCTTGAGCCACCACTGTAGGGGTCTCATGTACAGCAGGCCAAGAGGTATCACATTGGATGCAGCTGCCATCAGATCCAACAATCTCTGAAACTGTTTGACAGTGAGTGACTGGCCTTCTTTGACTCTCTTGGCTGACATGAGGATCGACTCGATACGAGCAGAGGACAGATGTGCCTGCATCATGGTCGAATCCCAGACTAGGCCTAGATAGGTGGTTCCCTGAACTGGAGAAAGTACACTGTTCTTGGCATCAATGACATCTTGATGTCGAACCGCCATCTGCTCTGACTGAGCTAAAATTAACCAATCGTTAATATAATTGAGAATGCGGATGCCCTGCATACGCAGAGGAACCAGAGCCGCGTCTACACATTTTGTGAACGTGTGGGGTGAGAGTGCAAGGCCAAAGGGAAGAACTCGATATTGGTAAGCTTTTTTTTTTCTTTTTTTTTTTTCTTTTTTTTTGAAGTATGGAGATGTGGAAGTATGCTTCTTTGAGATCTATGGTAACACACCAGTCCTCAGATCTCATTTGAGCTACAACATGTGTTGGTGAGCATTTGGAACTTCAGTGTCATAACTGATCGATTATAGTTATTTTTTAAAGATTTTTCTTGAGATACAGATTTTATCAGTAACTTTGCATGACAACACTGTGACAACTTCTAGGCCATTGCACCTCCAATCTCATCTCATTGATTGAAACACTTGACTCCAATTAGTCTTTGGAGAAGTCATTAGCCCAGAGGTCCACATTTTTTCCAACTAAATTCTGAAAGATGCAGCAATGTAGTCTATACATTGTTCACAAGAAATATGATAGATTATGATTGATGGTAATATTGTATGCCCAAAATATAATATAGAACTGAAACGATACAATAAATAATACTTACTTCCCTCAAAAAAAAAAAAAAAAAAAAAAAAATCTGCCTAAAATAAATTTATTATGGGAATATGACTTATTAATTTGCATAATAATTCAGGCATTAGTTTGTGCATGGGGAAGATAAGATTGATGGGAATTTAATTATGACACTTTGTTATTATTAAAGCCTAATCACAGAGCACGCTCATCTTTAACTCTTACCTTAAACTGTAGACTGAAATTTATATAACTGAAAATCTCCTCATAAAATAATTTCATTTTTCTCTCAGCTGAAACTGAAAGAATACATATTCAGATCTACCTGCAATTACCTATCTCATCCATCAAGAAAGGATAAGATCGAAGCTTAGACAGAGTCACAGATGTAAAGGAGAGAATATATAACTGATGGAAAGGAATTGGAATGTGAGGGCTTGAAAAATTGATGGAAGAGGGCGTAAACAGTGGGGTTACAAAGCATCAGAAGAAAGAAAAGACAGAGCAAAATGGAAGAATAGTTTGTCTGTCATTTTTTATGAAGTTTTATAGATTTCAAGTCTGGAAGCAATATTCTGTGTTTGTAATTTTCCTAAATTTTAAAGTTTGATACCTCACTACATGGTCATTGTCTATATTTTTATTTGCCTATCTCTATATCTACATAGTCCATGACTTTACAGCTGATCTGTTTTCTCACAAGAAACCATTAGGCTAGGAGTTTTGCAAAAGTTTTACAAAGATGTTGATGTGCATTTCTTATCATCCATGTTCTGCTCTTAGTGAGGGCCTACTTGTACGCCTTTATGTTATTTTGTAACATTGTTTAGCTATCAGTACACATACAACGACAAGGGGCTTTTACCAACTCAAGAAAGGGCATGAAGCAACCGCGCAACCGCCCTCACCATATAGGATTTTAGAAAGAACGCAGAATACTAGCGTGCAAACTTATCACAGTGTGGATTTCAGAAAGTGTGCAAAGTGTTCACATGCATACTAACCACCATGTGGTTTTCAGAAAGTACACAGAGCTTAGCGTGTCTACCTAAAGGTTCCTAAACGTCGCAGAGGCGCTGAACCGCACAGGAGAGGCAAGCTCAAATTTTACAAACCTCTGGCAAGGGGAGCATCACCTGAGGCAGCATATTTAAGAAGACTTCTGTAACTGCTACCTCCACTTCCCGCTGGATGCGACAGCACAACTAAGCAGCCAGGAGACCCCTCAGGGTGACCTGGCCAGATGTCCATGGAATTCCCTCCAGTGCTGTGCCAGGCCTGATGATCAAGGAGGCTCCCGCAGAAACCTGTGATCTCAGCCACCTAATACCGGAAAATTAAACCAAATGGCTGATGCTGACGAGTGTTTAGTAAACACTGTAACTGAGCACTGCAAAGGAAACATACAGAGTTTATTAGTAGACACATAACCACCAGCAATGTAATACAGAAGTATATACAGAAAGGGTTACATACTCACCCACCCTCCTACGCTGGAGCCCCGCTCAAGGGGGTGCATCCTTCTAGTCCGGACCATCAGTTAGGTGGTTGCTATGAACATAGAACCAGCCAAAAACATTATAGGTCCAGCATAGAAGACTGTTATGTGAGAGTTTCCACCTAACCTTGATCAGGTGGAGAGCTGGTGGTTACAGGGGAATTAGGAAGGGGAGCATAAAAGCAGAAGTTAAAAATCCCCAAAGGGACAAATAGATACCCTATTCAGACGAGAACGCTGCAAAAATCCACAAAGGGAACGAGTAGATATCTAGGTATCGCTCTGATTCGGATGAGAACGCTGCTTCATCTGGATCACTTCCCTTAAGTTCTGCTTGCTCCTTGTGACCCATGATTCATCTTACCCCTGCCCGCAGGTGGGGGAGGAGCGCAAGTCGCAATACTAGCCTTCTGTGCCCATCTTTGATCCTCAAGGCAGGCCAGGACCCCTATGTTGTTCTGGCTCAGACCTGGACCTTCGTGGAACAAAGGATCTGAAGCAGCGGAGCGCGTCTTCGTCTCCCTGAACTTCTTGATCACCATCTCAACGGAAATACCGAAAGGTTCAGAAGGTGAAACTTGAGCATCAAAAAAGGCCTTTTCTTTCTTCCCAATGTCTGCCAGGTTCATCCACAGATGTCTCTCTGCTACCACCATGGCCGCCATAGTCTTGCCCATGGCAGAGGCAGCCTGCTTGGTGGCAGAGAGAGAGATCCATGGTACAGCGCAACTCGGCTACCTGATCAGGAGAAAGGCCATCGCCTCTGTCCAGGTCTCTTGCTTGAAGCTCCACCATTGTGTGTAATAAAGCCACAGTCTGACCTGCTGCCGCGTATAGCCACTTTTGCACATTGCCTCGATGTCGGCACAACCCAGAAACTGATGGATGCGAGAAAAAAACGGCCTCTTTCATTTCTTTTTGATCTCTGTTTGGAGATCAGGCAGAAATAGAAGGCTCACCTCAGCTGAAGGGCTATGGTCAGAAAGATAACGCTTTTCGAGGTGGCCTCACGGCGTCACCTTGTTAGCGCACTTCAATAGGCAAGGCAGGAGGATTGACGTCAGAGGCTGTTGCCGGCCAGCTCGTTGGGGTTTTTTCAATGTATGCTTTAGACACGGGTCACAAAGAGGTGTTCCCCATAGCGACCCCATGAGGATGCAGTTCGAAGTTCCCTTGAAAGGGAACTCAGAGTTTCTCATCTCAGAGTAAGTCAATTCAGAGTTCAAGTTTTTACTCAGTGTTGGTTGAACCTCCTTATTGTAATGGGCCCCTGAAGCATGCGCACATAAAGCTTTCAAGTATTTACATATAAAAACTCTATATGTAGATTTTGAGTAAATGTTACCACCTGAGAGGAAATCAGTATATTGATACAGTTCATTAGGTCTTAAAGTGACAGCTGCCTAATATACCTACTGCTGTTTGTTGTTAATGCTCACTGCTCTTCACTGATTAACATTTGTAGCTTTAATAAGAATCAGTGAACATGTAGTTTATACAGTTAAGCCTATGCATCTTTTATTTTGTGTCTTTGTCATTTTAAAACAAAATTATACAGTTTCTGACTGTAAGATGAATTACCTCAGGTGTGAATTAAAACGTGTGCTGCTGGTCAGGTCTCAAAACTCAAAGCATGCAGCATTTCCCATACATTTTCAAGCCACCTGGACAGTCCACATGGAGTACCCTAAGGTTAAGTAGCTTTCTTGAAGACCACACATTGAAACGGCAAATCCGCAGTCTCAGTAATTCTGCATTTTACACATATATGAGATAAATAATGCAACCCTGCAGCCCAGATTCTGACCAGACATCTTTATGTGTCAGCTATACAGTAGCTAGAGAGATATGCTGTCCCACATATAATGACAATAATTAATACAGTACTTATTTACTCTAAAATTAGTACTAATATGTACCCTTCAGTGGTAAATAAGGTACAAAAGGTGTGCTTTTGAAAAGTTATTGCCCCAGTGACAGATTTTGCACCTTTAAAAAAAAAAAAAAATAATAATAATAATAATATAAGGCTGAATCATACGGTTTGATTCACCTTGCCTTGGACTCGCTCTCTCACTTCTCATTTAAAAATTCTCTGAAATATATCTAAATTTAGTGTGGCAGTTGTTAGCAGGAAGTCATAAATACAGGTGTCATGACATGGGTTGTCTAAGAGCAAGGGGGAAATATGCAGCTGGAAAGAATAGAGGGAATACAGACTGGAGGTTTAAGAAAAGTGTGACAGGGTAAGAGAAAGACAGAGATGATGATTCAGAACAATAATCCAGCAGAACTCTCTCTCAGCCCCTCACTGTTGACATCACCTTCAATCATGTTGTAAGATATTACAGAGTGAAAGCCCACTATTTATTTCAAACTTCCCCAAAGGGAAAATAGGGATGGAAAAGGGGTGGAAAGAGAGAGAATGAGATAAACAAACATGAGGTTTTCCTTAGTGGATACACACATTCTCTTTCCATTTCGGTTAAAAATTGAGGATTTTTTTATCTTATTCTGTCAGGCATGAATTTTGGTCTGTTTCACCTTGACACGCTTAAAGAATTACAAATGCATTTAGAGCTACTGAAAACAGAAATGTATGAAAGTATTTGAATATTACATCCAGTAATGTAAGTGATTGAGTGTGTAGGTGAGACACCATCTCCTACGGGGTCTATCTGGAAACTCAGGTCCTCAGTTGGTGCATCTTTGAAACACCTACACAAACACATTTAATTTTGTCTCACATACAAACTCTTTAGCTAACTACATAATGGCAAGGTGCCCTACCACCTGCTGTTACATCTGAGTTATAAAGTCCCCATAGACAGAGAAAGAGACAAAATGTGTGTGCGACTCCAGCTTCTCATTTGTTGAAGTCATAATTGCACCGAGTAATTTAGCAAACAGGCACCTTTTGTGTTCCTGTGCTGACTTTTGTTAGACTGGATCAGCATATTTAACAGTGTGTGAAATGTAGCTATAAAAGGGAAACCAGTAATGTGGGTGACATTTGAACATTAAAGCTGATACTTTTTGTTCCCCAAACCTCTTCAAGAATCACAGGGATGTGTGTGCTAAGTACTGCATTTTTGGTTTCATTTACTACCTTTCAATAATTCTGGGTAGTTAATACCTTTTTATGTTTTTGATTAAATCAAACATACACTAAAAATAATAATATTGTGAATATATTACCATTTAAAGCAAGTGTTTTCTATTCAAGTATATTTAAAATGTAAGTTATTCCTGTGATGGCAAAGCGGAATTTTCAGAAACCATTACTCCAAACTTCAGGATCACATGATTCTTCATATCCTTTATTTGGTGCTCAAAAAACACATCTAATTATTATGAATGCTAAAACTGAA
The DNA here is from genome assembly GCF_023724105.1 of Carassius gibelio. Classification (NCBI taxonomy): domain Eukaryota; kingdom Metazoa; phylum Chordata; class Actinopteri; order Cypriniformes; family Cyprinidae; genus Carassius; species Carassius gibelio. The sequence continues at coordinate 28,189,812 of NC_068402.1, read as the reverse complement.
AAAACAAAAGAATGACGGCCAAGTCAAGTCAAGTCAAGTCACCTTTATTTATATAGCGCTTTAAACAAAATACATTGCGTCAAAGCAACTGAACAACATTCATTAGGAAAACAGTGTGTCAATAATGCAAAATGATAGTTAAAGGCAGTTAATCATTGAATTCAGTGATGTCATCTCTGTTCAGTTAAATATTGTCTGTGCATTTATTTGCAATCAAGTCAACGATATCACGGTAGATGAAGTGACCCCAACTAAGCAAGCCAGAGGCTTAAGGTCCAGCGGAGGTCCTACGAGACCTTGGTTCTTGTCTCAGGGCCCAGTGCTGGGAGCTTCTTGTTGCCGCATAATGCTGACGAAGGACACATCCCTCACCGGTTGGGGTCTGTGGATTGGCTCCCAGACCTAAGAGGTCACCATGTGTTAACCATGTGTAGGAGCGCACCAACAACACTTTCTTAAATCAACCACCAAGGGGGTGTGCTCTCTGTTTTAAGCACACTCGTTTAATATCTTTCAATAATATAAAGCGTTTGAAGCAGAATAAATCTTATATAAATTATACTTTAAGTTGAAATTTAAACAAGAACCAAATTATTCAACCAAATTTTAATTAAAAATGTAAAGTAATATTATGCTTTGAAGTCATTATTAATGTGGACAAACTTTCACAAAGGTTTTCTATACTGTCTTCCCCTCTCTCTCTGTGTGTGCCTGCCTGTGTATTTCTCTCTGTATGTCTGTGTGTGAGTTAGTGTGTGTCTGTGTGTGTGTGTTATCCCTTGTTATGTGATATTTTTTTATCAATTTCTTTTTTATATGTATGTGACATTGCAGGTCATGAGATCTATATATTCAGACAACCCAGACATAACTTAATATTTACTGCTTCGTGTCTAATTTTCTCAGTATGGGGAACTGATATTGTATACCACAAAAGTAAACATGCAAAAAGTAGCGACCAGCAGGAACACATCTCTCACGTAATTGAGGTTACATAGTGGATCCCCATGTCTTGCCAACATCCGCTCAGCTTCAGACACACAGAAGACTTATGATCATTTTTAATAAGTCTGTAGAAAGAAGCTAAAGTAAAGACAGCGACCACCTGGAAACTCTCTCCCTTTCTCTCATGTCCTGTGAGTTCAAACCATAAATGTCTCATGGTCAGTTTTTATTCATATTACCATAAAACACATATCTAGCAATTTTTATTCATATTACAATTTCCAGACACCACAACTCATATTTTCCTGTGTAGGGTTATAGAAAGCAAAAACATTTAAAGAACCTGATTAACACAAATTATCTTAAATTTAACTTTAAAGTAGTGTTATGCTTTGAAAACATTATTTTATTAACACTCTCTCCCCTTCTCTCTCAGTCTTCCTGTGTGAGATGGCTAGTTCACCTCCCCCAACTGTCAGTCCTGTAAAAAGCTCTCTACACTCTGAGATGTTACAGTTCAGCTTCAACTATTTGTAATGCTTTCTTTTGAGCACAGTTGCCATTGTGTAAGGAACTACTTCTTGGCTCCCTGAAAATATAAGTCATTTTTCATTATGCTTAAATTATTTATTATTATTATTATTATTATTATTATTATTATTATTATTATTAGGCTAAGTTTTTAATGATTTATTTTTTATTTGTATTTATTATATTTTTTTATTTAATTCATTTTCTCTCATTTATTGACTCTTTTTTTTTACTTTGGTGGTGTAATTATATTCTGTATTTTACACATCTAAAATGCTTTAATACCGTAATAGGCAATGTTGTAACACAAATGTCGTATCAATAAAGAAACTTAAACTTGAACTAAAGAGAGATATACACAATATGCTTTGATCTCTTAAAATTGTTTATTCATTACTTATTTTAGAATATTGTGCTTAAACCAGTATCTCTATGCCACCCGATACCAAACACATGTGGTGCAAAGCTGTCCAGGATGATTAAATACAAAAACAGAATTTAAATCTTCAATTTCGAACTTTGACACTGTCAATTAAAAAAACTCATATTTCAACCCCAAGGTCACAGGTTTATTGCTGTGATCCAAATAAAGGTGAGTCGCAGTGACTGAGGATGGAGGTGGAGCTGGAGGGAAGGAGGAGCATGACAGAGCCAGAGGGATGGAGTGACGAGGCGAAGCCATAGGAGTGGAGTGCCGAGGCGGCGGATGGTCGACGACTGACCAAGGCAGAGCCGGAGGGACGAGGGAGCCCGATGGAGCTGGTGGGATGACGGGCCATGGTGGAGAAAAGGGAGCTACGTGCCAAGGTGGAGCCGATAGGTCGAAGGACCGAGGTGGAGTCCAGGGTTTGGAGGCTGGAGGCGGAGACAGGGAGTTCTAAAGAATCCTAGAAGGCTGATGCAGTTCTGACAGAAAAAAATGAAAATGTTTCCATGGCTTTCTAACATTTACAAATGGAGAATATACCTGTGAAATGTAAGTTATGCATTTAGGAAGACAGTACATCTCAAACATATTAAACAGCGTGAGTAGCCTTGTGTCTCTGGCAGCGGCACATGCAGCCTTTCTGTCAGAACATATGACGGCCCATTGTGTGTTATTATGTTTATAGGAAGCACATTAAAATAGAACATGATTAAACTGACCTGGAACTACCTGTGCAGTTAAACGAATTTAATTAACGTCTGCCAGATAATCAGAATCGAGTTTTCAGACAGACCACGGCATAATAGAAAATGTTAAATATTATCTGTATGAATTGTGCCCCGTGGCATTCAATGCTGCTATGTCATACAAAACTATTTCTGAAGTTCATAAAACACACAGACACAGAGATGCAGGATTCACTTTAAATCTACGCTTATAATCAGATGAACAGACTTTTTTTTCCCTCCAATTTCTTGACATTTTACGTATTATTCTACAATTTACTTTCATGTTCTATCACAACAAATTATAAAACAAGACAGACATCAGCAAAAGAGATCAGTCACCCCCGAGAGACACACTCTCTAGGGGGAGTGACAGATCTCTTCTGCTGATGCTGTGTGTGTGTGCGTGCGTGTGTGTGTGTGTGTGTGTGTGCTCTTGTTTTTGTGACATATCAAGACACAACTCTGTATAATGTCATGGGTATGACGCAGGTATTACAAGGAGAGGGTGACTTATGAGAACATAACCCATGTCCCCATTTTTCAAAACGCTTATAAATCATACAGAATGAGTTTTTTTGAGAAAGTAAAATTGCACAACGTTTCCTGTGAGGGTTAGGGTTAGGTGTAGGGTAGGTGTAGGGCCATAGAATATACAGTTTGTAGAGTATAAAAATCATTAGACCTATGGGATGTCCCCACTTTTGTGGACTGCTTTACAACACTTACCAAAAAGATGCTGAACACCAAGTATTTTCCATCTTGCTGCTATAGGGTCTGATTTACTTAAATCTCAATAACTATGATTGAACTAAACCTACACACGGAGACAGATTAAGGGCTTGGATACATTTATATGCACGCTTACAAGCGTCCGTTCCAAAATCTCGCAGTCCAAACACATACACACTCACATCTTGACAGGCTCTGCTCTCAGACTGTTTGCCCAAGCTGTCTTGATTATAGTTGTTTGTGACACTCAGAGGTCCACTCTCTCCATTTTGAGAGCGGTTCACTCTCCCTCACTGTCCGGCTGTACAGGCTAATGGCAACTCACTAAAATGCTCATTAATCTCAATCTCACAGTTAGCTGCCTTCAATTCACCTCTGAATGATAGTATTTTCTTCCCTCTGAGAAAATAGCTTTTAAAATTGCTATTATACGGCAACAAATCATATTGTGACATGCCCAAATACAACGGGTTAGAATCAATCAGCCACGTCGTGAACTCTGACATTCAATAAACGTCAGCGATATTTATATGCACTGCTAAACGTCTGATGAAACCAAGGCTCATAGATTACCAAATAGGATAACAATTACTGGAGAGCTGGTCGTCCCAAGGGCCGTGGACCATCAGTGATGAAGAGAAGAGTGCGAGGCGAGGAGGGTTGGAGGGGCCATCAAATTAGCCTGGTCGTTTGCTTGTGTGCTATGACTCGTGAGGGTGGAATTGCTTTAGACTGTTTGCTTCTAATGAAGCATGTGCATGTGTGAGATGGAACCCAGCAGTGTGAAATCACAAAACAAGTTTAAAAATGAAAATGAAAAACCATCCCCCCTTACCCAAAAACACATTTGCAAGTTATCATGTATCCTGCGTGCACATATATACCTTTTTTTTATCTGAGGAAATGTCATTCAAGTAATGTTTACTTTTCCTTTTTACAGGTAGGCAAGTTTGAGGTCACTCCCGTGAGATGGAACTGTGAAAAACAGATCATAAGATTTTTGAAGAGATGGAAAGAGCAAAAAGCAGTGATTCTTAATTTTCTGTCAAACATGCAAGCAGAGTCAGTGCCTGGACAAATGGGGCATTTTGAAAATAAAACACATTTTTTCACAGTACCTTTATAGAAGTAATGCTGCATTGGTTAAAAGTAAAAGAATTGTCACGACATGTAATTGTGTCTCTTTGAAAAAACTGCATATGAATAAAAGCAAATAGTCAAAAGTAAAGAATAATTACAATAATTTTACAATAAATAATGCTCGATCTTCTGCTGCCTTCACATGCTATCATATTGATCATAAATATGAGTTTCCTGGTCATAAATTGGACATGGATGACAAGTCGCATTTACAACTGGGGAACTCAATTAATTTTGATACCCGAGTTTCTGTCGGGCAGGCCTCAAACTTGAAACATGGCAGAGAGGATGAAAATAGTTGTGGAAGTGTGAAGTTTTATAGCATTAAAGTTATGGTCATGTATATTTAAGTACATTAAAAAAAAATAAGTTTGATGCATATTGCATGTATTGAATGGAGATATAAATTGTATTTGTTTGATCAAACTTTCAGCATATTTAGTTTAAATTTACTATTTCTGAATAGCTAGTGCATTAAAGGCTTATGTGGTTACCAATGAATGAGGCGCTACGTTTTATTAAAAGCCTGTTGGATACTGAATAAAAGTCTGAACTACGTTTTGGCTTTAATTAGATTTTTCCAAGAATTAGGAAAGAATGAACTCATGAATGGACTGTCCTCTATTCCTTTTCTTTCCGACAACAAAGCACTTGAAAGTGACTGTTTATCCCAATAGCTGGAGTGTCCTATGATCTTCATTAGAGATCACTCTTCCTTATCTTTAGCTTCTCCAGGAACTATGTTTCCCAGATTCCTTTGCATGAATGTTGATTACCCCACCTGTGACTGGCTTACTTGTTAATGTTTGCCTATATAAGCTATGTTTCCACTTGATCTTTGTGAAGTCTTATCACTGCATTTTGGATTTTTGCCTATATTGCCTGTTCCTGCATTCCCTTGTTTAACTGTTTTCTGGACTCATGAATTATTGAGAATAAAAGGCTGCATTTGGATCTTCTTTCTAGTCTCAGAGCAGTGAATCATTACAGTGACGAACTCGTAATTACAACTACAGAGGTGAGAAGCAACACAATACCACGTGAAGGCAGCATTATAAACCATTCCAAACAGTTTATCTAAATTTAAGCATGCAACAACAAACAGAAGTGCAAAAATATATATTTTTTATCAGCAACTTACTGTAACAGTTGTTTGGTGTAGAAACAGAAGTTAAAGTTGTGGCTCTATTTCATGGCTTTATTTAATGTAAACTTAAAAACTCTGGAGAAGTGATAACAAGAAGGTGAAATACAAAGGAAAACACAACACTTGACAACTTAGCACATGTAATGTCAGGAGAGGATCCAACAGCTAAAGACTTGAAATAAAAGGCTATAAAAGAGATAAATATAAAATGGATGCAGTAAATGAAAATCATGAAAAGTAAGGCAAACATTAGAACATAATACAAAATTAAAGCCCATGGGAAAAATAGAAACTCAAGAGTTTTGCTTGTTTCTATCCTGAGCAACCTACTCTTCACCCATAATCCATCAACATTTTAGAACACATACAAGTCACTTATTTTTTCTTGCCAAAAAAATACAAATAAATCATGACATTTGGTCCAATGCAAAGCACGCTGGGAACTAGAAATCCTTTGTTTTATGATGAACCAAAAAATTGAGCTTTGACTTAAAGCAAACAAAAAATAATTTATATTATACCAATGGCAAGAAAATAGAAAATAAACAGAAACACTATGGTATAGAGACCAATTCTCACAATTATCTAGCTGCTTATTAGTGTGCCTATTATTCACAATTATAAATGTTTACTTATAAAGCACATGTTCTGTATGACCATCCATAACCCTTAACAACTATCTTACTCACTATTAATAAGCAGCAAATTAGGGATTTACTGAGGAAATGTCATATAGTTAATGGTTTGTTAAAAACGAGAATTAGACTTTAAAATAATGTATGACCAGTGTTTGGAATAACGCCGTTCTTTTAAAGAAGTTAGGTAACGACATTATTTTTCAGTAACGGGGTAATCTAACTAATTACTTTTCCCGTCGTTACAACGCCGTTAACATGTTACTATGCATTGATCTATCCGAACGCACCCCTGGCTCACACAGCGAGTAAGGAGGTGGGTCAATAATGAGATAAGCGATTATGCTTGGATAAGGCAGAGTCATGTGTTTCATGGTAGCCAATCAGAGCCAGTGTTTTTACGCCAGTGGCGCCAAACACACACACGCAACAGCTTAAAGGAACACTCCACCGTTTTTTGAAATAGGGCTTATTCACATTATTTCCTACATTTAGATAGGTGGGCAAATGCATTTTTGTGTCAGTGCATGCATTGTTTTAGTTTGACTGGGTCGGCGTTAGCTTAGCTTAGCACAATGAATGGAATCCTTTGTTGCCAGTTAGCATGGCCTGATTAAAAGTGATCAAAAAAATAAAAAAAACCCCACCTAATTCCTTCTTGTGGCCTGCGTATTCACAACGAGTACAAATAGCGATCCAGATTAACACTAGGCGATTTCCTAGGCAGATATTGACTTGGGACTATATTATGGGGAAGCACAGAAGAAAGCACTGCTACTTCGGCGCAGAGATATCACGCAACACATGAAAACATCAACTCTTTGTGAATACAGGTATAATATGGGTCGATCTATACATGCGTCATGATTAAAATAATCACTAACTCTGTGGACAGCTGTCCATTTGGTCCATTCGGCGTGGGGCGTTTTTTCCAGTTCACTTTGTCACACCGGAAAAAAAAATAGAGTACTGCAGAATGGATCAGCGCCGTGAAATCCTCTGTAGATGTGACACAACTTCGGGCACGCTCATCTTGATCTGACGTGTTGAGCCTGGTCATCAATGGCAAAAACATGTCCCACTCTCTACAGCACAGACACTCTATTTCCGTCGGCATAGATTGGCATATTCCCCCACATTCACACCACCAGTTCATGTTGGCTCTCATCCTCACGTCCTCAGGCTGTTGAGCGATCGCAACTAATACACGCGCATATAAATTTCACTCGCGGCTGGCTTGACGGTGTTTTTCTGAAGTGCGGCTGGCTTGACCGCAGTCTCCTACTGTCGTTCTATTTCCAAAGCACGCAGCTCGTCTTCTGTAAACTCTGGTTCAAATAGGTATGGTTCTGGTTCTTGACTGTCTGAGAAGTCACCCTCTTCGTCTCTCTCAAAATCAGCCATGTTCATCGCCATTCGTGTACTGTAAGGAAAATAGCCAGGCAGCTACTATTCACGCCGGTATGTTGACGGAAGTCGTGGGATTTCATGTGTTGCGTGATATCTCTGCGCCGAAGTAGCAGTGCTTCGCCTAAGCAGCAGTGCTTCGCCTGTGCTTCCCCATAATATAGTCCCAAGTCAATATCTGCCTAGGAAATCGCCTAGTGTTAATCTGGATCGCTATTTGTACTCGTTGTGAATACGCAGGCCACAAGAAGTAATTAGGTGTTTTTTTTGTTTTGTTTTTTTTATCACTTTTACTCAGGCCATGCTAGCTGGCAACAAAGGATTCCATTCATTGTGCTAAGCTAAGCTAACGCCGACCCAGTCAAACTAAAACAATGCATGCACTGACACAAAAATGCATTTGCCCACCTATCTAAATGTAGGAAATAATGTGAATAAGCCCTATTTCAAAAAACGGTGGAGTGTTCCTTTAAGAGAGATTCGCAGCAGCAGCAGAGATGGCGAGTCAGGAGCATTCCGATGTAAAGTTGGCATTTTCAAGGTGGAGATATAAGCACTACTTCAAATTCATTGCGGTCAAAGGCAAGAACAAGCATGTAATGTGTACATGTAATGTGATACACACGCATCTACAAAGCTAGTGGCCAAAAACACTTTTCTTACAAAGATAATACTTGAAGTGCAGAATAAAACTCTTGCTGTCTGTTGACGTGCAATAAATATCGAACACTTGTTTGTTCTACTCATTTAAACTGACTGAAAACTGCTAAAAAAAATAAAATAAAAATAAAAAACAGAATGAAAAATAAAAATCCTTGACATATAGCAACTTTTTTTTTTTCTTTTTTTCTTTTTACAGTAACGCAAATAGTTACTTTCCCTGGTAACGAGTTACTTTTATTATAGAGTAATTCAGTTACTAACTCAGTTAATTTTTGGAACAATTAGTGAGTAACTATAACTAATTACTTTTTTAAAGTAATGTTCCCAACAGTGTGTATGACCAAATTAACTAATCAGATCAGGTATTAAAAAAAAGTTCTTAGGTTCTTCAGTAATGATGACCCATAGACATTTTTCAGCATGCTTATCCGATTTTCATGGTGCAGACAGACAGATAATCAGCTAATGTCATGAATTCCAGTATCCTTCACATGACAAAACAAATAATTACATAATTAACTTACAGTTGTATTTATTTGTTGTTGAAATCACATTGACTGTTAAATTGGGTAAAAAAAAAATTGCTTTGTACAGACATGAAATAGGTTTGGCAGCAGGGCCGTGCAGAGACCTTTTGAGGGGCATGTGCTGAAACTGAAAAAGGGCACCCCCTCCCTTTTTTTATATCAATTATATATATTCTCTTTTTTAGCTATTCTGTTTGGTTTCATAAGCTAATTTGTATTATTTGGTTAACATTTTTATGAATGACATTGAGAAGAGGGGAAGGTGAGCAATGAGTCAAGTATTTTGGACTAACTTTTTTTAAATATAATTTAAGTAATTATGTCCAACACTACGGTACAACTCAATTCCAGATTATAAGAAACTATAGCCATACTGTTACTATAACATATCCAACATGTTTCCGCCTACCTGGCAAAAATTTGATACTGTGGTGGACCAGGGATGTTGGTTTCTTGAAGGTCTCCTATTCACTACACTTTCCCTAAAATAAGCCAGCAATGAAAAAATAAATAAAAATAGTGTGAAAAGTACAGTTGCAGTGAAAAGCATTTCTGAAGGATCACGTGACACTGAAGAGTACTAACTGCAGTAATGATGCTGAAAATTCAGCTTTGATCACAAAAATAAATTACATTTTAAAATATATTCAAATAGAAAACAGTTATTTAAAATTTTAAAAATATTACACTATATTAATGTTTTTGCTGTATTTTGGATCAAATAAACGAAGCCTTGGAATGAATCATGAATTACATTCTGCATGATAAAATATAAAGATTTCACAGTGATCTTCTGTAATTTTTTTTAGTTACTACTACATTACTGTAGTAAAACCATGTTTTACTACTTTTTATACAGAGAGTATACGGAGAGTATACCATAACATGATTATCCTAAATGTTAAAAAATTAAGTGTATCAGCAATTATAAATCAAAGAAGAAATTTCTTAGAAATATAGTTATCTAGGTGACGAGGATCACTCGCTGCTTTGTGTAAGTTCCAGTATGAAACAGCGCGGGGGCGCACCTGTTATGATTTTCCGAAGGTAAAAACAAATTATATGTTGTTGTTATCAATATATAGTTTTTGACCAGCGAATGGGTGCAAATGTTATTTTTTTTGTTGTTGTCCGTCATTAAAAAGGCGACGGCGCCTGCCCCTGCCGGCATCACATTACATTTTCATCTAATGTTACAGGTTACAAACTAGTTTTTTTAGCTATATAGACGGAGCGCTCAGTTTTTCCTGTGGTAAAATGCATTTGGCCAAAATCGCATTTTATAAAAGATGAAATGCTACTATATGCCCAGGCTATTTAAGTGTTGGCTATGTATTGGCTATGACTAGATGGCAAATGCTAGCCCTCTCTCTCAGGCGACGTCCCACATGTCTCAGCCAGTCAGACAGACATCCAATAAATAAAATATGAGCCTTTATAGACATAGTGTTTAGTAGTACTTATTCAAAAAACAAGATATTTATTTACCCTTCGCAAAACTGTTCAGCTCAGCTGTTGTCTACTGTGCGGCTGCTGTGGAACTTCAGTTGATTCAATGAATATAGAGGGGGCGGAGTTATCAGCTTACTGACAGCTTGAGGATAGAATTAGATTTACACAAGCTCGTTTTAAGAACTTTCATTTGCTAAATATTTGTAAAACAGACATACAGACGTAAATGGTGACCAATAGCATTAAAAAAAAAAAAAAAAAAAAACACCACCAAAAAAAGGGCACTTCGGAGTGTAAGGGCAAAAAGGGCATGTGCTCTGCACAGGTTGAGCCCTACCTGTGCACGTGCCTGTTTGGCAGAGTAAGCATTACTCCAGTGTGCTGTTATATCAAACAGGTTAAAGTCAACACAAGCTCAACAAGATGAGCTTCACATCTGTCAGGGCCATCGGCTCTCACAGACACTTAAATCACCCCAGTGAGTACTGACGGCCTTGCCCGTCTGTTGTCCGTACCCTAGGGCGTCATCAGGTGTGGGAAATAGTGGTCAGCACTGATCTTTTTCTCTACACACATTTTTCATACTTTTGGGATGAAGACTTTTAAAGCTCTGACTGCTTTTATCCTGAAACGTTCAAGGCTGGCATTACTCAAATCAAGTGGTAATTTCTACAATGTATTTAGCTGTTAAATTCAAATCCTATTGCACCATGATTCTACATAGACTAATTGCTTTCCTTTGGAAATAAGTAAATGTACTTTGAAATACTGGTTGTTTGACAATGTTTGCTTGGTTCGCTGGGAAACTGGAGTCAAACCTTGCAGTGCTTATTTGTTGTGTATCTTTAGAATATGGTGTGTGTGTGTGTGTGTGTGTGTGTGTGTGTCTGTGATTGTGTGTGTGTGCGTGTGTGTGTGTGTGTGTGTGTGTGTGTGTGTGTGTGTGTGTGTGTGTGTGTCTGTGTGTGTGTGTGTGTGCGTGCGTGCGTGTACACATATGCAAGGTGAGTAAGTGGGACTAGAATTGGAAATGACACTTTTTGGAACTGGTGCTAGTGGAGCATCATGGGATATGACCCCTTGTTGTGGTTTTTCATGATTTGCAGATGATGTCATTGTTTTCATGTTTCTTTATTGGCACCATGCTAGAATTGAAGTTTTGTTTTTCTTTTCTTTTTATATATATATATATATATATATATATATATATATATATATATATATATATATATATATATACACTATATATATATAATATATATATATTTTTTTTTATTTATTTTTTATGTCAGTTTTCTGTTCGGTAATTTTTTTTTAATAAAGTACATTGTTTTACAGCACACAGTGTCTCTCCCGCTGAAAGCTAGTGTAATTTAGGATTACTATAGAATTAATTAAAGTTTTAGAGTGGCTCCAAATAGCTTCTATAGAATATTGCATATTGGATTGTGACTCCTGCTGTGAAAAAGGCAGAGTAACTTTTAAGTGAATGAGGAACTGGAGATAATAATGTAATACACAGTATGCACTAAAATGTGCACCACAGATTTCAGCCTCATAATGTCTTTGCATAAATGCAATAAGGCAGTTTGAAATGATAAAGTATAGCTATGATTATTTTTCTTTTCTTTTTTTATTACAGTTGTTGTGATGCCTGATTACTGTATTAAATTGGCCCAGGTTTCTTTTAATACCTTTAATGAGATGTGTTTCCATAGTTGTCCCGTATAAGTGTAAAGTCATCACACAATACAGATTCATGGTGATTATGAGAAATCCCACTTTACTGTTTGTACACATCGACAACAAGTGAAGGCACATGCAGAAGGGAGGGCTTTTTCTTTTTCAAAATCATTCAAAAGTGCCTCTCTCAGACAAATAGCAATAAAAAAAATGCATTTTAATTATTATTAACCAGACAATGTGTACAAAACCATAACTAATCACAAAAACATCCAGTTTATTTTTACATATCTGTCAATCTGAGGCATTGCTATTGGTTGTGTGCCTTTTGCTTGACTGATATTCCACAGTCTCTTCAGAAGCCGAGGCTCTATATCAGGGATCCTCAAATCTGCACCTCTGCAGTTTAGCTCTAACCCTAATCAAACACACCTGAGCATGCTAATCAATGCCAATCAATGTCTTTGGGATCATTAGAAAATCACAGGCAGGTGACTTTGAACAGGGTTGGAGGTAAACTCTGCAGTGCATTGGACCTCCAGGGTAAGATTTGAGGAAGGGGGCTCTATACGTTTACTATTTCATGAAACTATCGTAATTAATAAAGCCCAAGTACCACCTAAAAGTCTGTTCTGGGAATTGTAGGCTGACGAAATGGTGGCGTGAATGACTTTATTACTGTATGTTACCATTTTAAGCATCATTAGGCCTCCTCGAGTCTTCAGTGTATGGTCCTTCAGAAATCATTTTAATACGCTGATTTATTAGCAATTTTTCCAAAAGTTGTTCTCCTTTTTTATTTGTATTTATTTTTATTATATTTGTTATTTTTCTTTCTTTTTTTTCTTTTTTCTTTTTTTAGAACCTGTGATTCTTTTTGGGGTTCATTGATAAACAAAATGGTAAAAAGAACAGCATTTATTCAAAATAGAGATGTTTTCCAACATTGATAATAAATATCAAAATCAAATATGTTTTAAAGTATATACATTTTTTATCAAATAAATGCAGGTTTGATGACCATAAGTGACTCCTTATGAAAAAAAAAAAAAATGAAATAGCAATGTAAAATATATATTATTAACGTTTGAGCCCTGTCCCTGACAAACTCTCTGCATGTATCTGCACAAGTGACCCAGGTGAAAACCCTAACCCTAACTTCCATAAAGTGCTCTATTTTTGCATGCTAATTTTTTACTTAATATACTAAAAATGATTCTTTAGTACTTCTGTTCTATTGTCTTAAAAATGCTGGGTTAATAACAATCCAACTTGGGTTATTTGGCTGGGTACATGAACACATGCTGCATACTAGCATTTTACAAATAAAAGAGGCATATAGAAGTACCTTTTTAATTTTAAAGTTTATTCAATCGTTCTCTGTAATCGTTTTTAACTGTCCTCATGATGCCATCATGATCGCACACATACACATACAGAGAGCTCTGTCTTCATTTAAGGTCACTGCATTGGCCCCAAATCAATGAAAAGATGTCAGGGTCAAAGTGAACACTGTATCTAGTTTTTTGTGTCAAACAATTGAAAGAAATTGAAGAAAATAAACAAGGCAAACACCAGACACCAGACTAGAAACATACAGTGTGTTTGTTTGTTTGAACCTGCACACACTCTTTTTAGAGTACCACGATGATGGTGGTGGTAATGATGTGCTCTCCAGTGGTGTCAAAAGTATTGGCATTCATTACTCAAGTAGAAGTATAGATACTAGGGTTTAAAAAGACTTTTGTAGAAGTTGAAGTATCAACTCAAGCTTGTTACTCAAGTAAAAGTGTAAAAGTACTGGTTTAAAAAACTACTTAAAGTATAAAAGTAAAAGTAATGTAAGAAAAAATGCCATTAAGAACAAAAGCTTGGGCCGTGCCAGAGGGGCCTATTGTGCACTACCCCACCTCTCAAAAAAAAAAAAAAAAAAAATTTCTAAAGGCCATAATGACTATAATGTTATATTAAAATGTTCATGTTGAAAAATTTGTGATGCACTAGGGCTAGGCTACCTTTTTTCAGCCGCATATATGCCCACTGAAAATGAACAGATTTTAGTACAATGCAAATACATTAAAGGACTAGAGATATGATGACTAGTTGCCAATAACTATTGTTATGGTGCAAAAAGTCAAACTTCAGAGGCATGTCATCAATAACCTTGAATGGAATGTAAATGTACATCCAAGCTTAGCTGCAGGAATCTGCGAGGGCAATGGACAAGAACATTGGTGCAGGCTTAGTAACAATTACCCTTGTATGGTTGTCTATATACAATAAATATTATAGTGCTGTCAAAATTAATGATTAATCCACATTGTTAATCAAAAACTAAAAATAACTCATAATCCTGATACCTTCTTAATCGATAGCTTCCTGTATTCGGTACATATGTCTGCTATGTCCAGTGTTCGGGGTTACAAAGTTGGTAAAGCCTAGTTATCACAAAATTGTCAATCGCGTCGTCATTCGCAAACGATAATTTATTAAAACGTCTCGCTACCGAACTAGCTACAGCTTAATTTGTGGAGGATGAAGAGAAAGCCCCCATTTGGTAAATGAGCCAGTGAGAAATAATAACTTTTAAGAAGGGTCCAGTGCCTTTTTTGATACTTTTAAAACGGTACCGGCGCCTAAACGGTGCCTTAAACGATACTTAAAAAAAAATAACCTAAAAAAACTATGGATAACATTAGAGAATATTATAAATATTTAAAATAAATCCATAGCTTTCACCTTGGATGCTCTAATTTCCCAAGTTGTGCTTCCCTTAATAAGGCTAATAAATGTATTTCACAATCTGGGTCATTATTTAATACAAAAGCACACGTAAAGTTTATACTGTATCTCTGTCACTCACTCTGATATTTAGTTAAGATGAGTGCTGTCTGTCACTGTCTTTAATCAGTCCCGTGAATTACTGTATGGTCATTCTTTATTAAGTAGCAACAATGTCGTTTTTAAAATACAGTACTGTGCAAAAGTTTTATGGAAAAGAAAATATAGTATTTTCACCCCAAAAAGAGTGTTTTAAGTCAGTTATTTATATATTTTGCTGTAGTGTGTCCTTAGGAAAAATCAGTTTGCCATTAATTTTAATAATAATCTAGTGCGATTTTAAATGCACAAGCAGTTTGACGACGGCAAAATGGATGTTAGGAAATATAAACTGATATTTTATACTGACACACCATCATGACGAACACCATTCTTTTAAGTGAAAATACTAACGTGCCTAAGAATTTTGCACAGTAGTGTATTAAGTATATTTAAATAAGAGTAATTAAAGTATGCGTTCGTTCATATGTGTTAAGGGCTAGATTTTCGCTGGAGGAAACGGCTGTGATGAGCGCGCGGTGACAAGCGAAAACTTTATACTAGATGAGATTCTCATCATGAGAAACCGACTGCTCACTCGTGACCTTTTGTAAACTGTATTTATGACAAAGAACTGCACGGATACAGATATTCTAACAATCTATCGAGAAACACACACCTTGTGTCCTCTGTCTCTGTTTGAGCTCGCATTGAATCACTGTTTCACGGCTGATCACTGAGCTCGGATTGCAGAGCGCGCTGAAAGACAGAGAGGAGACCGCGGTCTGACGCCGGATTCATATGAAATTTAAGCGGACTGACTCTGAGGCGATCGGAAGCCAGTTCCACCCTACTTTTAAGAAATATAATTTTTGATAAACGAACCCAAAACCGTCTATGTCCTTGCTGGAGTGTGATGTGACTTGTGTCATGTGCAGGTGCGATGGATCGCGTAAAGACCAATAGGGTGTCGGAATGGTATATGTTTATACTTCTCATCCAACCACAATCAAATTCACTCCATCCGGATGGCGCGATTTATCTGGATATTTTTTTTTCTCAATTATGACAAGCCAGATTGAAAACAAGCCGAAATAAAATAGCAGTAACGAAGCTATTTTTATAATGTAAGGAGTAGAAAGTACAGATACTTGCCTGAAAATTTAAGGAGTAGAAGTAAAAAGTCGGCTGAAAAATAATTACTCAAGTAAAGTATAGATACCCCAAATTTCTACTTAAGTACAGTAACGAAGTATTTGTACTTCGTTACTTGACACCTCTGGTGCTCTCCCACACCTCCTTGTCTCCTCTACTGTGTGTGTATCCTGAGATGGACCAAGCCATCTGCTGTGTCTGTATCTCTGGGTTCTTATGTGTGTACTTGCTACCACTTTCTTTTGATCATGCCTGATAAGTCCCTGTTCCCCATGTGCTGTTACTGACTTTGATATATTTGAAGGAATCACTCCATTTTTTTGTCAGATCCAATAATTCTGGTCACAATTATTACCTGAAAAAAAGAAAAGCATTTCGTGAGACCCACACTTTGAAATTTACTCAGCAAAAAGCTGTCATTTTGAAGCTCATGCTCAATCCTTTTATTCGAGAGAGTGCAATGACTTCGAAAAGACTTTTTGTCTCGGTTCTTTGATTATGTATTAAATGCAGCAGAGCAGATAAAATCATAGCAGAGAGTCGCAGTTATGGAAGGAAAGACTGCACAAACAAAAGACAAGACGGAATGAAACTGATTTGCTGAAATGAAATGGACATTGAGAGGAAGCTGGTTTCCGCTGGTAGAGAGTAACACAGGTGAAAAAAAAAAAATTCACACATACAGTTTTTATGAGTACCATGTGAGCGTATACCATTCAGATGCCTATCTACAAATATATAATTTATTTCCTAATTTGTAAACATTTTAAATTAGCAGCAAAATATTGAATGTGCCATTAATACAGTTCAGTTCATGTTTGCGTTTTGCATGCATTTCACAGAGGTTGCATTCAATTGTAACTGATGGCCTTTGAAAAGAATCACTTATTTGCTCATCATGACTCCATGCCGTTCTGTTATATTCAGCTTTTCTCTGCTGCCCAGGAAGAAGAAAAAAAAGCAGAAAGGAGAAAGATTAGAAGGACTGGGAGAGGTGCTTGCCTTTGGTCAAAGGAACATGATGTTATAATTCTCACAAGCACGCACACTGTGTAGGAACATTGGTGTATATGGACAGAGATGCCGACACACTTTGAGCAAAAGAAGCAGCACCCTTTGATCTTGCAAGGTCTATTGCCCTCTGCATTTCAAAGCAGAGACAAAGCACAGTCAACACACACACTGATACTCCCAAACACACACACACACACACACACGTACACACAGAGGAGCTCAGTAGAACCCCACAGCACTGAGTGTCCTTGGACGGCTGACTGACTGACAAACCAAGGCTTAGGTCAACGAATGGAGCCCTCGGCTGGGCTTACACACATCCACACACACATACACAAAGTCGCTCACAGCGCTGTCATCTATACTGTCACAAAAAGAGCCTCCCTACTGCCAATAATAAGACACGCTTTATCAAATTAATGTGTCTCTCTCTTCTTTTTTTCTACTGAACGAATGAGAGATTCGAAAGGAAACCGAGGGAGTATATAGCACAGGGCAAAGAGAGCGAGAGAGAGGAAGGAGATAAGGCTTCTCCTCCCAGGGCTCTGGGAGCTGGGCGACAGTGGAAGCAGGGACTGCTGGGGGAATGAAGGGATGCATGGGAGATATTTAATAAGGAAGAATACGATGAAGGAGAGAGACATGTTTTATTCATTCCCACTCTCATCCGCTGAGTTTGCGCAAATCAAATAGAAGCTCTCTTTGTTTGAGAGATCAAGCCTGGCTGTTTGACTTGTATAGAATTTATTAAATTCATTTGATCGAAGTCGAAGGAGGATGAGGAGGACAGACGTGCTCCAGTCAATGTACGGGATGTGTGGAGAGGGAAATTTTGACCCTTAAACGGGACAGAATGAATTGCAATGGTAGAATAAATTTAGACAGGAGGGACGAAAATGATCTTAGCGTGTCGCCGTAACTCTGCCCCGCTCTCTGATTCTCTGGAGGGAAGCAATTTCCTGTAGGTTTTCGCAGCAGGCAGACAGAGTGTGCGTGTGCTTAAAATGTAAGAAAAACACCCTGGGACTGTGATACCAAATGTGCAACATCCAAATATGCACAGCCACATGGTGATATATCACTTACATAAATATTCTTATGCACTGCAGGAAAGTGTGACGGTGTGAAAGAAGCAGAAAGAAAGTGTGCGTAACACGCAGAGGGATGAGCCGGTGAATGTGTGAGAAACCTACAGCACCTACAGAGTATTTGCAAAGTAAAAGTTTCTGAAAGCTGCAGAAGCGCTGCTGTATGTGCCTGTTGTTTTAATTCAATTGTGGAAGAAGTACACATATATTGGGTAAAAGCACAGATAACTTAATAAAATTTTGCTCAAGATGAAAGCACTCCAGTTTTACTTCATTTGATGAACCATGTGGTACACTTAATCTATTTTAGACATTCTATTAACTATAAGTAACTTTGCAACTACATGTCAACTAACTATTATTAATTTGCAACTATATGTTAACTAACTCTCATTAGAGTGTTGGTAGACTGTTAAGGTTAAGGTTAGTAGAATAAGTTGTCATGCAAAGTCACATAGTCAGTAGAGTGTTTACTGGGGGACCATCAAAATAAAATGTTAACAGAGCAGACAGTCTATTGCTCTAATGACTTGTAGTTGACATGGAGTTGCAAAGTTACTAAATTGAATATCTAATGTGGACTATCAAAATAAGGTCTTACTATATTTCGAAATTGTGTGTACTTCATCTTACAGTACCAGAGATAATAATAACATTGCATGTATACTGATCTGAAAATAAGCGAGACATGCATGACATGCAAATTTGTATGATAACATTCAAGCCTTTGTTACAAACTGCACACACTTTAAAGAAGATTTAGTTCACAAAATACTTTTAATAAATGTAGTTGAGTAAAAAGCAGAATGATATTCTTTAGTAATAATAATATAATTAAAAGTTTCCCAAAATAAAATAAAAAATATTTAATTACAATATATTTATACATTGGTAGTGTCCACAAATGGTTTACTTTCTTCTGAAAAATAAACTGGGTTAAATCTCTTTTTTGCAGACATCCAGGGCATTTGTCATTGATTGAAAAGATGATTTGAGGGATGAAAAATTATATATAGTTTTCTTTTAGGTCTTATGTTAGTTTATAGTAATTATAATTACTGTTATTAAGTATTGTAATATTTTCAGTTATACTATCACTCTGAATAACCAACAGCACCATTGCAACCTTTTGTAGAACTTACATTTTAGATGCAATATTGTACCCTAGGAACAGCCAAATGTGGAGAGAGAGAGAGAGAGAGAGAGAGTTTATGATACAGTACATCTTCATTTAGATAAGGAAATGTGTGTCTGTCCTGTGTTTCCCGCTTCAGAGACTTGAGCTGCATTAGCTGTGATTTCTCTCCAACGGAGAGAATATGAGCCATCATGACACCTGAAGACTACTGCCCTCATCTTTCAGCGGTCCTCTCTGCTCACCCAGAAGGAGCATCAAAAGGTGTGGGTGAAAATCTGCTGTCGGCAAACCACTTATTACATTTCGCAGACAGGACGTCATTCAGGAGGTAGTCACCATGACTCTGTCGCTATGATCCAGCTGTTCCTGACACATAAACACATGCTGCGTCCAAAGTTAACTACCTCCCTAATCTACAGCATATGAAAAGCTGTACATCAAATAAGTAGCATGTCGAAATGGACACCAAGCAAATCAGCATCAGCTTGCCATACTGCTTCAACAGAGAAGCCACGAGAGAAGAGTCGGCATATTTGTAAATGTCAAGGATCAGACATGTGCTGCGGTGTAGTAAGTCACATGATATTACCAACATGGTGGATGTATGTCTGGATTATATTCATACTACACACATGCATAGTATTATTTTTCATCAAATACAGAACAATTTACTGTGGTCATTGCACTAATTTCATCTGCAATGAACTCAAATGTATTTAGTTTTAAAACAAAGACCAAAAAAATGAAAACGGAACCTTTTGTATATATAGCAGTTCATATTACAGTTCAATTAAATTGTTTATATTGTATTGTGAGATAACACTCAGGGTCATTGTGGTTACAGAAGCATATGCTGAGACTGGTACACACTGAAGACGTGTTAAACTCGTGAGCTGGGAGTGGTACTCTGTTCCACATACTTCAATGGTACATGACTGCCATCTAGTGCAACACATGGTTTTGCTTCGAGTGGGATCTTTAAAAATACCTTGCGTTTTGTGTGTGTGCGTGTGTGTGTGTGTGTGTGAGAGAGAGAGAGAAAGAGTATGGCACTGAATTTATTTGAGCAAGAACAAGAGAGAGAGAAAGACAGCATGTTGAGGGAACATATGAGAGCAGAGCGAGGTTTAGTTGTTTTAACATTTCTCCTTCTTGTTCACTTTCTCTAGCTCTCTCTCTCTCTCTCTCTCTCTCTCTCTCTCTGAGCAGCACATTCATCATAAGAATCTTCTCGACGTATCTCTGTGTGGAATTGATGAACCATCAACACAATTCTCCTCACTTTCTCTTTATATTGATAAAGCAATCATGCATGTTTCTCCTCCAGTCACCAGTGCCCACTTATAAGATAAATGGGGTGTCACACAAACACATTTTTGCTTTTTCTTCTATTGCTCTAATGTACAATTCAGCCTGCCTTAGAGACAGAGGGAGAGATAGACTGAGAAAGAGGACAAGAATACCATATCTCTACATTTTCTTTAATACAGATTCTACTGTCTTATGCAATATCACTATTTTCCAAAAAAAATCATAAAAGGTAAATTTCTAATAGTGTGCAGTAATATAATATAATGCAGTATAATGCAGTAATATGCATATTCGTAATCTTGCAAACTATTCTAACTCAAACCATGTACAAACCAAACTTTCCACCATGTACAGCTGAAAGATCGGAATAGTTGTTAGAAGTTTATTGGTGGTGATCCTGAAGTCGTTTATAGGTTAATGACACAGCTATCTCACAACCAATTCGTACGTATTTTACGAGGTGGCTTATTCCTACGAATTTCTCCGACCTCACTCGTATGATTTTATACGATTTGTCTAAACTCCAGTGACGGTTAGGTTTAGGGGTGGGGTTAGGTGTAGGTCATTCATACAAAATCATACAAATTGTGCAACGTAAAATACGTAAGATTTGGCAAAAATCGTATTAATTTGTACGAGTGTGGTTTTATGAATTCGTACGAATAAGCCACCTCGTAAAATATGTACGAATTGCCGTAAGATCGGGTTAATGATAGACTTACACCTCTGACAAATGTGTTTAGGGTTCAAAATTCATAACGTTCATGTTCATATATGAAGAAGATTTTTTAGATGAACAAAACCTGTAAGAATCATAGTTTTGTTGGTCAAAGAGCCTAATTTCTGCAATAATCCAAATGCCAATGGAAAAATCATATTGGCTTTTTGTCGGGAGAATCAGAGAGCGGTGATAACATTGAGTTGCAACTCTGATGGACTGAGAGTTTATGTCCATCACAAACCCAACAGCTCATGATCTCCCACTATATGTTTCAAGGTATATACATTTTAACCAAGGCAGGCTTTATATAATTAAAACTATTTCCAGCTATATTGTTAATAAATTGATTTTCACTGTACCTTCATATATATAAAATAGCAGAAAATTGGAAATATAGAAAAATTAAATTATATATATATATATATATATATATATATATATATATATATATATATAAAAAAAACGAACACAATCAGGTGCTTGAAAGGTAAGGTCCTCACAGTAAAGATCTATAAAAATACCTAGATTCAAATCCCATATGATTACTTTTCAGTTTTCAATAAAGTGTGGGGCACATTTAATTGTGTTTATTTTATGAATTTACTGACATGATTAAATTGACCTGTGCTTTTTTAATATAACTTCAATCCCCAAGTGTTAGGCTTCCTGCAGACGAGAAGATTTGTCTGATAACTGTGGAAGTGCTGAGGGTGGCCAGTGGCAGGGAGGGAAATATAGCAATGAAAGCATGTAGTCTGGTAAGAAAAAAATCTTTAGATAACTTTCAATTAGACAGCCAGGCTAAACTTCCCTATAAAACTGTCAAGAATTTGTGATAAATTAAGTTGAGTGTGTGTCTGACAGCTGTAGGGACTGAGACCAGTCCTGCTGTACAGTACGGAGACAAATTCTTGCTCGTACGCCACAAACAACAATTTAAATGACCTGGGCTGATGGTGGCAGAAATGTAAATCTATTCGTTTTCAATAGCCCATAAAGTGACTTGCCCACAGGCAAAAGTCCCTGTGCTTCCTGGCACAAATATGATATCCTACAAAAATCCATAAGCTCATATGTATGCAAATAAAATTAATCTTTAAAAGATCACAATCTCAATTAACGCATATTCGATCTTATTCTTAAATGATGCTTTCGTGCAGCCGCTGATCCTGAGAGAGCAGTTCTCATCATGTAAAACTTTATGTTTGTACTTTCTTTCTGTGTTGCAAACATTAAATAATAAAGAAAATATTGGGATAAAACTTTATATTTGTAATGACGCGGAGGCGGCGTTAGAATCCATGTGCAGTTTAATAACATCCACAGCAGACAAATCCAAACAGTAGGCAGAGAATCGTAGTCGTAGAAGGCAGAGAATCATACACAGATAGGCAGTCCAATCCAAACAACAAGGCAGTGGGCAAATCCAAAGACAGAAACAGGGAAACCAGGCAAAGATCATACACAATAAGGCAAACTATGGCAATGGGAAAAACGCTCGGTAAGGCAGACAGGCTGGCAATAATTTGCAACGTGATTGTGGTTGCGGCCATGCTTAAATGTCTAAAAAACAGGAAGTTACAGGTGAAGCAGAGGGAGCGGAACACAGTCAGTACTCGGGAGAGGGCTCCCTCTGCTGGCATGGCATTACAATATATAGACGCTTACGCTTCAAATATAGATTGTATTGTGCACAAAAGATCATATTTTGAGTGAGCAAAAGGGAATTTTGCACGCGTGTAAACTGAGTTTTGTGAAGAAAATATTCGTCTTGCAAAGAAGAAAGTAATTCAAGTACACAAATTTCAATTGTGCATTTTAAAAAAAGTTTTTGGATTTGTGCAGACCTTCTCTTTTGTGGCTGCAACATTTCACTAGCTTTCTCACCTGATGCTCGCCCTCAGTGCTTGCTTGCTAAACACAACCCAGTGTTACAATGTGCATGCATGCAAAATTCACATTTGTGCACTCAAAATATGATTTTTCGAGTACAGAATTGTGGCAGAGATCTAACCCCATACTGTTACATTATGTCAGCAGATGGGGACCAGTGACTGTTAAAATTTATTTGATGTCTGAATCATTAATTCAAGAGATTCTTTCCAAAACTCTGAACGAAACAAGTCTTCATTCATTTATTTCAACAATCTTTTTGTTTTTTACATAGGCCTTAGTAAAAAAATAAAAATAAAAAAAAAAATAAAAAAAAATATTAATTTATAATAATTTAGACATTTATAAATAGAATCATTTATAATATCAAATAAAACAATTTGTCAGAAACTCAAGTAGCTAAATTAGCCTACATATTATTATTCTATATTTTCGGTTGTCTAATGTTTAGTTTTCAGAATTATGGGAGAACTGTGATCTATATTCTAACAATCAACTATCCAGATTCACTGCTTAAAAAAATGCACAGTCTAATATATCTGCATTTAACTAATACCGTTTCTAATATAAAAATGTAGTTCTCCAGTTTTCATGTTCAGTGTGATCAACAAATTGCTTGTTGCATCCATAGACTGTAAAAAACGATGGCTGACATGTCTCCACTTCCTTTCACTACAGAAAAGTAAAGCTAAAGCATCCCAGATCTGGCCTGAGTCTGCGCAATACTGATGGAGCTGGTACTGCGGCATAAAATGATGCATTCCATTTACCTCAAAGTTAGATGTAAGAGCTCGTAATGACGTCACAGCCAAGTGTCAAGAAGTCAGAAAACCAAGACAGACATGTTTCATTATTAGCAATACCAGTCAAGTAAAAACATAAACTGTATTTTTCACAGATAACGCCATATCATGTCCACAAATAGAGGTGGGATAGTATTGTGTGCACCACTGCATTTACGGATACACAGACAAGTGCTAATAAACAATATATTAGCAATCATATTCGATTCTGAAAAGTCTTAGCTTCACTTTTCAGCACATGTGAGACACGCTTGCAGATTATTGCATCCATAATAAATCACAAACAGTTTTAAGTGATTGCACAGATGAGACTTCTGCCTCAATTTTTTATTTAATTTGTTCTACTGTATACAAATATTCACACAAAAAAACAGCTCAGCTCAATCATCTCAATATACATTTGTCCATGTCAGTCCCTGTATAAATATATATACACATGTGTATATACATAAAACATTTTTTTAATCCTTCATGTGTATCAGTGTATACAATGCTGAGTGAGTGAGTTCTGAGACAAACCACTGTTAGGCACCACTGTTGCGCTGTCCTCTCTGGCACTGGACAACGGTCTTGCAATTTAAAAAAGTCGCAATCATTTTTGCCAAAACAGAATCAGTTTAGTGCCCCAATGTATGCGATTTGTATTGGTGGAGATAGGTATAATGATCACAGTGATGGTAACACCCTTGAAACAGGGCACTCAGTCCAAGAAAGAGGGATTTTGGGTAAAAATCTGCATATCATATACATTTCTCCTCCGAAAAAAATTAATAAAATAAAAACTCTTTCCTCAGCTACCCAAAAGAAATCACATTACTACAACTGAATAATTTCTAATAAGCATATTCAGGATGCACTTTATTTTACAGTACGTGTACTTACATGTACTTATAGTGTACTTAAAGTGTATTTATTTAAGAAAGTTCTGGCAATACAAGGTAACTACATGGGGTAGGGTTAGGTTTAGGGGTAGGTTCAGGGTTAGTACCTAGTTATTACATAGGTATTGTAATTACTATAATAAGTACATAGTATGTACATGAGCAACAGGACTGTAAAATAAAGTGCTACCATATTCATGATGAAAAGAAAGTGTATATATAGATATATATATATAGATATATAGATGTAGATATAAATATATATAGATATATATCTATATATATATATCTATATATCTATATATATATTTCAGAGAATAAATGTGGCAAGTCGCGATAAAATCCATCAAATTATTTATTTATTTATGCATCTGATGTCAATTTTCTGCTTTTTAACGCATCCTTACAAATATTCTCCTTGATCTAACTAATATAACTTACTCTTATGCCACCAAAAGCGACTCTTTCCTGGTACAGAAAGCAGTAGTGCAACGACCTTTAGCAGGATAATTCAGTAGCACTTTCCACACAGCAGTTAGTCAAGATGCCTTATAAACACGGCACCCGAACATGTCTTCAAAACACTTCAAAAGGTCCGCTGTGAATTTTACACAGCTTAGGGGTTTATTTATTTATTTATTTATTTTTATTGTGTTTGTGTTTGTGTGTGTGTGTGTGTGTGTGTGTGTGTGTGTGTGTCCATGAATGCACCAACACAATATGCTGGCATCATTCTAGTACTGTACAATGGTGTTTTAAAACAAAAATGAAAATTTGAATGATAATTTAAATATAGTGCTTATGGAATTATTTAGCACATTTTAAGACTGAAAAGAGTAATCTGTATCAATTTTACTGAGCCATTACACTGTGTTCATTATTCCACTATGTAGGCATTCTGACATGCTGCTTTATGTTAAGTGTTACTCCTTTTCTTTCTTTATTTTTTTCTTATTAAAAAAATAATAATGTCAAGTACAAGTGCTCTGTGGCAGTAAACAGAAGTGACAAAACTGAAAGCCCAGATTTCACCCTGGAAATGACGTTTTATAATATTCACACTATAGGGAAAACTCAACCTTACTAACTAAATATTAAAAACTAAGCTTGTGATGATGTCAAAGGCAGAGATATCTCAAACAACAACCAGCTGCCATTCAAACTCTTGTGATTTTAAATGTGAGAAAAAAAAGAAAAAAAACCTTCTGTCATTGTTTACTTATTCCAAACCTAAATGCTAATAATTTTTATGTGGATCACAAAAGTAGGTTAGCAATTTATATATATATATATATATATATATATATATATATATATATATATATATATATATATATATATAGACTTGTTATATCGGTCCTGACATTAAAACCAAATTTCATGGTGACCATGGGCTGTTAAAAAAAAAAAAAAACATAAAAGTGCTTCTTAAGACTTGTGTGTTATGTTCCAGTTCTTGGCTCTGCATTAACCAAAACAGCGTGCCATTTTTACAGCTGTAATGGAAATAGTGGCTTTTTTTCTTCAATTTTGTGATGTCTATATGTAAGGGTAAAAGTAATGTTGGTCAAGCCTGCCATCATGAAAATAACTCAGTAACATAATTACAGTAATCTACAAGAAGAGCAGACTTGCTTTTTTTATTCATTTGGTCAACAAGTCTTTATCTTATGCCAAACTATGATGTCTTATGATTAGATTTTGCTGATGGCCACATACCCTGTGAAGTGTCAGGAGTGGATTTGCATTTATAATGGGTTAATTCTCACAAAAATGAAAATTCTGTCATTAATTACTCACCCTCATGTCGCTCCAAACCCGGAAGACCTTCGTTCATCTTCACAACACAAATTAAGATGCTTTTGATGCAATCTGAGTGCTCTCAGACCCTCTATAGACAGCAACACAACTGCAATGTTCTCAGGTCCAGAAATGTAGCAAGGAAATCGTTAAAATACCAAAACTCAATCGCAATTTTACGAAGCTACATGAATTATTTTTGTGCACAAAGAAAACAAAAATAACAACTTTATTCAACAATTCTTTTTTCCTCATACAGTCTCCTGTAATGCGCTGCCACGGTGGACAAAGTATCGTGACACATGCGCACGCTTCTGCTTCGATGCAGAGACAAGCACATGCATTGTGATATTTTCTAGCCCCCCTGGCTAGAAAACATCACAATGTTTAGTAGATTTTGCCATTGGTTCCGTGGAAGGGTGGGTATCGTTTACATTTTATTACGATATTTCTTATCGATACTGTTGTCCATACTTCTCTCTATAATTTGGTGCAAAAATAAAAATATGTTGAAAATTTCAAGTTATTTAATTACTGCATTTTACAAATGCCTCCAAGCAAACAGAAAAAGGCACATAAAGCTATTTTTTTTAATAAAAAGGACCTTTAATGAGAGAGAGAGAATTCCTAACAATATCATAGCAATGTGATGGAGAATTCTGGTGTCTCTAGCTGATAAAAAAAAAAAAAAAAAAAACATTCCTAAGTGATTGGCCGGCCCTCTCTGTTTTAGAAGGACTTTTTATCTGTTTTTTATCAACATGATAAAAAAAGGCTTGTTTTTAAAACGTAGAATTATTTATAATGATACTATACTGTATCAGTCAGGATTTTTACATACATTTATTCAAGGCCTGAGTTTCACTTTTGAAAATGGAGTGAATTGCCCTCTTAGGTGACTGTTGTCGGAAGGAGGATTTTTTTTTTTTCTATTTTAGTGGTTAGGGGTGGGGGGTGTTACAATTTTTATTTATTTTTTTAAATATGTAATGAAATGTTTGATTATGCTGTGTAATTTGGTTTTTACTATGGGGCAATTGTTTAGTGTGCATGAGCACGCAGTCTCTGGAAAGCGCACGAGTGCTGAAGATTTAAATATTGGCCAAAATGAAAAAAATTTAAGCAAACTATAAATACTAGTGACAATGATATCAACCGTTCAGTGTGCAGCTTGCTTATAATGCAGACGTGATGTAGTGATATGATGCCATTTGCGCATTTTGAAAGGGAAAGACAGAAAGCTCGTGCTGTTTGTAAAATAACACCTCACATAAATGTCTCAAAGAGTTTCTTGTAAGGTCTTCAAATAAAAAATATGAATTGTACCTTACCTTCAGCATAATAATTATTTTACCCACGCTGGACAGAGATTGTGACGGTGCCGCTGCATGTTGCGCAAAACCTCTCACGGTCAGCTTGAGATCGGTTTATATGAAAAATCTTCTAATTCTCCATTAACACAAGTACAAAGATAAAACAACACACGTATCAATAACAGTATTGTTTGTCCTGAAGCTTATCGGTAGTCCGGTACTGACCCAATTACGCACCAGTCCCCCCCAAGAAATGCCAGTTCTCGACTCCCTTTGGAAGAAATTGTGTTCTGCGGGGGCCCTGGGCAGCGCACCACAGCAGACAGGATGAGGAGGAGGAGAAGGGTTGAATAAAGTTGTTATTTTTGTTTTCTTTGCACACAAAAATGTTTTTGTAGCTTTGTAAAATTAAAGTTAATCCCCTGAAGTCACATGGGCTATTTTAACAAAGTCCTTGCTACGTTTCTGGACCTGACAGCATTACAGTTGTATTGCTGTCTTTGGAGGGTCATAGAGTTCTTGGCTTGCATCAAAAATATCTGAATTTGTGTTCTGAATATGACCGAGTGACTTTCAGGTTTGGAAGGACATGAAGGTGAGAAATTAATGATATCATTTTCATTTTTGGGTGAACTATCCCTTTAAATTCGGGAGCAAATCCCCTAAATTACAGATTCGTATTTGTACGGAACAGATCTCACACTTGAAATTGCATTTACTGACACAATGGTAACCATAACAACGTTTTCTCATCTTGGGCATTTGACATCCTCTATTTTTGACCAAAGCAATATTACAGCAACCAAAGAGCGTTGTATTCAGCGATTTTAACTAAATCACCGTCAACAGAGCCATGTGTTATATTAATGTTTAGAAAGTCTGCTTTGCAGAGGGAGATCTTGAAGGGCTGCCATGTCCACATATTATAGCAAAGTTTATTAAGGCTCTTTGGCCTTATTGTTTAGGCTCAGCTTATAAACGATCCAGTTTTTGAAGTTAATAAAAGAGGAAGGTGCTATATTTTGGAATGTGGCTTACTTCCAAGATAATGTGTTTGGATGTAAGTTTAATATGTGACCCTGCACCACAAAACCAGCCTTATGTATACATTTTTCAATAATGAGATCTATAAATCAACTGAAAGTTGAATAAATATGCTTTCCATTAATCTACAGTTTATTAGGATCGGACAACATCAGCTGAGATACAACTGTTTGAAAATGTGGAATCTGAGGGTGCAAAAAAATCTAAATACTGAGAAAATTGCCTTTGAATTTGTCCAAATGAATTCTTAGCAATGCATATTACTAATCAAAATGTACGTTTTTATATATTTATGGTAGGAAATTTACAAAATATCTTCATGGAACATGATCTTTACTTAATATCTTAATGATTTTTGGCATAAAAGAAAAATAGATAATTTTGACCCATACAATGTTTTTTTTTTTTTTTTTTTTTTTTTTTTTTGGCTATTGCTAAAATTATACCCCAGGGACTTAAGACTGGTTTTGTTCGGCTTGTTATCATTTTTTTCTTGCTATGGCAAGATCTGGCAACACCAAGGAGTCTGTTGTAAATGTGGTTGTCACTACCTGTATTTTTCAGGATTCAGTTTGGTTGTAAAATGCAGTTGTAACTCTTGTAATGTACTAGTGTGTGTACAGTACAGGATTAAACACTTAAAAGTGAACTGACAATCGAATTAGCTGACCAATATGAATCTGAAAAAAAAAACAGATGCAGTACAAGTCAAACATCCATCTGAAGCATGTATGTATGCTTACTTTAAAAACAAAGCACAGATGGATAGAATACTTGGAAAATTGCACACAAGTTGTATAAACTACTATTATGTTGCTTTTTGGTGTTTAACAGACCTTGGTCAATGTGAACCTTGGTTGTATGGTAAGAACTATGTACCAGTTCTTCAAATAATTAATTTGTGTCCCACATAAGAAAAAACTACAGCATACAGGTTAGGGAAAGTAAACGATGACAGAATTTTCACTTGTGGGTGAACCCTCCCTTTAAGACATATTTCCAGGAAGTCTTTTTTTTTTTTTTTTGGGAGATTTGGCTAATTTTGGACTGTTCTGTTTATTCTGTTTTGGTATATTTCCTGATCACTTCCTGGTGACATCATAAGGGTGCACATTAACAGAAGACAGTGAAGAGGCCATGTTCTGCAAAATGTTAACATGACATTTTCTGGCCTTTAAAGGCATATATATGAGGCTAAAAAAATCACCATAAAAAAGGATTCCAACCCAGCACTGAACCCAGAAGTAGCTACATTCCATTTAAATTAAAAAAGGACAAAGAAACTGAAAAATGTTTTGGCTTCTGGTTGACAGCATCACCCTCATTTATTTTGTTTTAAGGCTTCTTTTTCTCTCCATTTCTTCCTCTTCTCTACTGTTCCTCACAGCTTTTTGCTTTTCTTGAACAAGCTCTTGATCTTGGAGCGTTTTTTCTCTCCATTATCGCAAGAGTCCTGGGAGGAGGTTGGTTGGAGTTGCTTGGGCTCCTTGACAGATTTGCTTTCTCTGTCGAGTGAGCTAATCGAGGGGTAGTGACCCTCTGGAGGCGTCCCACCAGCAGATAACTGCCCCATGCTGTATGACTTTTCCAGAATGCCATTATAGGCCAGAGCTTTGGTGCCAGGGTGAAAGGTTAAACTTTGAGATTCTGGGAGGACGGAAGAGTGTGTAAGGTCAGGAGAGCCCTTGTGAACTGAAGAGGAGTCAAGTGGAGATGAATGGGAGGATGTGGAAGGAGGTAAGGTCTCTATGGTGACAGTCTGGGCCTCCTGCACCAGGAGAAGAAGTTCCTCACGAGAGATTTTACGAGGTGGGGTATCCGTGCCCGTAACACATGTACTTTGAACAGAGGGACTGGAGAACTTCCTGCCCAATGAGGAACTGAGAGAATCTGAATCTGAGCATGTATCCTGAGGATCTCTGTGAGGATCTCTGTGTGACAGAAATATAAAGAAAAAAAAAATAAACATATAAAAATCATTAATCAAGAAGATACAAATACTGCAATTTAAAAATTGTTTTCTATTTTAATATATTTTACAATTTAATATTTTTCTGTGATGGCAAAGCTGAATTTTCAGCAGCCACTGGTCATTCTAAATCAAGTCAAGTCACCTTTATTTATATAGAGCTTTAAACAAAATAAAACAAAGCAACTGAACATTCATTAGGGAAACAGTGTGTCAATAATGCAAAAAATAATTGTGATTTGGTGCTCAAGAACCTTTTCCTATTATTAGAAATATTGAAGACTGCTTTATATTTTGAGGAAACTGTAATGCACTCCAATTCAAAAGTTTGGCTTTAGTACTTTTATCATATAGAAATGAATTGTTTTAATCAGCAAGACGGAATCAGCATTCAACTGATCGAAATCATTTAAAATCATTAAAAATTGTATTTCTATTCCATAGGAATGCTGTTAACTGAACTTTCAATTTATCTATCAATCCAGAAAGAAAATGTATCGCAATTTCCACAAAAAATATTAAGCAGCATAAACTGTGTCCAACGCTGATAATAGTAAGATCCATTATTAATAACTGAGCACCAATAATAAGTGACAATAACTGAAAACCAAAGCAGCATATTAAAGTGATTTCTGAAAGATCATGTAACACAGTTTAAATTTCAATAGCATTTAACAATACAACTTTTTTACTGTATATTTGATATATATCACCTTGGTGAGTTTAAGTGACTTTCAAAAACATTTAAAAAACATGAATAATTCCAAACTTTTGACAGAAATACATTCATAGAAATTAATCATATACAAACGTGATGTTATAGAGATAAATGAACACATTACCATGTACAGAATCTTAAAGGCGTCATATGATGCTGCTAAAAATAAAATGATTTTGTGTATTTAGTGTAATGGAATGTTTATGTGGGTTAAGATTAAAAAAACGTAAAAAATTATTTCCCACATAATGTTCATTATTGTTTATTTTCTCTATGACCTGCCTTCTAAAACATGTTGATTTTTACTAAACTCATCACTCTGAAAAACGAGGTGTGCTGTGATTGGCCAGCTATCCAGTACATTGTGATTGGCTGAACGCCTCAAGTGTGTGATGGAAATGTTACGCCCCTTATCATATTGTGATGCCCTGTCTGGCCAGAGCGACGAGACATAAACATTAAAACCCATTATAAACATGATATAAACATGATTTCTGTCCTCTATTTGGAAGGCAAAACAAAGTATTTTCGCTTTCTCATCGAAACAGCGTCACACACCGTGGCCTTAAGTGAGCGAAGGCCTAGAGTGAGCAGAGGCGGGACGGACTTGAGAACGGCACTGGGACTGGACTCCGTTTCGTCCACGGTGAAAGCCAATTCGAGATCCACAGTGCAAAGTTGATGTATTTTCTAAGCTACCAGAACAGATCAGCTCCCGGGATGACAAAGCGGCTATCGTCCTCTTTTGAAAGGCCAAACTAAGTAGTTTCGCTTTCACAACCAAACACACAACGTCTATACGACATGGATGCAGCAACAACAAAACTACAATGAGAATAAAAGGTACGCCTTCTTTCTTTGCATGAAAATCTGGGCGGCGTTATGCAAATCTTCCCACATAGTGAGGTAGAGATGTGGGAGCATGTTAAAACGAGCCGTTTTAGGGGTGCATGGTTGACTCTTTTAACTTTTATATAGAATATCTCTTTGGGTTTGAGAATTTAGTCTATGCAACTTTCCAGATCTTCTTTAGGCACCAAGAGCTTGTAACACTCCAAAGAGAAAGGAAAAACTGAAATCACATCATATGACCACTTTAAATAAATTAATATATAGAAAGAGAAGCTGTAGATGACATACCCCTTCCTTTCTACAGTGAAGAAGATGTGATCATCGTCTCCCTCGGGTCTGTAGGCCAGTGGGGCCGAGGCCATAGACAGCAGATCAGGGTCAGGAGAAAGGGATGAGGGTTGAGACATAAGACTTCTGCGAGAACGACAAACACTGCTGTTGCGGGTCAGAGGAGGTCGAATCAAAGGAGCTGTGAAGAAAAGACAGATCTTTATGCACTTACACATGGTATACTCATTACAACAAAGTAGGTAAGTTTAGGGACCAATTCAAATGATTAACTAGTTTCTAAATTCAAGTTTGCTTGATAGGCAATCTGACCAATCATAATGGGGAGCAAATTAACATTGGTAGACTATACCAATATATATATTTCCTTGACTGAAAAAAGACACCTTCTGATGTTCATTCATGTTTATTTTGTGAAGAGATCATCGGTTCATGTGCCGCTTGAACTGAGGCACTACAGCAATCTAACACATTAACACATTAAGGAGCTACTTTTTTATGAATTTCTTGAAAAAAAATACAAGACTTTGTTTCATACCAAACGTAACCTTGCGTAACCTGCTCGTTGTCAGTGTCCTCTTTGTTTGGCAATTTATTTTTCATTGCGTGAGACCATGATGTGTGGAATTAGAGAGCAATTTAGGCATCACATGCCTATAATGTACTATATTAAAAAAAAGTGTATCTCTGCAATGTTTTTAAATGCATACCGTATTTTCCGGACTATAAGTCACACTTTTTTTCATACTTTTTTTCATGCGACTTATAGTCAGGTGCGACTTATTTATCAAAATTAACATGACATGAACCGAGAGAAATGAACCAAGAGAAAACATTACCATCTACTGCCGCAAGAGGGCGCTCTATACTGCTCTGTGCTCCTGTAGTCTACCACTGAGCAGCATAGAGCGCCCTCTCGCAGCTGTAGACGGTAATGTTTTCTCTTGGTTCTTGGTTCTAAATAAATGCGACTTATAGTCCAGTTCGACTTATATATGTTTTTTTCCTCATCATGACGTATTTTTGGACTGATGCGACTTATACTCAGGTGCGACTTACAGTCCGAAAAATACGGTACATTAGTTAAAAAATAAATTAATTTAAAATCTCACAACATTTTCACAACATATCTCACAATCCTGGGATTAAAGAGAGGATCTTACAGGTGAACTGTGGAATGATTGGTGGCATATCCTCGTCAAGATCGTCCACCCCGCCAGCGATTGGGTAGGGTGGCACCGACATCCGCGGCATGACCACCCAGCTGTGGTCAGCGTACAGGGAGGCGGTGAGGCTGGGCAGCCCAGAGTTATTAACCACTGGAAAGCCACATATCTTCTCTATTTGCTGCCAGCGGTGAAGGCGTTCACGCAAACAGGCTGTGACCTCTGACAGAGATTTTCTAAACAGAACAAAAGCACTAATAAGCTTTCATTTAATGCGGGTAACCATTAGCGATCGCTTGTGAATTATGTGTGCTTACTTAGCCTCAAGTATTTTGTGGTCTACTTCATCCAGCGATGAGCTGTGTGCAACATGGAGGGTACCAAACACAGAGCTCCTCTTCTTCTTGATCTTTTCTGCCTGAAATGTACACAACATGAACACAGAAGCACACAAGTAATCAAAATACAATGATGCTGCATTGATGTGCACCAGTCGGCTCATATGTGATCTGCACATTTGTTGGATGTACTGAAAGCAAGCTCATCTCTCATGCTGCAGTGACTGCTAATTGTTTTAGCTTAACTGCTGATGACTCATTCCAGATGCAAATAACCAAACCATGTAGTTAAAAAGTCATTTAACCACATCATTAGAAATCTAAATTAACCGGGGGAAGTTTAAGCTGCATTTTTGTCAGTCACTGAGAGAGAAAGTGAACCAGATGTTTGTTTAGGTAGATTTAAACTGAATATTAAACTTCACTTTTAATGTGTAATAGTTGATGCCTAAGTAAATGTTTTCTAAAGTATTCCAACTTTCAAGTCTGTTGGTACAAAAGCATTTTAAACAATAAATCACTCACCTCATCCTTTGCGACCGTGAGCTGAAGCTCAGCATTCTGTTTTTTAATGTTGTAGTACTGTACTTCCACCTCATGTGTGAGCTGAAGCCACATCTGCAGGGCTTCTGGCACCGACCAATCTGACTGCATTTCCTTCTCTGCTCTTTTCAGCGCCATTCGCACCTGGAAATAGCCAACAAACACAAACAGTCTTTGGAACTTGTAATTTATTACTTGTAATGTGGTAAGACAGAATTCACAACCTGAGGAACGATGCATTCATTTAGAGGTGTTTTTACAGAAATTAAATCTATTATTGTTCAGTTATCATGATAGCATTCATTTTAGATTTACACACTTCATATATGCATGATGTAAAGAAAATAACTGGGAGTGGTTGTTTTAAATTAAAATTGCTTACTGTGTAGTCAAAAGTCTGGCTTCCCTTACAAAAACAAGTATACTTCACTAATATCAATGAACTAGTAGTATTCTTGTACACCTGTAAAAATATATATATATATTTATTTATTTACTTATTTATTTATTTATATTTGTGGCATTTTGCCTTTATTTAGATAGGACAGTGTAATAACAGGAAGCAGCTCAGGATCGGGAAACGTCCAGAATGTTACTGGCTTATGGATATTGATGGATATGATTTTTCAACATATACTAAAGGCCGTTTCACACCAAGGTAGTATTACAAGTCCACACCTCAACTATAACCATAACAGCACAGAGGAACGATAGTTCTGGAGTCACTTTCACAAAGATTGTTCTAGCTGATCGACAATAAATATACCAACAGCCAATCAGAATCCATTTAGCTTGGGCATGTGAAGGGGCATATGATATAACTGCAGCACAGGTTTACACTTGAAGCATAATATATTTAGAATGCTTAGCAAAATATACTTGTCCAAATATTTGTCAGTATACGCCAAGTAGACTTAATGCATGCTATCTTATTTTTAGCTTTCATAAAGAAACCAATAGCACACTTTAAACAACAGAAATGTTTATTAGTAAGGGTTATCACACGAAAGACTAACTAACTCCTGTGTTGGATATATAGTGGTTCCTACCTGCACTAGTTCCTCCTCTGCATACTTGAGTCTGCTGAGTTCACATTCAGCCCCCTCTCGCAGCTCTCGCAGTCTGCTGGCTTCTCTCTTAGCCCCGCTGATCTCATCACGCATCTTCTGCTCCAGGTTCTGCTTCTCCACCGCCACCGTCCGGTTCTCCTCCTGAGCCTTTTCCAGCCTTGATGACACCACAGAGAAATTTAAGTCACATCTGAAATCTGGTGTGTTGCAATGTGAAATAACAATGACCAAACTCATGTTTGTTCACCCTCATGTTGTTCCAAACCTAAATGACATTAGAGGAAAATAAAAGAAATAGCATCTCAACTTTTCCATATAATGAAAGTGAAAGGGTTATAGACTGCCAAGCTAAGGAAAAAACAAAAGATGTCATGTCATAAAACATTATGAATGTAATGCCATACTTCAGTGAAAAGGAATCTCACTGTACCGACGTCACAATGTGTTATGGATGTGGATAAAGACAGTAAAACTCAGTCTGTTTTTTACACACAGCTTTCTTACAGCTTCAGAATTGTTAGCGTGAGAGTTGCATGGACTTTCTGACATATTGGAGCTATTCTCTCCTTTTGTGTTCCACAGAGAAAGTCATGCAGATCTGGAACGGCATGTGGGTGAGTAAACGATGACAGAAATGTATTTTTAGGACGAACTCTTCCCTTGAGGGTACTTATAGAAGAGCTTAATGAGCCTTCTCATAACAAGAAATGAAATATTATGTTATACAGATGATAGAATAAGACAGAATATCTCTCTCACTGCCGGTTATTTGCTTTCTCTCTCACCGGCTCTGTAGCTCTGTCAGACTCTGTTCAGCATGCTGTAGACTCTCCAGATCTTTCATCATCTTGGAGACGTGAATTTTAGACGACTTGTTCTGTATGTATGCAAACCAGCAGCCGCCCACACCAATGATGATTGAAATCATCAAAACAAAGTCCTTCAGCCAGTGATGGTGAGGACCTAGAGGAAGAAGAGAGAAAACCAGAGTATTTATACCCACTAAACAAGCAAATATTACAATAAAAGAAATACTTCTATACATAGCTTGGTGTAAGAAACTGTCCAAACTTCAGTGAGCTGTTAAATGCTGCAACCAGACTCTGGCTGTCAATGAGTCATTTTGACCCACTTTGAAAACAGATTAAACAATTCATTGAAAAGATCTGATAAAAAAAAAAAAAAAAAAAAAAACTATTAATTAATGGTTTCTCTCATGAAAGTGCCAGGTTTGGTCTGTTTCTCACACTTTGAATTTCGCACATACACTGCACAGTTCGAGAAGAAGCGTCTAATATGCTTATGAAGACTGCATGTATTTTATTACAATTACAGTAAAATTGCAATGTTATGAAATATTGAGTATTGTGAATTTAAAACAACTGTTTTTCTATTTTAATATATAAGCTCAATTTTCAGCAGCCATTATTCCAGTCTTCAGTGTCTCATGATCCTTCAGAAATAATTCTGATATTCTATTATTATTATTATTACTACTATTACTATTAGAATTACTATTATTATCTTGACAAGAGTTATTTTGCTTAATTTTTTTGGAGAAGCTATGATCAATTATATTTGCTGAATACAAAGTTAAAATTGTATTTATGTATTTATTTACAATGATAAAGTTAAGGTGTCCTTGCTGAATGTTAATCTTAAAATTGTACTGACACCAAACTTTTGAATGGTAATTCAGTCATACAGACTACTTATGAAACTTTTGTGTTACTACTGCATTCTTTCTGTACCTTAAAAGCTGCATATCAGTATTATTTGTGTTCCAAAGAAGCAAGGTCATATGGGTTTGGAACAAAGTAAATTTTGGGCAAATGTTTCCCTTTACATAAACAATTAAACAAGCCTTATTAGAGCTTATGTGAAAACACTTACGTAGTGGCGGTCCAAAGAGCACTGCGTCCAATGCTTTTAGATTTAATTTCTGTTTATGTCGTTGGTCTAATATCTTTAGCTGCATTGACATAAACGATGGTTCATTGGCCGCTATTCTGTAATGGAAAGGAAAAACCCAGCAGGTCAGGGGGTAAGAAAAAACCAAGATCACATTAAATCAGCCAGTTTCCTCGGACAAAAAAAAAGGTCAGTTTGTGATTTCAAACTTTACTTGGAAATTGTATTGCTTCCAATTAATCTATCTGAAGTGTCTATGAAAATCTTGGTGTGGTGAAAAACGAATTGCTTTAACTGCAATACAGTCTATGTGACTGTGTGTGTGTGTGTGTGCAAGAATGGCGAGTTCAAGCTCAAAGGACTAATTTTAAGAAGTGAGTACTAAATGACTGAAAGATCACATGCACTGCCACACACATACTAAGCTTAGCTGCAGGTGAAAGGTGATCTGCTGCTGTGACATCATTTCATGAGTCATGGAGAAGTGGCCATGAGGGGAAACTCAACACCCTAAACCTTTCTTTACCCCCAATGTTCATACAGTACTCATCGTTACCGTCTGTGTACTGACGCATCATCACCACTAGAGGGATGCACTGCTGTTAAAAACTCACAACTGGTGATTTTTATTTACCCTGTTAGATTCTAATACACTTTAACACGAGTGTGGCTTAAATTATATTACATAAATGAAAAACAGAATGTTTGTGTGAGGCTGACAGGTTTAGGGGCAGGAGCATTATAACTATGTATAAAAACAATGCAAGTCAATGGAAAGTCCATGATGAACAAAGTGTGTGTATTTACCGAGGTAGCGTGTTGCCGTCTACTTTAAAGTCTCTGAAGTTTTTTTCGTACTGAGGAAGCTCCACTGACTCTTTCAGCCACTGAATTGCATCCTCCAGTGTCCAGTTGTGCACTGAGGAGAGAAAAAGACCAAAATGAGGGGGGCATGAAGAATATATATATATATATATATATATATATATATATATATATATATATATATATATATATATATATATATATATATATATATATAAACTTACTTAAATGAAAAATGTGTAATTATTTTACATGTTCTGAACCCAAAACAAACAAATATTTATGAGCTCAATGTTCAGTATTCTTTTAATATTTGGCCTTTGGTCAGTGTCTGTACATCAGTAAAAACACACCAGGGTTTGATTGTGCACACTGAATAAAATAATAAAATAATAAAAAAATTAAAAATAAATAAAAATAAAAATATGGAGCAAAATATTTCTAATTCTGCATTTTTCTGTTACTTTTGTGTCACTGATTAAGTGACCTTTTAAAGAAAGGCCAGGCGTTATTCCATTGAAGCTTAAGATACTCTTTGGATCATCTCAAATCATGCTGGAGAATATGATCACCACATTTCACACACCAAAAAAAAAAAAAATAAATAAACTTCAGTCAGGAGAGCCTGAGTCCAGGTCATATAATGGTTTCAATTTCTATATGACTAGATCTTAAAGCACTAAGGGGAAAAGTGACACACTTAAATGGAAGCATCAGGCTAAAGCGCATTAGGACCCCTCTCTACAGTATATTCATCACCACTGTTGTGATTTTGCCATGCGATCAGACATGTTCCTAGATCAACATCTTTTATTGATCCTGGCACAACATTACTATCCAAAAACACAGACACTACAGTATCTCTAACCTTAAACCTGACCATAACCATAATTTATCCCTAAAATCAGAGCCAAATGATAGCCCCAGTGTCTTCTCAGAGCTTCAAAAGAGCCTGAGGTTGTAAGATGACATCACTCCAATATAACACATTATCTTTGTTTAGAAATGTCTCTCTGAGCTTGTTCAATTTAGTGACATCACTCCATTAAGATTATGACATCACTACTAGGAAACCCCAAGACCAAACACAAATTAAATTCCTGGAGATTATGTTGAAAGTCCCATTAAATACTTTACAAATAAAAGATACTTAACCTTATTTATATTTATGATTTTTTTTAAGGTTAATGAACTTAACTGATAAATAACAAAAGGTATGGTTACACATAAATTGATAATAGCTAGCCAATAGATACACACACCTGTCATCAACTGAATTCTATATTTATGGGGCAGGGTTGGGATGTAAATAAGTTAAAAGACAGATCTTTCTTGTATTTACTTACAAGTTTGGGGACTGGTTTGGGGACAAATCCTGCTCAGTATTGGTTCAAATTAATCCATACTTCCATTTTTTGCTCTCACATTTAAATAATATGAAATCGTCCTGCTCATTGGTGGCTGCAAAATATATCTACCACAGTATAAACAGTACAGCATAATCTCTATAAGTGAACAACTGTCTCAGAGTGCTGTACACACAACCCAGCCCACGTTTTCTCTGTCCATCTTTCTTTACCTTCTGATATTTTCCAGCCCCTCCACAGCTCCTCCACCGTGATGTGCTGGTCCTCTCGGTGAAGATTACTGTGTTTATTAGTCTGGTGCTGCTTCATGTCCTCTATGATAAACTGCAGAAGAACAACAGGATAACATTACTGCTCAGACCACAGGAAAATGACTTCTTACGAAGTAGTTCATTCATGCCATATCGTATTTTATTTGCCTTCAGGTTACAGGTGACAGAGGGTTTACTGGTTTCAAAAATACCTTTTGATATAATGCAAATATTTGTAATGCAAAAACGACACTAAAGAAACATCGCATTTGAATGTCATATCTGTCGCCTTAGATTAGATTAATTCATTCTGCAGATGCTTTGAACCACAGCAACTAACAAATGAGGAAAAACAAAAGTGATTAATCATAATGAGCCAACAACATTTGCAGAGCCACAATGCAATTTCAAAAGATGAGCAGGAAAATACATAACTAGAGCAGAGTTTTATTGCACAATAAAGCTATTAGAATTTGACAAGCATACGCGTGAGCTCTGTGTGGTCAGGTCTGTGTACACTGTGTATCTCTCTTGTGGTTCTACATATTTGTGTGCTGCACATACAAGATGAAAAATGTCATTTTGTTAAACTGCAGTTTGTTTGTCCCTTCTCATGTTGAATTATGTTCGCTATGCTCACTCATATCCAACAAATGAGGAACAAGACATCTTTAAAGTCGTGTAGGCTAATTTAGCAACTCTCTCCCTCACACACTCACACACACACACAGACACACACACACAGGAATCTGCTGTGTCCTGAAAGAGGACACCAACTTTCAGTGGCTGTGAGAAGGAGAAATTCTTGGGCCTCTTCTCGAAACACTTCTTGAGCCCAGGAGCACCTGCCATAACCAGAAACAATCCTCAAAACAAATGTCACATTCTCACTAAAAAAAAAATCAGGTAAGCCAGAAGAGAAAATAACCAGTATCTTCGATTTCAATCTTGAGTTTGAAGGAAATGGTGAGGGCCACTAGTGACGTCATAAGTGGTAGTAAGTGATCCATGCAGTGTATGTCTGCAGTAAATTAAACAGAGAGGTGCATTGTGGGACAATTTTGTGTAGTGTCAGTTTGCATAAAAGAAGGAAACTTCCACTTCATCAGAAGCGTGCATGTGAGAGAATAAAGAGGACATGTGAAACTGTCATTCAAACATCAAAAACACACACACAAGCAAACACACATAATTCATAACTTCTGAACTATTCAAATAGAGTTAATGTTCAAGTCATTGTTCAAACTTTGTGTGTTTTCAGTGTACTTTTATGTCTTGATTCTTCCTCGACACAGGCCGTTCTTCAGTTTGCTTTCAGGGGTCGGGCATGGCTGTACAGGGTCCTCCCCTTCAGGCTTTCCCTGTCCCCACATGTCTTTATGAAAGTCGCAGGGGTGCCCTTGCCTCCTTAAGGGGGAGTGGGCATCAGGCATCCTCAACTATCTCCAGCATGGCCCACTCTTGAGAACAGTTGTGTGCAACCATCACGCCTACATGTTTCCACACAATCATCCCCTGGATGGACCTTGTCTTTCTATCAGACTGAGTGCCCTTAGAACAAGTGTCTCGGCATGTTGGTGTCACAACGGATGCCTCCAGTGCAGGTTGGTGTGTTACATGCAAGGGGCAAGCAGCATCACTGGCACACAGCTGACCTCAGGTTTTACACAAGTAATGCGTTTCACCCAGTGAACCTTCTCTCACAGACACTGTGCAAAGTAAGGCAGGATGAGGAACAGGTCCTGATGGTTGCACTGTACTGGGCCACCTGGACCTGGTCTCCGGAACTCAGGCTCCTTGCGACAGCCCCTTCCTGGCGCATTCCTCTGAGGAAGGACCTCCTATCTCAGGGGCTCAGCACCGTGTGGCACCAGTGTCCAGATCTTGGAACCTCCATATGTGACTCCTGTATGGGACGCGGCAGACTTAAGTGGTCTGCCCACCGGCAGTGGAAGACACTAGCATGCATGCCTCAGCCCTCTCTAAGAGGTTAGCTGTTGCCTTGAATTTAACTCATTCGCGTTCTCGTTGTGGTATCCTTCTCGCCGAGAAGACCCCAGAAGATGCACGAATAGAGTAGTGCTTTCTTTGTTTATTTTGTGTCAGCATATAGTTACTTGTGTAACTTCTCATGTAACCGTCTTTAAATAGGGAAACCTTAGTGATGTGTCGTTCTTGAACGATTCGTTCATTTTGAATTAATATTTAATGTGACTCGGGAAGAACGAGTCGTTTCGGGGGATGATTTGTTCAGTCACGCATGTGCAATATTCTATAGGTTCTGTTCCACTAGTAGTAATTCACCTGTGTCAGTCAATGCTGTCTTGAGCCAGAAAGAGAAATGATTAGTTCATAGTTTGGGTCAATCGGGTTTTTGACTCGTTCCTTAATCATGTGACAGCCCCATGCGCTAACCCAATGCAATCTGATACGGAAAGAGAATTGATTAGTTCATAGTTTGGGTCAAACGGGTTTTTGACTCGTTCCTTAATCACGTGCAGACCCATACGCTAAACCAATGCAGTATGAGCCAGAAAGAGAATTGATTAGTTCATCTCATGAGTCTTCGGATCAAGTCATTCCTTAATCACGTGACAGACCCATACCTTTAAAACCATTGACATTAAAAGAATGCAGTATTGAGCCAGAAAGAGAAATTATTAGTTCATCTTTCGGGTCTTAGGGTTGTTCGTTTTTTTGTCACGTGACGTGACAACATTGGCTAGAGTAATTAGTTAATATACAACCTTCCTTACAAATGGGTGCATAGTACTTATTATTATTATTTTTATAATAATTATGCTTTAAATGTTGTCCATATGATGGCAAAATTATTTTTTTTTCTGTGTTTTTCTTTTTTTACAGTGGATTCTAATCTTCAAAAATGACTTTAGAACTGTAGTGTTACTTGTTTAGGATTCAAAATGATATTTGGTTTTCTTTGTCAATATGTCCTTTTTGAGCAATCTTCTTGTACATATATTAGACCAAAAGGTCAAG
The DNA here is from genome assembly GCF_023724105.1 of Carassius gibelio. Lineage (NCBI taxonomy): Eukaryota > Metazoa > Chordata > Actinopteri > Cypriniformes > Cyprinidae > Carassius > Carassius gibelio. The sequence continues at coordinate 28,146,519 of NC_068402.1, read as the reverse complement.
TTTCCCTAGGAAAAGCAATTGTTATACCAGCAAACTCAAAATTGGTTTAAAAATGAACAAACTAGGCTATAAATACTTTGTATTGTAGGCTTGGATTATTATATTATTATATAGCCTAGTGTTTATTTACTGATAGACAGTCAAAAAAAACAAATTAATCAATATTTTATTTATAACAGGGTTTTATTTATTTATAAAATAATAACACAACACAGATCCTGAAGAAACGGTAACAAAAACACAGTGACTGAAATGTCAGAAATAGCGTATGGGGCTGTCACGTGATTAAGGAACAACTTGACCTGAAAGACTCAAGAGATGAACTAATCAATTCTCTTTCTGGCTCGGACTGCATGGTTTAGCGTATGGGTCTGACAAGAGATTAAGGAATGACTTGAACCCGAAGACTTGTCAGACAAGAGATGAGGTGAGATAATCACAGACTGAAGACCCAGGTAAACAATGAATTCATCTTTTCTGTATTTTATAGCATTTTAGTTTTGTATTGTTTGTAGTGTGATCAACGTTTGCGTAAGTACTAGATGTGCTGGGGAAGTAACACATAACATGTTAATTACATTTTGCTAAAATGAAAGAAAGACTTGAAAACAGATTTGTTCATTTTGCTGAACATGACTCAAAAGTCTGAGTCAGTAAAATGATCTGAACCTCCCATCACTAGAAAACACTGAAGTGTTTTGTGGCTTCTAAATTCAGCCCTGTTTGGGCCATAAGGAATGAATGGTGCTAAGCTAAATGCTAGCATACTGACACCTAGGGGTGCACAATATATATCAGCTGATGATTAATGTGCATCTTGTCAGTAAAGACAGTTATCTAATCAGCGGTAAATAACAGCTGCTCTACGTGAAATCATGCACCTGATGGTATACCGCTGATTAGATAACCAGCTTTACTGACGAGATGTGCATTAATCATCGGCCGATATACAGGTGCTGGTCAGATAATTAGAATATCATCAAAATGTTCATTTATTTCACTAATTCCATTTAAAAAGTGAAACTTGTATATTATATTCATTCATTGCACACAGACTGATATATTTCAAATGTTTATTTATTTTAATTTTGATGATTATAACTGACAACTAAGGAAAATCCCAAATTCAGTATCTCAGAAAATTAGAATATTGTGAAAAGTTTCAATACTGAAGACACCTGGTGACACACTCTAATCAGCTAATTAACTTAAAACTCCTGCAAAGGCCTTTAAATGGTCTCTTAGTCTAGTTCTGTAGGCTACACAATCAAGGTGAAGACTGCTGACTTGACAGGTGTCCAAAAGACGACCAGTTGTCCAAAACACGAGGATTGTGAAACAAAACCCATTCAAAAATGTGGGGGAGGTTCACAAAGAGTGGACTGCAGCTGGAGTCAGTGCTTCAATTACCACTACGCACAGATGTATGCAAGACATGGGTTTCAGCTGTCGCGTCGAGCCACTCTTGAACAACAGAAAGCGTCAGAAGCGTCTAAAGACAAAAAGAACTGGACTGCTGCTGAGTGGTCCAAAGTTATGTTTTCTGATGAAAGTAAATTTTGCATTTCCTTTGGAAATCAGGGTCCCAGAGTCTGGAAGAAGAGAGGAGAGACACACAATCCACGTTGCTTCAGGTCCAGTGTAAGGTCAACGCAGCTGTATACAGTTTTAGAGCACTTCATGGTTGCTGCTGCTGACCAACTTTATGGAGATGCAGATTTAATTTTCAAAAAAAATAAATAAAATGTAAAAATCCCTTCAGTTTTTTCATTACAAATATACTGATTATTAAAACAAAAACAGTTCATCAAAAAACAGTTTTCCCCAACAGTTCCCCAAACATTCACTAAAGACAAAACAGATCATGTTTGGATGAAAAACCTCCTTAAATACTGTCATTCTGTGTATAGAGTATGTGTATATTTATCACGACCATGCGTGAAGCAAGCAGAGAAACAAGGTACTACTCTCAGAAAATTATAATTGTAGATGTTTAATTACTATTGGGAGCATTGGGATCACTAGATGATGGCTTAATTAACTCATTTTTGTTAAAACCTGAAATGCGTCCAAAATCGACACTTTTTCCTTTTTTATCACTGTCTCTAGTTCAAAATTAGCCCATTGCGCATATATATATATATATATATATATATATATATATATATATATATATATATATATATATATATATATATATATACAGTAATATTTTTTTAAATAAATTTAAGATTACATTAAATTAACAATGTGTCACGAACAAACATGAATTAACTATTAGTTTGATGAATAATTAGGATTAATAAATTAGTAAAAATGTTCATTGATCACGGCAATATAAAAGAAAATAACCTTATGATAAACTGTCATAATAAAAATAAGAATACATTTTATTCATAAAGTGCTCTTACAAAGCGCAAGTTAATAATAAATAAACAAACAATATTTTAATTCCACATAAATATTCACATGGCTGTAGATTAATTTTATTTAAAAATAATTTTGTTATCTTAAAACATAATTCATCTAAACACCTTCTGGAAGACAAAATGGCAATTAGCATTCAGAGTCACGTAAATCACGTCACAGACTAGATTATATTTAACTGTGTTTCATGTATAGATCACGTCCAGGAAGCCATGCATATTCAAGTGACATGATAACTTGCCTGTTCAACCATGTAAAAAGCCTTTAACATATTCAAACAAATTATATACAAATCCTACATGAATATGCATGGCCTTTTCATCATGTACACACCAAAGCACACACACATAGTAATGTAGCAGCCCTATGGGAGAAGTGCTCATATGTCAATACTCTCTTCTTGCAGGCAAGAACCAATGTCAACTTTGCCCTTTGAGGTCCCAGGTAGGTGTAAGCTTTGCTGACCTGTTTTTAAGCCCCCGACCCCCTAAAAAATGCATGCACACAAACAGAAACATGTCCACACACTCCAACACATTTTATATTATATTAAATAAAATGCAAGTAGTAAGGAAACACAATTTTTAAGGTCAAACCAACATATGCTTACCTCTACACTCTCATTCACTTCAATTCCTCCATCGTTGTCGTCATCTAGCTGCTTGTGAATGTGCCGAAGTGCCTCTAAACTGAAGCGGTCGGCTTCATTCATACATGGAGGGATGACTATTAAACACGGGTCTGCGGGGAGAGACACACAATTACCTTTTGTCCAGCTAAACTCAAGCTTAAACTTAAGCTTTTCAATGTAGTTCAATACAAGTTTATTGCAGACAACTGATGATAATTATTATGTATGGTCACTTTCAGGCCTTAAATGCCTGTCAACAAGACTTTCTGTTGTTGATTAATAAATAATCATATTAATCATCAAGTTTTTATCCTGTCTAACTGTCTGTACGTGCGAGCATTTGCATGTCTGGGCATCTGTAGGGCTCTGTTTACGGTGGCGTGCTTTCACCGGTCTTGACACGCTTATTAGGTTGCATGCTGTTGATATGGCAAATGGTGCTGGTATTCGTTTGGATCAAATCCTTGCTCTTATTTAAGAGAAGACGTGTGAGGAAAGAAGAATCAATCCAGTTTTAACAAGACTATTACTGGAAAAGAGCCCTGATTGGATGACACATCACATATCAATGAGGAGCCCAGGAACATTTTCCCATCGACAGACACATTACACAAAAAAGCCCCACATATATAAATACATGATCTCCTTCAAATTTGAAAGCAGCTGTCTCCGCTTGCATAAAGATAAATATTTAATACAGTATATGAGAAGAGTGTGATGTTATGCATGCTTTTTTTTAAAGGATTCATTTTTGAGTGATTTATCTCTTTAAGTAGGATTAAACTACATATGAAGAGTTCATCTGCAAAAAAATAATATCATAAAAATCAAAAAATCATGTTTGATTAAATAGTAATAAAAAAAATACAGCTAACTAACACAGTTAAACACAATAAAAACAGGATTTATGAAAATTAATTATGTTTTTGTAAATAAATGTTCTTAATTCTAATGTCTTAGAAATATGGCTAAAGTGTACTGTAGAAGCATTTTGTGGTAAACCAAAAATATAATATAAGGTAATTTCTACTGAAACTTGAAATTCTTGTATATTCAAAACTATTTCAAAATACACACGATGAAGTTGCAATTTAGTACATTTAAAGTATGCTCTCTTTAAGTATGCTTATTTCATTTATATAATTTTTTCTACAAGTATTTTAGAAGATGTTTATATACATTGATATACATTAACGTGCACAATTAATGCACTTTTTTAAAAGGTTGGATCTGAGGGTCCCCAGACACTAGTTATGTTAAAAACTATTTATGTTAAATGAATGAAAAGCACAGAGCTACTGTATCACCAACAAAAAAAGTGACTAAAGTCCTTCCTTTTATGGCTGAACAACCTCAAAATTCTGCAAAACAAAGTTAAACAAAAGAAGGTCTTTTCTTAGTATTTGCATTATGCCTTGTATGTGTTCCCCAGTCTGATTGCATAATCATATTTGTGTACCAGATGTCCCTGTCCACACTCATTTCCATGTGTGTTTTTTTTTTTTGCATAAAACTCCCTTGTGCTGATGGGTGACATCACAGGAACACTGTGACAAGAAGAAATGCCTAACAATTACAAATGCTGCACGTCAAACAGCAAAGTCCACACAGAATTTGGGATTTTATAAAAAAAATAAAAATAACTAAACTAATAAAATGAATACATTTGTGACATAGATCATGTGACTCTTTGTTCAGATTTGTGCATCCATTTCTAAAATCTTTGGATCATGACCATCAGGTTTCACACAAAAGTTAATGCATCCGTCACAAAAGACATTTTGAAATTTGTGGTAACTCTTATGTAAAACTTTATGCTGATCATATGAAATAAAAAATTATATTAAAGGGGTCATATGATGTTGCTAAAAACAACCATATTTGGTGTATTTGGTGTAATGAAATGTGTTTATGCAGTTTAAGTAAAAAAAAATACTATTTTCATTATTACATAATGTTCATTATTGTTTCTCCTCTATGCCCCGCCTTCTGAAACACATAATTTTTTTACAAAGCTCATTGTTCTGAAAAGCTAGGTGTGCTCTGATTGGCCAGCTGGCCAAGCGTGTGACGGAAATGTTACGGCCCTTACCATACTGTGATACTGTCTCGGTCAGAACTCCGGCGCAACATAATTACTGATTAAAATGACTTATACTTTTTACGTGTTGTGTTTCATTGCGTCCAGACAGAAAGGAAAACTTGAAAATTGCATCATATGACCCCTTTAAATAAAAAAAAGTGGCAAAAATCGAAACAGAAGCATTTCCACAAGTGGTCTCATATTTACATAGTCCACTGTATGCATAATTAAAAGGAATAAAAACAGAACACTTTTAACAGCATATTCAGATTAGCAAAGAAAACCAAAAGACTGCTGATGATGTGCAGGTCACTTTTCATTCAGGTGACATTAATAAACTTACTACAAAGCCCCTCTAGCACATACAGCATGTGGCAGGAAGGGACACAGTGAGGGGGAGAATAAACACGACCAAATAGCAAAAATAGTTCTGGAGAACAAAATGAGTGAGTGTAAAATTAGGAAGCACAAAGTTATAAATAGATTTTTGTTTCCAGTTGTCAGGAAGTGGTTTATCTCAATGACAAAGAACAGTACGGGCCTCCATGAGAAATAAATGAACTCCTTAAATGAAGGCACGAGTCACAGATAAAAGATGAACCGCCACTTGCTAAAACTTTCTTTCCATGAAATAAAGGGAAAAGTAACTCTCAAACAATCTTCAAAAGCCACTTTTAACTCAAGCTATACGAACGACAAGCCACACATCCCCTCTGATCAATTCTTTTTCAGGATATTCGTAATGGCGAAGGAAATCAGTTGTTCAGTTCTATCTGAAAAGTCACCAAATAAAAAGTTAGTATAAAAATGCCTATAAAAGAGCGATCAATGTCTATACATAAATATAGCATAAAAAAAGAAAAAGAAACACCTCTTTTTTTTAGGATATTGTATTTATTATCATTGTATCATTTTGTACTGTATTTTAATACAATTATACATTATTTATGGAAACTACTAAATAAATAGGTAATAAGCATTCTGTAAATACACTCCCAGAAAAGAAAATGCATAGAAATTGTACCTTTATTGGTACAACACCCTCAAATGTTATGTACTTTATTCACCTACTAAAATAATCCCTTTTTTTCTCAAAGTCGTGTGGCCCCTTTAATCTAACTGGTAATTACAGAATTGCAAGAGAGAAGCGGGGTGTAAAGTAAATGCATACTGTGAGAGATACGATATGTGCTTGGGACACTCGGAATGCAGATGGATGCCTGGCTCAGACAGGAGTAGGCACACTGCTCAAACACTCTCAACACACGCATCAGCTTCAGATGATGTGGCAATAGGAACAGCTTTTTATGTAAGTATGTGTTCATTCATCGCAGGAGAGAAAACAGAGAAAAACCAAGAGAGATATGAGCTGTCAAGAGGAGCTGGTGGGCTGCTGTGACAGTCTCCTAGACTGGGCCTCTCTAGAGAGTTAAGATGAGAAGTCCAGTCAAATGAGTAGCTCAATGAAATGCAGCAAGGTGACGCATACTGAAAGTAAAACATTACTTCAAAGAAAGAGGGAGAATCTGAGAGAAAGTGGAATGGTTCATGCATCTTTACCAGTTTCCCCCTGAGATGCTGTCATGGGACGGGAATAATACCAGTTCTGGATCAGGGACCTCTATTAGTTTTGGACCACCCTTGCTTTATCATGCTACCAGTATCTCAACATGTCAACATGGGTCAAATTTGTGTAATATGGTATTAATTTTTAACTAAAACAACAGTGCTGTTTTTGCAACTTTATTACTTTAAATTTACTGTAACGTTAAATCATCACATCAGCCTTACAAGATACATATAATAATAATAATAATAATAATAATAATAATAATAATAATGAAACAAAAAATAAATACAAGTCAATTCATCATAACTTTGAGGCAATAATGATGTAATATCACCATAATTCAAAAGCCATAAAAAATGACACATGGATTTATGAATTCAGGAGTAATTTAAACACATTCTTATCCTTATGATACATTTAGGGATTCCCAAACTTTTTTTGTCAGTCAAAGCACATTACTTGGCCTGATTTTATTTTAATTAATTATTATTATTATTATTATTTTTTTTTTTTTTTTTTTTTTTGAATTTCCTAACTTCCTGTTTCAAATTAGCAAGATCACCAAATCATAACAACAGTTTAAAAGCAAAAAGGTAATGGTAAAAACGGCCCTCACCAACCCCTTTTGCTTCTGTCTTTCTGAACCTCCATAAAAAGGCATATTATTCCTCCATGGACAGGGCACCTATAATCCTCTGCTTATGATATTGCATAAGTGTGTGTTAAAATACTTACAATATTTTTTTCAAAATCTGACAAAGCTCACAATCCACAAGTTCATACTTCCAGAAAAGGAGACAGAGCTTGTGTGCCATTACAGTAGGAATGTGCGGATTGAAGCTGAAACTCAAGACATGAGTGACTAACCACCAACGCAGAGGGAGACAGAGACTTAATTACACCAGATACTTATCTATGATTGTATAAGCAACACTGAAGATCAGTTTTTGCACTAGGATAAGAAAAGAGAGCAGTGTGCAGTCATGAGAGGGAGAAGAACCACACATGATCCGTTTGTGTTTGCAGATGATGTGTAGAGGTAGTCGCACATACTGTGACTTTAACATAAAGACAGACATCCAGCGTGGTCCCCGCTGTATGAAGAAACTTCTCCGATAGGGTCAGTCAGTTTGAAAGAGGGGGGAGGTCCACCCTCTTACCTCCACGGCCTAATGACAAATGCAGAAGTCACACTGACACGCACACATTGCCTAACTGAAGGGGTCACAGCAAGTCGATTAAGGCCAGGCAACTCTCCTTTTTTTTTTTTTTTTTTTACAGTTCGTGAGGATGCATTTCAACGGTCATCAGCATCAGAAATCCTTTGAGGTTTTTATTTTTTTTATTTCCCACCTATTCTAACCTATGGTTTCAAGATTATTTAGCTATACAGCTAGCTACATAAAGGTAATGCAGTAGTGTTTAAAAAAGCACAATCTGCGACAACACTATTCAATTTGGAAAGAAAGAAAGAAAGAAAGAAAGAAAGAAAGAAAGAAAGAAAGAAAGAAAGAAAGAAAGAAAGAAAGAAAGAAAGACTTAGTCCTATAAAAATCAAGTATCAAGTAATCATCTAAAAAGTGTGTCACAATGTGTGAACCGCTGGTTTAGGTGTTACTTGTGTTTACATATATTAGAGGAAACCTGTACAGTGAGAACAGTGAATACAGAGTGTCTGGTGGTCTCATACTGAAATGAAATAGGTCAAACAAGTAGTAGGCCTCCTTTAGATCACTGCCAAATCATAGACACTGTGAACAGTAGTCTAAATATAAAGACAAATGCCTTGTTAACATTTGTTTAGAATGAAAGCATTTGGTTATAGTGATATTTGCATTTCCATTGACAATGGCACTATATTTCTTCAGCAAATATCATGAGAGAGACAGCTCTTGTCAAACAGTTCTTTATTAATCTGACTTCTCAAAGCCACGTCATAGTGAATATTGAGAGTAGGCAACCCTCTGAACTTCCTGTTTAAGAACTGCGAGTTCCTGTTTGTTTGGAACCACTTCCTGCGACCTCTCCTACAGGTTCTCTAGAATGCCACCACCACAAACATGACTTCTAGCATTTAAGCAGGGAAAGACATCAAATATGGTCAACAACAGTACTAGAGCAGTGTGGTATAGCTCTATTACACTGGCACAACCAGACCTTTAAAAATCTCCAGTTTTACTCCTTTTTCAAATTTCCATTTCAGCTTTACAAAAGGCATACATCCAGGAATTTCTGAACAAATTTTCCCCAAGAGCATTTACGCTTTATTTTCCAGTGGTTGAAGAAGTTTTGCCACTCATCCAATGACTTCATCAGCAGTCTGATGGCAAGCATCCATCGAGAACTTTGTTGAGATTGAGAAGGTAAACATTGTGCAACAGCATTGTAAACTGCTGATTATATTTCAGTTAGAATACGGCAATGTCGAGTCTACATGGGAAAAACTGAATGACAAACAACTTATATGGACACAAGTGTATTTGCAGTAGATCAATTTAACTGATAAAACTCCACTAGAGCACGTACAGTATTGCAGTATGTTATGACCACACCTCGCTCACTGTCCACAGAGCGGACATCAGAGAATGATGGATTTAACCTTTGACCACATCCGAGGCGCCACTGGAATAATTAGGCCTTCGGTCTATCCACAATCAATTAGCCGAACAAAGTTAATGCGGAAGTGCAGCACATAACAACACAGCTACAGAATGTGTAACTCTAGCAGTTTGTGAAGCCGGATAAGTGGCCTTTGAGAACACACCTGTTTTTGGGGGCCTGCAGAGCTGGATTACAACTAACCTCAAAGCATATGCTAAGTCTTCTAGCACTTCAGCCCACTTTACCCACAATGCAAAGTAAAATCTCCAAAAAAAGATGACTTGATTTACTATTTCTCACTGAGCACTGCTTCAAAAATATAGCTGCATAAAAATCTAATATATGTGACCCTGAACCACAAAACAAGTTAAATGCACAATATGTAAGATTTTACTACTTGCACAGTGTGATATATTTCACACAGTTGTGCATTTATTAATGTACCAAAAGTTCCAATGATCTTTAAATCCAGAGAAATTCCCCCCCCCAAAAAAATATATATATATATATGTATATTACTATAAACTTTTTATTTTTTAAAATTGTTTACACTTTTTTTAGATACTTTTTAATAAAATATATATAAAATAAGAATAAGAATAATAAAAAAAGAATAAGAAATAAAATACTGCTGCAAAGTTCTCCACTAAATAAAATACTCCCAGTCTCAAACCAATATCATATAATAAAATATAATGAAAAATATAAATAAATACTATGACTACAGTGCAGCATTACCAATCCCAGCTTGTAGGCCTGCTCATATTTAAAAAAAATATATAACTTTTCCGAAGTGTAAAATGCAGCATCAACAGTTTCAGTTTTTAGACCTGATCATATTTCGTTATTGCGTTGGTCCAATCGGAATTAAGAGCAAAGGTCTGTTTAAATGCCGACGGAAGCTGCTTGAATTACAATAGTTTTTTTCGTAGTTGTAGTGATGTTCACACTCCCGTAATTCCTTTTGAAAACCTTAGGCCGGTGACACACTGGCATATTGCACCTGTCAAACATAATCTATTTTGCCGTCAATACTGTTGACGGTGTCCTTTATCAGTAGGCTTTATATTTATGCTCAACATGAAGTATAGATATTGTTGTCGTGAAGACAAGATCCTGGTCTGTCGGCGCCTCGGCGGCTTCCCTCTATGTCACCTACAGTGGCAGCAGCGCAGCAGCACACCAGCGCCGCATCAGGCACGATTCTGCTGTGCAAAAGACACAGAAAACGCGAAGCAGCCGTCACGCAACTCAGAAGCAGCAGAAACGCCACGCTCACGACACGCAGCCAGTGTGTCACCGGCCTTAGAATCCATCATACAAAAAATATACATAAACATATACATATATATATATATATATATATATATATATATATATATATATATATATATATATATATATATATATATATATATATATGGGGGGGAGCAGGGGGACGTGTGGGATTTCCCCTTTCTGGTCAATGTATCCCCGCCTCTACTTAATTAATTTTATCCCTGGTGGGGATAAATTTATCCCCCCCTCAAAGTGATCAGTGCTACTACACTAGTGGCGAGATGGATCACAAAACTTATCACTGATCCATGGTATGAAAAGTAAATTTTATTTTAAAATGCGCTACTTTAGCTCGCTCTGATATAGCTGCCGCTCAGCCTCTCTGTATTCACCACTCTGCAGATTTGCTCAATGTCCTGCCCGCAGCGCTATCCGATTGGTTACACCTCACAAGTAATAATCTATCAAAAATTGCGAGACGTTTGAAGCCGGTCCGCTGGGCAGTGGAATTGCTAACTTGGCGACTTTGCCGCTAGATAGATTTAGCGACTTTTTCCCAAAAAAGCGACTATCGACAAATTTAACGACTTTTTGGGCAATCATTTTTTTAATATAGTTTTACAGTAACAAAACCGTGGTACAGGTGTCCCATAGCATTATACACAGTCATCCATCATACAGTCCATCATACAGTTATACAATGATAGTTCAAGGGTTGAATGAAGGGCAATAGCACCAGTCCAAACAAAAATCAAGAAATAAAGACAATCAACATACTTTCTCAAGGAAATTCCAAAGAGGGGACCAAACACGACAAAAGTCGTTAGACTTCCGGTGTAGATCACAGGTTAGTTTTTCTAAAGGTAGATATGTGGCAACTTGACTCAACCACATATTGATGGAAGGGACATGACGAGTGGACCACAACAAAAGTATACGTTTTCTCGCCAAAAAGGTACAGAAATGTAACACACATTCTTGATCATGGTTGAGATGTAATTCAGCTTTACAGTTCAAGAGATAGATACTTGGGGATAAAGCAAAAGATTTACCAATAATCTTCTGAACAGCTTTATGTATCTCTTTTCAGTAAGTCTTGATCATATCACAGTCCCAAAACACATGCATGACCGTACCAATATTAGACTTACATTTGAAACACAGTTGGGAAGCATTAGGAAAGATCTTGTGGAGGCCAACCGTTGTTAAATAAGTAACTTGAGTAACAAATAACTTGAAGCTTTGCTCATGGTTTTGATATTGATGCGCCTCTAAAGTAGATGCCAGTACAGGCCGAAACCCAATCATCGTCACTGAGATTAGTTCCAAAATCTTTTTCCCATACTTGTTTCAGAGGATCTAAGGAGGAGGAACCGACATTAGACAACATGGCGTAAAAAACTGAAAATCTATTTTTAAGAGAAACTGAAGATTGGGCAATCATTGTATAGTCTATGAGACTTTCTGGTGCTGCCGCACGAGCGCGAGCTATCTCTTTCTAAAGTGTGAGCCTCTCTCTCTGCTTCTCCTGTGTTCAGCGAGTGCAGAGAGGAGCAGCACTTTCAGTAAAAAATAAAAATAAAAAAAATATTCTGTTGCTTCTAACTCTATTTTACGAGCAAGTATAGCCGACATCAGTCACAGCACAACCACTGACTTTATCGTATGTGTATTTGATTTCATTAATGCAGATTAATGTTTGAGAGCTGGTTATGTATAGTCCTAGTCTTAATGGACCGCGTTTCAGTCATTATAATATGCATTCCTTTGTCTGACAAAAGAAACATTAAAATATAGTAATAAAAACAGTTTAATTAAGAAATACTTTAAATGGCTAGATTAAATTGCGGTATTTGAGCATAGGGAGGCAGTAAAATACGAAGCACTTAGGTCATAAATATGATAATTAGCGCATGACGTCATCTAGTTCATGTTCTCATGATTTATTTTTATGAATTAAAATCTTTCAAAACATCCCCCCTGTTTTTTTCACAAATCGCACCCTGTATATATATATATACTGTATGCGTGTATATGTATATATATAATTATTATTATTATTTAAAGGGGGGGTGAAATGCTCATTTTCACTCAATCTCCTGTTAATCTTGAGTACCTATAGAGTAGTACTGCATCTTTAATATCTCCAAAAAGTCTTTAGTTTTATCATTTTTATAAGAGAAATATAGTCTGTGCCGATTTTTTTCGGAAAAACACGAGCCACTGGAGGCGTGACATGTGGGCGGAGCTAAAGAATCACGAGCGCGAGTAGGCTTTTGCGTTGAGAGCATTTGGAAGTTGTGACATCACCGTGAGGAAAAAAAAACATCATCCAAAACAAACCATGGCTAACAGTCAGATTCAGCCGTTTATTTATGATCCAGAATCAGATCCCGAGGCTGAAACTGAACGAGAGCAGCAGCAGCAACGACTACAACAGCGTATCTATGTGGTATGTATTGAAACTAGGGATGGGTATCGTTAAGGTTTTAACAGTATTACTACTCTTACCGATTCTGCTTAACAGTCCGGTACTTTAACGGTATTCTTATCGGTACTTTGAGTTGTGTTAGGCAGTCGAAAACCGTGCATTTCTCTGTTTGCACATAATGCACTTTTGAAAGATGCTTTGACAGATTGCTTGTGTTTCCGCCCTTACATGCAAAAATTTTGTTGCACTTATGACAACCACTGCATCCACTCTAGTGAAGTATAACCACACTTTAGTACGTTTTACTGTCTCCGCCATCGTCACTCTTTGTATTAAGCAGGAGTTTTTGTACTGAAAGGGGCCGTTTGCATATTGCGTCTAAAAACGTGTGGAAAACACTAGGCGTGCCGCTTTCTGATTTTTTCCCCAAAATCCTTCAGGCACTTGCGCTCCTGAGGAGTCTGCCGTTGCTAAGCAACCATGACCTGCTCTCTCCATGAAGACGCGGAAATTTCAGCAATGGATGAATGGATTTGCAGCACTAAAAACTGTGCAGTAGCACTGCTACTAAATTAATAAAAAAATCCACATTCAGCTATCAGCTGTTCCTTCATCTTGGCTGAGCTTCAACGTTGTTACAGAAAAGGTGAGGAAGTTACATGACCTGCGGTGCGCTTGCGGCATTCTGAAAAGTTGAGATGTTTTTTACTCGATGCGATGCGGATGCGCCAGGAAAAAAAACGAGCTCGTCGGACCGCGTGCGCGTCGCGACCGCGCCGCTTCCATTAGGAGCGCGCATACTGTGAACCTGCATTTGAAATAATGAACTTTAGCACGCAAAAGACGCGATATGTGAACAGCCCCTTCGCGTGTGTGTGCGCCGCGCTCGTTCTTGTTGTGTGTGGGTGTGACTGACAGACAGCCTCCGCAGCGCGCATGAGCGATCTCGCAGATCTCAGAGACAAACGTCTTAATATGTCGCACATTAGAAATGTTTGGTGAGATAAAATGTGCACAATACCATCATTAAGCAAATCTATTCGCCATCGTCACTCTTTATTACTAAGCGGGTGTTTTCATACTGGTATGTCTGTGCGTGTGCAGCGCTCGTTGTGGTGTGTGTGTGTGTGTGTGTGTGTGTGTGTGTGACTGACAGCCTCCGCAAGCGCGCATGAGCGATCTCTCAGATCTCACAGACAAACTTCTTAATATGATCACACATTAGAAATGTTTGGTGAGATTAAATGTGCACTATAACATTTTTAAGCAAAAATACATAGTACATCAATTTTTTCCTCTCCAGTACCGAAAGCAGAACCGGTAACGTCAGATCTTACTGATACTACGGTCTTTCATAATTTAGCCCCGGGGCCAGTTTAATACCGGGTTTCGGTACCCATCCCTAATTGAAACTGTATATATTTGCTTATGTAACCCCTCTCTCCCGGGTCCTTCCTGATGCTCCTCGCACTCGCTCCGAGTGGGGCTCGAACCCGGGTCTCCTCTAACAAGGAGGCTAAATGGCTACAGCCACTAGCATCTGTTGCTAGTGTGTCTCTTAAGATCGGGGAGGTTTACCTGCACAGCACTACTCGCTGGCCTCCGTTACACTTAGCGGTTTTGGAAAATGACTAAGTTCAACTTTATGTCGTCTTTTTTTTTTCTTTAAAGGTGTACAAGCCAATAGCTAAGTTAACAACACAGAGATATTTGAAGCAGTTTTACTCACCGCCTGCGGTTCCAACACACGATCATGACCCTTTTTGGTTGGGACTGTATTATCCTTAAGAAATAAACGATATGTAAATCTGGCGTCAAACTGGGCCTTGTTTGTAAAACAAGCATCTTCGAAATGCACGGAACAAACAAAAACACTTGCACAACTCGGTCGATGCTCTTTAAAAGCATCCACTGGTCCCTTGATGTTTTTTTTTTTTTTTGGTAATCTGTGCAGGGTTGTCTTGCTCTAGCAACCAAAAACACACTTCTTTTGAGACATTTCGCTCTCGCTCTGGACAGTGAATGTCTCATCTCTGCTCTACTATACGGGAGCGCGCGCTCTTCCGGGAGAAGTGCCCTTAGGACCCATATAAGGAAATTCCGCTCCATCTAACGTCACACAGACCCATACTCGAAAAAAACTTTCCGAAACTTGTGACAAACCGGTTCTGAGCTCAAGAATGCGATGACCAATCAGAAACATCAATACAAGTTTTTTTGTTCACTGCACACACTGGCTGAATTCAGCTCTCACGCAAATTCTCTCATTATAAACAACAAAGTGTAATGTATTTGCTGTTTGAATAACTGTGCAAGGTGTAATTAAGAATAAAAAAATTACATCACAACTTTATCCGTGATATTATCCTTTATTATTGTTTTGTCCTCTAGTGGCAAAAATTTACATATTGTGCCTTTAAAGCGTTAGTTCACCCAAAAATGGTAATCTAAAATATCTTAAACTGTGTTCCGAAGATAAACTGAGGTCTTACTGGTTTGGAATGACATGAGGGTGAGTTATTAATGACATAATTTTCATTTTGGGGGGAACCAACGCTTTAAGGGACAGTTTTCGAATTTGAGATTTATACATTAACTAAAAGCTGAATAAATAAGCTTTCCATTGATGTATGGAAATAGTTGACTGAGATACAACTATTTAAAAATCTGGATCTTGCAAAACTCTAAATATTTAGAAAATCTTATTTAAAGCTGTCCAAATGAAGTCCTTTCCAATGCATATTACTTATCAAAATTTAAGTAATTATATATTTACGGTGGCGAATTTACAAAATATATTCATGAAATATGATCTTTAATTAATATCCTAATAATTTACATCTTTTTTTTTTAATATCCTAATAATTTACATTACATTACGTCATCTAGTTCATGTTCTCATGATTTATTTTTATGAATTAAAATCTTTCAAAACATCCCCCCTGTTTTTTTCACAAATCGCACCCTGTATATATATATATACTGTATGCGTGTATATGTATATATATAATTATTATTATTATTTAAAGGGGGGGTGAAATGCTCATTTTCACTCAATCTCCTGTTAATCTTGAGTACCTATAGAGTAGTACTGCATCTTTAATATCTCCAAAAAGTCTTTAGTTTTATCATTTTTATAAGAGAAATATAGTCTGTGCCGATTTTTTTCGGAAAAACACGAGCCACTGGAGGCGTGACATGTGGGCGGAGCTAAAGAATCACGAGCGCGAGTAGGCTTTTGCGTTGAGAGCATTTGGAAGTTGTGACATCACCGTGAGGAAAAAAAAACATCATCCAAAACAAACCATGGCTAACAGTCAGATTCAGCCGTTTATTTATGATCCAGAATCAGATCCCGAGGCTGAAACTGAACGAGAGCAGCAGCAGCAACGACTACAACAGCGTATCTATGTGGTATGTATTGAAACTAGGGATGGGTATCGTTAAGGTTTTAACAGTATTACTACTCTTACCGATTCTGCTTAACAGTCCGGTACTTTAACGGTATTCTTATCGGTACTTTGAGCTGTGTTAGGCAGTCGAAAACCGTGCATTTCTCTGTTTGCACATAATGCACTTTTGAAAGATGCTTTGACAGATTGCTTGTGTTTCCGCCCTTACATGCAAAAATTTTGTTGCACTTATGACAACCACTGCATCCACTCTAGTGAAGTATAACCACACTTTAGTACGTTTTACTGTCTCCGCCATCGTCACTCTTTGTATTAAGCAGGAGTTTTTGTACTGAAAGGGGCCGTTTGCATATTGCGTCTAAAAACGTGTGGAAAACACTAGGCGTGCCGCTTTCTGATTTTTTCCCCAAAATCCTTCAGGCACTTGCGCTCCTGAGGAGTCTGCCGTTGCTAAGCAACCATGACCTGCTCTCTCCATGAAGACGCGGAAATTTCAGCAATGGATGAATGGATTTGCAGCACTAAAAACTGTGCAGTAGCACTGCTACTAAATTAATAAAAAAATCCACATTCAGCTATCAGCTGTTCCTTCATCTTGGCTGAGCTTCAACGTTGTTACAGAAAAGGTGAGGAAGTTACATGACCTGCGGTGCGCTTGCGGCATTCTGAAAAGTTGAGATGTTTTTTACTCGATGCGATGCGGATGCGCCAGGAAAAAAAACGAGCTCGTCGGACCGCGTGCGCGTCGCGACCGCGCCGCTTCCATTAGGAGCGCGCATACTGTGAACCTGCATTTGAAATAATGAACTTTAGCACGCAAAAGACGCGATATGTGAACAGCCCCTTCGCGTGTGTGTGCGCCGCGCTCGTTCTTGTTGTGTGTGGGTGTGACTGACAGACAGCCTCCGCAGCGCGCATGAGCGATCTCGCAGATCTCAGAGACAAACGTCTTAATATGTCGCACATTAGAAATGTTTGGTGAGATAAAATGTGCACAATACCATCATTAAGCAAATCTATTCGCCATCGTCACTCTTTATTACTAAGCGGGTGTTTTCATACTGGTATGTCTGTGCGTGTGCAGCGCTCGTTGTGGTGTGTGTGTGTGTGTGTGTGTGTGTGTGTGTGACTGACAGCCTCCGCAAGCGCGCATGAGCGATCTCTCAGATCTCACAGACAAACTTCTTAATATGATCACACATTAGAAATGTTTGGTGAGATTAAATGTGCACTATAACATTTTTAAGCAAAAATACATAGTACATCAATTTTTTCCTCTCCAGTACCGAAAGCAGAACCGGTAACGTCAGATCTTACTGATACTACGGTCTTTCATAATTTAGCCCCGGGGCCAGTTTAATACCGGGTTTCGGTACCCATCCCTAATTGAAACTGTATATATTTGCTTATGTAACCCCTCTCTCCCGGGTCCTTCCTGATGCTCCTCGCACTCGCTCCGAGTGGGGCTCGAACCCGGGTCTCCTCTAACAAGGAGGCTAAATGGCTACAGCCACTAGCATCTGTTGCTAGTGTGTCTCTTAAGATCGGGGAGGTTTACCTGCACAGCACTACTCGCTGGCCTCCGTTACACTTAGCGGTTTTGGAAAATGACTAAAACAAGCATCTTCGAAATGCACGGAACAAACAAAAACACTTGCACAACTCGGTCGATGCTCTTTAAAAGCATCCACTGGTCCCTTGATGTTTTTTTTTTTTTTTGGTAATCTGTGCAGGGTTGTCTTGCTCTAGCAACCAAAAACACACTTCTTTTGAGACATTTCGCTCTCGCTCTGGACAGTGAATGTCTCATCTCTGCTCTACTATACGGGAGCGCGCGCTCTTCCGGGAGAAGTGCCCTTAGGACCCATATAAGGAAATTCCGCTCCATCTAACGTCACACAGACCCATACTCGAAAAAAACTTTCCGAAACTTGTGACAAACCGGTTCTGAGCTCAAGAATGCGATGACCAATCAGAAACATCAATACAAGTTTTTTTGTTCACTGCACACACTGGCTGAATTCAGCTCTCACGCAAATTCTCTCATTATAAACAACAAAGTGTAATGTATTTGCTGTTTGAATAACTGTGCAAGGTGTAATTAAGAATAAAAAAATTACATCACAACTTTATCCGTGATATTATCCTTTATTATTGTTTTGTCCTCTAGTGGCAAAAATTTACATATTGTGCCTTTAAAGCGTTAGTTCACCCAAAAATGGTAATCTAAAATATCTTAAACTGTGTTCCGAAGATAAACTGAGGTCTTACTGGTTTGGAATGACATGAGGGTGAGTTATTAATGACATAATTTTCATTTTGGGGGGAACCAACGCTTTAAGGGACAGTTTTCGAATTTGAGATTTATACATTAACTAAAAGCTGAATAAATAAGCTTTCCATTGATGTATGGAAATAGTTGACTGAGATACAACTATTTAAAAATCTGGATCTTGCAAAACTCTAAATATTTAGAAAATCTTATTTAAAGCTGTCCAAATGAAGTCCTTTCCAATGCATATTACTTATCAAAATTTAAGTAATTATATATTTACGGTGGCGAATTTACAAAATATATTCATGAAATATGATCTTTAATTAATATCCTAATAATTTATCTTTTTGACCCATTCAATGCATTTTTGGCTATTGCTACACATATAAATATAGGCAAGGCAAGGCAAAGCAGGCAAGGCAAGTTTATTTATATAGCACATTTCGTACACAATGGTAATTCAAAGTGCTTTACATAAAATAAATTAAAATAATAATGAAGAAAAATAATAACAAGAATAAAACAAGCAATTTTAAAACTTTCATAATTATTAATAAATTTACTTATTTAAAATGATTTTAAAACAGTTAGAAAATGATTTTACATAAAATAAAATTAAAAAACATTGAAAATATAGGGCAATCAGTTCGGACATTGCACAGTGCTCATTCAATAAATGCACAGCTAAACAGATGAGTTTTATATACAAATATATGACCTAGATATTATGTGTAACATCTGACAAACAATACAGAGAAGCTAAAGGCCGCTATCAAAGCAACCTGGGCTTCAATAATGCTTCAGAAGTGCCACAGGCTGATTGCCTTCATGCCACGCCGCATTTAAGCAAGTAATCCATGCAAGAGGGGCCTGTTTGGGAGATCTTGAACATTTCTGTTTTGTAAATCTTTTTTTTTCTTTGAGAAAATATTCAAAATATTTGAGATACTGATTTTTTTATTTTTTTAAGCTGTAATTCATAACCATCAGAATTAAAACAAAAAACTACCTAGACCCTAGAATATAAAAAGTTTACTTTTTTAAATTAAAATTACAAAAAAAAAAAGAACTCTTCCATGATATTCAAATGTTTTGAGATGCACCTGTATAGATTATATAGTATCGATACTTGCTGTGAAGCTGTTATAGGAGAAAAACATGGTCCATTATAAGCTGATATTACACTAGTGACATTCCTGTAGGTGTAAAAGCTTTTTGAAGAATACTGGGTCTGTTAGAGAAAGCGATCTCTGTCATATTGCCTACTGTAGACTAAGTGTTGAAGGCCCTCATTGAAGTTAGAGATAAAAAAAAAACTGCATGTGCCAATGTGACATTCATTTTTCACTACTGCTTTCAATGGTTTTTGAGTTGGTTGTTTTTCTAGTGACAGAGAAGTGACAGCTTTTTTCTTCTTTATAGAGCACACCCTAAATACACTCTGTCAGTCTGATTTGGGTTTCTTTGCACAGTGAAGATGCAAGACCTGCAGAGCAACAGACTCTCTTTCACTCTCTCTGACCCTGAAGAAGTGGGAAAGTCCCTGAAACAAGAAGCTGCTGCTATTCCTTTCATCCGACATATGCCTTCATCTCCTCACCCATGAACAGTACTACTTCAAGCTTTCATAATGAATCTGCCTCTATTCTCAAGTGTTTGTGTGGTTAGCAGCATAACACAACATAAGGCTTAAACCAGTTAGTTTTTTAGCAGTCAGAACTAGGGCTGGCCGATATATCTAACTATATGATCATGCGCATCTTGTAGGTAAATCTGGTTCTTTGATTACCGCTAAATCGCCAACACCTGCATTCAAATGGAGCGGCATTTAATAGACAGAACCGTAGATCACTGACAAGCTACGCAATATCGCGTTCATTATCACAGATGAATCGCCTTCGATAATGAACGTGATATTGCGTAGCTTGTCAATGATCTAGGGCTCTGTCTATTAAATGCCACTCCATTTAAAAGCAGGTGATGGCGAATTAGCTGTAATCAGAAACAGATTTACTGACTAGTTGCGCATGATCATATCATTAGATCCGGTTTGAGCTGGTCCTGAGCTAAACCAGCTCATGGCCTGCTGTCATAATTCAAAACATACCTATCCAGCATATGCTGTTTTTTTTTTTTTAACAGGGAAAATCTAAAAATAAATTTGTGCTTGTAAACTATCTTTGCTTGATCAATGCATATTTTGTCTCCTGATTAAGACGAGTTCACTTTTTCTACTAGAGAAAGCGAAAGTCTTGACGATTGATTTTCTTATGGACTGCTGTGATATCCTTTGGTTGTTTGAACTCTAATTATGATGGCACCCATTCACTGCAGAGAATCTTTTTAGCATGCAAATGATACAGTGCTACATTTTTCCAAATATGTTTTTGGATGGCATGAGAGTGATTCGATTTTCTGCAAATGTTCTTCTATTTCTTGTGAACTATTCCTTTAACACAACAGCAAGCTATCAGCATGAACAGCAGCCAGTTTTCCATACAGACAGCTACTCTCCAGTGTTGTCTGGGAAAGACTCTTGGCATTGTGTTGATGCCTGACGCTTACATCATTACTAAAGCAATCGATGTAGATAAACCCGATACAGATGTTTTAACAAACAGATCTGATTTCATCACTTGCAAAATGACAGCATGGACAGTGGACATTTGAGACATACTGACACAGCTATAAATAAAGAAAAGAATGAACAGTGACTAATGTAACATGACCTTCAGGAGAGGAAAGCAGGATAAATTATACAGAGCCACTTCACTAGCACTTCAGTCAAGAAAATATCTGAAGGATCCCCATATGCATTTGTGGACTGTGCATTCTGTGTGAATGTGAGTGTGGGGCAGATCAAGGACATGTAATCTAGGGACCACAGCTGGACTAATGGGTGCCATTATTCTGCTCTGTAGTGGGTCTTAGCACCTCCATGTCGTTCCCTTTCTAGTATTATGCCAACGGATGTTACAGCTAAGCGTTTGGCATGTGATGCTCTCCGTTGTGATACCTGTGTTATATAGTTCTAAATCTATAACAATTACAAATCATCCGGGTTATGTGCTATTAAGAACTTAACTGAGAATTCCACTGAAACTGAAGATTATATCCAAGAATTTGAATTGAGTCCATTTATATGGAATCCAGTCAGCACATAAAGTGAAATATATGCCATCACCTTGTGAAAGCAGCTAGTATATGAAGACCAGACTAGAAGTGACAAGTAAACCTCACAACACAGCCACACACACCAGATAACAAAGAACTCCTTCAGTTCTTCTAAAGAATGGCACAAAACAAGCTGCACAATCCAGCTCAATAAAGTGACCTACATTTCCATTGGGCACAATTTTCTGCATGAACTGAGATACCAGTGGGATGATGCAGGACTTTGGGGAATCATTTCAGTTCAATTAAAACATTACCCTTACCACTTATTTATTTTTATTTTTGCAAAAAAAGGTCTTTGTGGTCTTAGACAAGCACAACAGAGTCTGGAGACCCATCAGAGTGTGTGTTGATCTTAAAGGCTTAATTCAAGAGTATCCTACAGACAGTCATCTGGAGATTGTCTACAGGCAGGATTCAAAAGTGGGTTTTCTCAGTGATTCCAAAAAAGAAATATTTTTTGATTCACCAAAGAACCTTTCAGTGAACAGTTCTTTAAAGAATAATTCACTAAAAAAACTCTTACCACACAGCCAATCCACAACAGCCTAGTACCATGGTGGTGTGTTTTGCATGGCTAACCACACACATTTCTTACATTAACTGTAAAGAAAAGAATATAAACATATTCTTGGTTGCACACAAACTACCTGGTACCACTTTATAACAGTTGGCCTTATGTACTTACATTAAAATTAATCATTAGGGAAAATGCACGTATAGTGTACATACATGTTTACATTGTATTTTTATATACCTGCATAATTACATCAGTAATTAATTTGTGTCATTGCATTTATAATTACACTTTTGACCCATCCACTACACCTTACCCCATGCTTAAACCTACCCATACCACCAAATATGTCTCTAAACGTATCCGTATCCCACCTTAATAGCAGCAAAAGTGTTTTTGCAATACAATATGAACACAATGTACTTATTTTCTGATGTAAGTACATAGTAGTTAAGGCCACCTTATATAAAGTGGGACCACCTACTTTATTTTCAATTGAATCATTGTGTTACTTGGCCTGGAGCTCTATAACAACAGAAGCATGTGTTTGTGTCTGTGTGTATTTATATAGACCCTGAGGGGTTCAATTCATTACCCCAAGTGAGAATAGTGTCTAGGTCATAATCTTGTGGTGACGACAGGAAGCAGACATGCAGGATATTCCCAGACTGAGAACCCAAAGGAATTGATGGCATCTAGCGTTCCATCTAAGCAGACGCGCGTGACTGTATTCCATTAGATCTAATCGGAAAGCATGATCAGATCAGATAGACGGTCTAGATTATGACGTCTACTTCTAGCGTCCAAGTTTAGACTGGGATCAGTTATCTTTTGATAATATTATGCTTGAGAATGTGAATGTAATGTTTTTAGACACTTAACTGCATGCTATTTACAATTAAATACTGACTTGAGTGAGACTTAAGTACATCTTTATTGGGGTGTAACGATACACCACACGCATTTGTATTGAACTCTTTGGTATGAGGCTTTCGGTTCGGTACGCATTACAAACCGAACGATTCGTGGGACTAATTCTATTACATATGGAAACTTAAAGAGACTTCAGTGTCTGAAATAAAATGTTCTCAGTGCCACTGTGCACAACAAGGCAGCCCAAATGACGTAACAGGCAACGTGCTGTCTGCCCCATGATAACCTCCTCTGGCCGGGGTGCATCGAAAGACGATGATCTATTGATGATAGCCAGATATTCAAATTATCTTCAGAAGAAAATCATACGGGTTTGGAATGACATAAGGGTGACAAAATGATGACAGAACTAACATTTTTGTGAGAACTATCCCTTTAAGGCTTTTCTGTGCACTGGATTCTCAAAGTGTGTTCTTTCACTCCTCAAAGCAGTTAGTCAAACCCTGCCCCACAGCCTTTTCACTGGTCAACTCAATCACGCAGTCAAGACTTCAGAAAAATCATAAACAGATCCATTGATGAGCTATCTATCAAGATATACTGGCAGGTTTGAATGTAGGTTTGGGTTAGGGGTTAATGTTAATTATCATATTTTTTGTTTATTTATTTTTTTTGTCAATCAGCACTGGGATTGATATTACCAATAAAATCTTTAGAATCGGCTGCAGAGAGGGGCTTGTGCTTAACTGCTTTAGGAAAAAACTGTGCTACAGTTGCTCTGATGCTGCTCACAAAGCCGGACCATGCTTCCTGTTTCGTATCAGGTCAACAAGCAATAAGGAATAACTAATAGCTTAATAGCTCTGTTTGTGTTGAGACGATGTCTACGGAAAACGACTGTTCTGGCAGAGTTCCTTTTAATCAGACAAGATAAAGAGATTACCAGACAAATGAATGGAAATGGAAAGTGACAACAACAATGTATGCAGCAGTGCTGATGCTATTACAGACTTTGCTGTGGACAAAGAGACAATAAACATTCAAAAGAATTAGATCTAAAATATGTTTTTTACGTCAACATTAAATGCAAACTGCAACTGCAAACTCTTGCACTGATATAGGCTACATGTCATCAGAGAAGAGAGTGGGCATGTAAATGTTTTTGATTATTAATATTAATAAGCATTATTACTATTAATCAGCAGCAAATTTATTGGGGGGAAGTCCTTGTTAATATTTAGTTAATTGGTCCCCAAATTAAAGTGTGACCAAAATAATAGTAATGTGCACAGACATATTATCCTTAATTTATTTTATATATATATATATTGGGGTAAAACATTATATGGGTCAAAATTATAGATTTTTCTTTTATGCCAAAAATCATTTAGATATTAAGTAAAGCTCATGTTCCATGAAGATATGTTGTAAAAGTTCTACCATTTATATATCAAAACCTTATTTTTAATTAGTAATATGTATTGCTAAGAACTTCATTTGGACAACCTTAAAGGCAATTTTCTAAATATTTAGATTTTTTTTATATTCTCAGATTCCAGATTTTCAAATAGTTGTATCTTGGCCAAAAATTGTCTGATCCTAATAAACCATACATCAATGGAAAGCTTATTTATTCAACTTTTAGATGATGTATAAATGTCAAATTCGAGAAATTGACCCTTATGACTGGTTTTGTGGTCAAGGGTAACATTTAACAATTTTGATGTAATGTCTTTAAGAAAAAGGTAACTTTAGTAAATCAAAATAATAAAAAAAAACATGCCAGTCTGAACAAAAAGAATAGAAAAAATTAACTACTGTAATATACTCACTGTAATAATGCAACACTGAACACTGTCATAAAGTGGGTGTCATGCACCGTTTAAGTCTTGGCTGAAGTAGGTTCAAGTCTGGACAGTTGACTCTAGTTTTACAACTTTTGTTTATTGTAAAAAATGGTCCGTGTTTAAATCCTGATCCGTCACGTCTGAATGAGCATGACGCCTATGTGTCATAACATTATTTCAGCATTTGTGTAAATGCATTTATTCTGCCTCTGTGAACTTTAGATGCAGTTTCTGTGATGATAAGGCACCATTTAGGGAATGATAAACATTATATGACATGAAGAAGTACACACAGAGTGGCACCATCTAAGCATTCATTCAGTTGCTCTTCTCCAGTCAGTAGAGACAGGCACATTCAATAAATACCATTGCAGACATATACCTTTGGTAAAGTACTCCAAGTTATTCAACAATTCTGTTTTCAACATCTTAATCACACTGAGATTGTCTTATTTGAATCATCTGTTACGCTGATGTCAATCCCACTAGTCTAATACGATAACAGTTACAAAAATGTTGCATAACCAGTCTGTCCACAATTGAAAGGCCTGCATAACACAGCCTGCGTGTGAACGGCAGCTTTGAAATCGATGCTTAACTTCCTACTTCAGATTTATGTAATGATAATACCTCGGTCGAGAGATAGAACAAGACAAGCGCAGATCATCTGACTTTTTTTTTTTTTTTTAAAGGAAAATCACAATTCCCAGACTCATACTTCCAGGCCAACATGTCCCTCTTAAAAGGCAGTTTGTTTGTTGAGAAGCTAAACAATCTAAATACCAAAAGGCATTAAATGTGCTAATGCATTAAATGTGCAAAAGGGGATTTCTTATGCCAACTCATACAACAAAGCTAAAACTGTAGACAGCTTTCAAAGTACCTCATCACTATTGTGGGATTTATTTGTTAGTTTTATGAGGAACTGTGTACTGAAATTTTATTCATTTACCAAAGTTTATTTTAATACATATCTTGTTATCTGATTTAGCCTTTTAAAAAGATTAAACATTATTTTGACAATCTCATTTAGTGTCTCAAAAAGAAAGTACAATAATGTGAATTTATAGATCAGTCACCTGTCTGAATAATAGGGTCTGAAAGGACTAAAATGGGGTATCTTTCTGAAAATTTTGCAATACAATGTGTACACAATAAGAACATTGTACTTAGTTTTTGGTTTAAGTACATAGTAGTTAAGGCTACTTAATATAAAGTGGGACCCTGTCTGGATTAAATATAAAGAGCATATCAACACTCTTTTCAAGTTTACCAGGGATTACTTAGATAATACACACATTATAAATGGACAAGATCAAAATGACCTTGTTTGAAAAAAAATGCTAATAGACAACTTTATCCCAAACATGATGGTGAGAGTTTTACAGGTAGATGAAACTGAGCATTACCAACTACTTAAACTTTTTAGAATGGTAAAATAAAAAATAAATATAAAATAAATAAAAACTTTTAATTTTAAGTATTGTAGTATGGCCTGCGGTGACCTGTTTAGCCTTCCATCAAGTAGGATATTCATGGAACAGAGACCAAAAAGGCACACAAACAGATAAACAAACCCATCTAAGCCTCTAAGACGACATGCATTCAAATGATCTGAAAGACACAAAAACAATCAACCTTTCACTCAGAACACTTTTGTTATGATAATGGAAATTATCAGGAAATTCCTTCATTACTGTGCTTACAATTGGGAGCCCTTAACTGAACAAGTAGCCTAACACCAGTGTTAATTTTGACAGCAAATTCGGATTTAGTCTTAGTCTTAGTCTTTTGAATTACACACCATTTAGTTTTAGTCACATTTTAGTCATCTGAAATGTTTTAGTCTTAGTCTAGTTTTAGTCGACTAAATATCATAAGAGTTTTAGTCTTAGTCTAGTCTTAAGTCTTTTAGTCTTAGTCTAGTTTTTTTTTTAGTAGAACAAAGTCAACTTAGTTGACTTGACTAAATGTTTCCATCAGTCTGTTATGGAATGGTATTTATAAAATAAACATAAGGCCTGCTCTCAATGAAAAATATACATGCTCTCTGAAAAAGATATGCATTCGTCCTGAATGATATGCAATGCATATGACATTCTTTCAAGATGAAGTACAGTATTATTGAAATAGACAACCACCTATATTATATTTGTATTGTATGTTCATTCTATTTCTTTATTTGTGATATTTACACAAAGTTTACATTTTTTAAGTTTGTTTGTGTTCATTTAAAATAGCACTGCATAGTCTTCACTGTAAAATAAAATACACAATCAAACCAAAATGTATTCAGACACCTTCAACGTTTCTTACAATATCACAGTTTATTTGCTGTAGTTTAGAAATTGGTAATAAAATATGACAATAACTCAGGGTTAAACTCTGTCAGAACAACAAATTCATCTTGATAATGTCGGATGCAATGCTTAATTTGGTTCAGTCTGTGGTGTGAAAAGGTTGCATTAGCAATTAAAGAAAGAAACACTTAAGCAAAACATGCTCATGCTTTTTTTTTTTTTTTTTTTTTTTTTAGTCACTAGTAAAACAATATAATCTATTCTATCTGATTTTTGGATTGACTTTGGATAAATGCTTGTTAAAACTACAAAGTAATTTAATCAAGAGCAGTGAGTGATTTACTTTCATTTTCATACATTAAAGACACTGACAGCAGAGCTAGTAAATTAGGCGAGGTCACTTTAAGAGACAAATGCATCCATTATAAAGATACGCATCCGATTTCTTTCCAACTCTTTACTTTCACTGAAGACACAACTACAGACTTTTTCGAACACACTTTCCAAGACGGGTATTTCGACATATTTAGTATGTATTTGTTGTCGGTACAAAAGCAAGAAGACTTGACGCGTCTCTGCTTGCTCCCTGAACACCAGAACACCGTGCTGCTGAATTGAGCTCTTTCACTTTTCGCTCTTTTTCTTATGTTTATTTAAAATGCGATTTGTATTTGTTCGTTCAGGTGCAGGAGGACGCAAACGTCCTGAAGGAGAGCTCGGTTCAGTGTTGCGCAAGTAACCAGCTGCTCAGTTCAACTTTCCCGCAGCGCGGGGCTGGAGCCAACTTGATGTGTTGAATGCTCGGAGCACGTTATAAAACGTATTCTTACACATTTCTGTTTTAATAAATGCTCATATTAAAACATAGCATTACACATAAGTAGGTACAAAAATAATCAGTGATACATTTACGACCCCATAAAAATCTGGGTCGCAATGGCATTTCAAAAGGTCGCAGTGTAGTTCCCTGTGTAAACAACTTAACTGTTATGAAAACGTCCTCGAAACTGTGCGAATTTCTGCAAACTCATCTTTGTTCTCTTTTCTGTGTAACTGCTGCTGCGTTTGTTTAGCTGTGGCGCTTGCATTTGTCGCGGCTTTTTATAATGGCTCGGCTGCTTCTGCATAGATCAACCTACCCTCAAAGATTCGCTCTGATTGGATTTCTTCTCCATTCGTCCCGCCCATATATTTTCGTCTCATTTTTATTCGTTGACTAAAGTGTCAGTTATATTTCGTCACGTTTTTCGTCATCATATCTGACTTTTTATTTAGTTTTTATTTAGTTTTCGTCCGTGAAAAAGGTTAGTTGACGAATATTTTTCGTCATAGTCTTCGTCAACGAAATTAACACTGCCTAACACATGCCACTCACACAGACAAGAGAAAGGTCTACTCATGGGTCCTTTTCTGATGTGCTTTCTATAGTTCTTTAATGTAAAATTTTATAATTTTCTTCCTTTTTCTTGCATAAACACATGCACATGATCAGTGGCATCCTGCAAGACAGCAGACCAAAGTCGGTATGGGAAGTGGCTTGTTGGTTTAACTCCAGCAGGGCACACACACACGCACATACAAACATACATGAGCACAACACCACCAGAGGAACTGACACACAACTACACATGCGTATACATACAAATGGCTCAAATTAACATATAGAATTTTGAACTAAAATAATATATACTGACATTCAAATATACTATATACTGTATGCACATTTAAAAATAAAAATTCAATATAATTCAATAAAATTCAAAACAAAAATGTTTAGAAATTCATAGTAAATTATGTATATAACAAGGAACTACACATTAAAAAGTAATTATGGGGCATTCCCTGCATACCCCCATAAACACATTTATTTATATTTATGTACAGTTTTTTTGTTGTTGTTATCAGAATATTCTGTTCTGCTTTCTATGTTAATGTTCTGACTTGCAGTATCATGTGTTACCATGGTGTTGTTTTGTCTTTGTGTGACTAACAACGTTAAAGGGCAATTTTGATAACCTTTAAGTCATCTTGTGGCCTTCCATTGTCCACCTGTGTCATTATTAGCACATTTTAAGTAACAAACAGATTTTAATAGCTCTAATAGAATGGTTCATTGACATTATATAGCTACATACACAGTTTGGAACTGTAAACATATTTACTAAGATGCATGGTATACTGCTTGTAGTATCACTACTGTATTTTGTACAGTAAAGTTCTGGCAACCACAAGCAGCCAGTTTGTCAGTGTAGATTATAAAAAAAAAAAAATGTAATTAAATTACTGTGTCCCAAATATTCCCCATAGGTTGTATCTCATTACGACTGCGCCCATATTGATATAGTGGGAACTCAACAAAGTACACACGCAACGGTTTAAAGCAGCCTGTGCAAATACATTTTAAGGCAAGCACTTAATTTGTGACTCAGCAGTTGTATCTACCTATAGCTGGACTACACCTTTCCCTGCAGGTGTCACGGCCTACTGCTCAGGTTTAACAGCTTTTCTTTTATTTAAAATTCACAGATGGCACATATACAGTAAATGAATGAGTACAGCACAATTCACAGTTATGCATGCCAACACAGATGCTACGTGCCAGCAAAAACTAGCTCTGCCATCTCCTTTCTCATCAGTCTGACATTGGGAAGAATTATTGCCCAAAAAATTATTAATTATATGCATTTAGTTATTAGGTTTAGAGCCTTATACCACAAAACACAAAACGCATATTCACTGATAATATTTAACTTTTAGTTAAAGGGATAGTTCACCCACAAAATGAAAACTCTATCATCATTTACTCACCCTTCACTTGTTCCAAACTTGTATGAGCTACTTTCTTGAGCACAAATGAAGATATTTTGAAGATTGTTGCAAACCAAACAGCTGACAGTAGCCATCGACTTCGATGTTATTTTTATTTTTTTTACTTGATTTTCATTTTTGTATGAACTATTCTTTTAACTGAACTCATCAGTGACTGGGCAGCAATGCCAAACACACTGTGTTCTCATTTCCCATGTCCTTATAATAAACATGTGTTTCTGTGCAGAGATTCATTTGGAGGCTGATAGTAATCAGCTCCCTGTAATAAGGTCTCATCATGTAATGATGATCTGTGACCAACATAGACTCATTGGAAAATACATTGATCTAAATTTTTATTCATTAATATTTCACATCTGAACCGTACCAAGAAACTTAACAAAATGTTGCAAGATTCATATTCATCTGTTTCGAAATAGAACATGCTTTTAGCATCACTCACTGAACATTTTAAATTAAAAGTGTCACGAAACTTGCAATAAGCAAAATGATATAATTTCAAAGTACTGTCTCCAACATGTACTGTATTTTTCATTGAGTCTGTGATTTCAATTTTATATAACTTTCAGTTAAAGGGGTCATATGATTAAATTTCTGATTTTCCTTTATCTTTGGAGTGTAACAAGCTGTTCATTCATAAATAAGATCCCTAAAGTTGCAAAAACTCAAACCCAAAGAGATTAAATTTAAGACTTGTCTAAAACGCCTCATTTAAACACGCCCCACATGCCTAAATCACTATTGATTTGCATAACACCACACAAATTTTCACACAAAGAAAGAAGGCATAACTTTTATTCTCGCTGTAGTATTTGTTGACGAAGTCGAGTCAAGTCCAGGGTCATCCGCTCCTTCGTTGAATCTGCCGGCCACCGCTCACTCAAACCCACAGTGTGTGACACTGCGGGTTTCGTTGTGAAAGAAAAAAATACTTTGTTTGGTCTTCCAAAAAAAAAAAATCAGTGGTTAAGTTGTATTTACAACATGGTCCCAGAACAGTTCAACCCAATTATTTAAATGTAGGCTATGCAGCGCATTTTATGGAGGACTGTTTCCTGAACCTGCAGAGTAGCTGACAACATATCTGTGCACAAAGGCTGTTTCTATATATTGAGCAGGCGCATCTGACTTACAATCTGCAAGTACACTGTTTATATTTAAAGAATTTGCCACTGATGATTCAAACACGAATTTTAAGCGGTGTAGAGTAGCGCTTGTTATTTGTTGTTTCTCCGAACACAGATGCAGACATGGGTTTATATTTACGCAACATGATACGCAAGGCATAAAAAGACAGCATAAGTCATTTCAATCAGTAATTATGTCCCCGCTGGAGGCAATAAATGCCTCGTTTGTAATGGGTTTTACTGGTTTTGTCTAGTTATGCCAGGAGACTGTATCACAGTATGTTAAGGGACGTAACTTTCCATCACACACTTGAGGTATTTGGCCATCACATGCACTTGATAGCTGGCCAATCAGCATACACCTCTCATTTCAGAACAATGAGCTTTGTAATTACCGATGCGATTTAGAAAGGCGGAGCTTAGACGACCAACAATAGCGTACAGTATGTGGAAAATAATGTTTTTTTAACCTTAAACCACATAAACACATTAAACCAAACATACAACATAATTTTATTTTTAGCAATGTCATATGACCCCTTTAAAATGTTTCAATTACAACCTGAAGGTTAAAATGTAACTACAAGTACCAGGGGAATGCAAATGCTCAAATCATTGCAAATGCAACAACCCCCTGAAAATAGGAGTTCAGAAAACCCCATTGTCCAACACACTTAATCAAGGGTTTCCTCAATGCAAGGGGTTTGTTGCAGCTGGGAACTGTGGTACACTTGCTGCATTTAATCCAAGAATGCACAAGTGTCCATTAGTGTGCACTAAACTACAAGAACAGCTGAAACAATTTGTCCAAGGGCTTTAATTTATGATGAGTCAATTACCATTTGCATGCAGGTTATTTACCCTTCTGATTAAGTCTGCATTCCTGCATGACCGCAGATCTGGATTACATTCATCCTATGAGCAGTTTGTAGTTCTGAACAGACAGCAATCTGTCATCTCACCCTGTGTCCTCAGAAAGCGCGCTTGCCAGACTGCTTCCCATCAGAAACGATCCACTGTCATTAAAGGCATGACTAATATTGGGAAAACAGCTGTGGGGTTATGTACCAGAATAGGCTGACTGACTGAATCAGTCCTGTTTGTTTATGCATTATGCATTACCAGTATGGTACAAATCCCAGGCATTGGACCAGCTTTTTTTTTTTTTACTATTTATTTTTTATTCTATAGTTTATTTGTTTGATATTTAAAACGTTGATTTACAGGAGTGTCCTAGAATCTATCCTTCTGTTGATCAAATGCGTCTATTTGAACACATATATATAGTATGCAGCAGTTATCCTCAAATCGGGCCCACAAGATCCACTTTCCTGCAGAGTTTAGCTCTAACCCTAATCAAACACACCTAAGCATAATAATAAATGTCTTCAGGATCATTAGAAAATCACAGGTAGGTGAGTTTGATCAGGGTTGGGGCTAAATGCTGCAGTGCATTGGCCCTCCAGGGTCAGATTTGAGGAACCCTAGTATACAGTCATTTCCAAATTCAAGGGG
Organism: Carassius gibelio; assembly: GCF_023724105.1. Classification (NCBI taxonomy): domain Eukaryota; kingdom Metazoa; phylum Chordata; class Actinopteri; order Cypriniformes; family Cyprinidae; genus Carassius; species Carassius gibelio. The sequence goes on along the minus strand of NC_068402.1, from coordinate 28,113,628 downwards.
CCCAAAGCAAGTTGGCTTTCTCACCTCAAAAGCTAGACAGCAGGTTCACTAAGATCTTATTGAGCGACCCTCGTCACAAGGCCCAGGACAACATTCCCAAAATTCTCAGCCCTATACGTGGCAACAGCCTTGTATAATAGTGATAGACATACAGTATAACAGGCACCTCAATCAATCTGCCAATATATGGACATTTGAGAATTAATTGTCATCAGCTTTTTGAATGGAAAGTTGTTTGAATAGAAAGTGTTGCGCATTTGCATGTACTAGTACCTAATGAGTAGTTCCTAGTCAAACTTAAAAAAAAAAAAGAAAAGAAAAAAAAAAGAAATGAATAATTAGTCAATGAACAAAAAAAAAATTAACAAAAATTGTTTAAAAGGAATAAATGTCAAAATGCAGTAGCTTGCCATAAAAAGCATGGTTAATACATGTGTGTATACCAAGGGGTGAAGGCAGGGGCACTCTGATGAATAGGCCCCTCCAGTTAATTATAGAAATATAACATTTGTTTAATAATTATTGTTTAACCTATGTTAACACAATTACAAAACTATTATAACATCTCAAATAACTAAAACAAGTAAAATGTGTTTTTGTCAAATTCTTGTTGAGTTTGATTGACAGCTGTGTTAGGCAATTCGGTGTTATCCGGGCTCTTCATGTCACGCCATGTGAATTTGCACATGTTCACCTATTCAGTTAGCCAGTAATTTGCAGCTGTGTGTTAGAAAATGTTAGAAAAGCTGCAGCAATGCATAAATCTGTCAATCAGCCCGCAAATAACGATAAGTCTTTTCAGTTCTAAGAGCAGGCTGATCCGGTTCATTCTGTAAAGCGGGAACACACTACTGTCAGGCTAATTATAATATATTAATGTAATTTGGGCTCAGTCAGACTGTTTTCAGACTGTGTTTAAAGTTGTGTATTGTGTGCAGTGTCTAGAGGATTTAAGGCCAGCTGTTGCCAGTCATCCTCACAAAGTTAATTTTTTTATACATCTTTTGACTGACGCCGGCGACTTACTGCACCGGTTTCCAAATTAATTTAAATAACAAATGAACAAACATGACATTTCTGAATAAAATAATTGTATACACTTTAGTATAATATATTATTATATATTACTATATAATATAGCCTATTTGAGGAAATACAATTGTCTTGAATAGGCTACATTTAGCCTATGTTGAATGATGAAATGAAAAATTAAAACATACATTTTAAAATACTTCTGTTTCGGAATAAATAAAGCCGTATTTAATTTTCGCTCTAACTGATAGGCTAATTGGGATTTTGTATGGGGACAGGTTGTAGCTGCTGTAATCTGCAGCAGTTTTTAGGGATTGGGACTTTTGTGAATGATTTTAGGTTATGTTGATAATGATAGTGATGGAGACGTGGTGTTTTTTACTATGCATGTCTTCCACTGTGTTATACAGTTTATTTTTATTAAGATAAAAAATAAAATTGAAATGACCTGAATATTGACTCCGTCCCTTAGGTACTAGAGCCCGCTCACTTTTGCCCAGGCCCATCCAAAAATAAAATTCTGCCTACGCCACTGTGTAGGCTATACGGTTTCAAATCTTCAGTGAATATTGTGTAAAATTAGCGTCCGTTTCATTTAACCACTTTACAAAGGTATTATATCAACCAGTGGCTGTGGAAACCCCCATCTGGCAGAGGTGCTGTATGGAGGGGGTTCCTCCTGCTCTCTCATGCCAAGTGTTTATTGGTGGAACAGCAGGAATTCCATGTGGATGTTGTCCTGACCTTCATCACTTTCATAAGCGGTCACTCATACAGGCAAAGCATGAGGCTCTCTAGAATCATCCAGAAGTGATTTGAGGATGGGAAAGACCTGCCCTTCATCAGGTCCCACGGTGGCGCGAAATGACGACACTAACATTCCCCGATTAAAACTCATTAAAAACAGCACTAACAATCGATTATCACGGTATCTTGACTGTACCTAGAGTTGCTAAATCACCCCTCGACAGAGAACAAGAAAATAACGCAGGTTGATCTGATTTGTGGTTTGTTATTAAGGTCTTACCTGTAGGAGCAACAGCTGCAGCTGGATCCGGAGTGACTCGGTTCGACAAATGACCCGTGTATGAACTCTCTAAGCCCAATACCGCAGAGATGACGAGTCCACGCAGCAAAAGAACCGCTGCCCCGGACAAGAAAGTCATGGTGTGCAAAAGCTTTCAACGAACAATAAATAAATCAACAAGAGATCACACAGTATTTTCACCCAGTGGATCGGCAAAACGAATCACAAGAATGAAACGTGTGATTTCACAGTAAACACCGAGTTCAATTACCCGAAATAAACAATAATATCCAACCTGTAAAAACGCAGCCCAAAAAATAAGTAATCCAAGCTAAAAACGATCTAAAAATGCGTCCACGCTGTCCAAGACGTCAAAAGAAGATCGCGAGGTAAAACTCCATCCAAAAGAGATGGTCAGCTCTTCTAATATGACACATTGAAATAGACATCAGAGCATACAGACATCAGATCCTCGACTGGGCTGGAGGATCTGGCTGTATCCTACTTTAGGATCCAAACAGACAAGTGCAAACTGACGAGGAATCCCCCTGCTTGAGAGGAGATGAAAACACGCATTTTCCTGACAAAACACCCCAATGGGTCCAATGCAATATTCCAGTTCTACACTGGAATTAACGGCAAATAGTCACGGTACATCCACAAGAGCCGGCAGAAATCCAGCACAGTAGCCTAAACGCCTCTGAGAAAGAAAGTGTCAGATCCCAGTGCGCAGTTTAATCCAAATCCATCGGGACCATCCGAAATACACGCGTGTGCCGTTCATGTCCAAATATTAACCGAGTTTAAATGTCAAGTCCGCATGACTGCGCCTGACTTGAGGGCTCAGGTCTGCCCACTGCCTTTGCTAGTTGATGTAGAAACTAAATTCAGGGGGCGGAAGTCCGTATGCAAATCATTTGACAACCCCACGCCGGCAGTTTGATTCTCCCTCTTCGGTGATCTCGCCTAAAACTCTCATATGACTCAAAAGCAGCTGCCGGTGTGAGCTGGATGGGCTGTGTGCTTGGCCGACTGTCGGTATGCACAACAAGAGCGCGAAAGTTGCTCGGGAATGCTGGCGCCTCCCGGAAACAGCCAGCTCTATTGTTCATCACTTCCCACTTTTATTTCTCCCATCGCGGCACACAACAATTTACACCCAGAGAATCATCCAAGTTTTCCTCCTCGCTGTGGACTGCGATTGGTTGAACGGTCCCAACATGGCAGAATCCGATTGGCTGACAGCGCGAGAGAACGTGAGCTTTGAAAAGACAGACCGCGGTTCAAAGCAGGCAGGCAGATGTGTTGTTTTGTTTTGTGGCATCATCTTCTGGAATATGATTTTTCTATTATTTTTATTTTTATTTTTACCTAAAATGATTTGTAAAATGATTTGTTTGTATGTTTGCTTATTGCTTTATGATTAATGATTAAAATGATGTATGTATGGCATGGGATATAGACTCAAGACATGTGCCTTCCTTAAAAAGCTGTTTAATGCCACATGGAGCAGGGGGGTATTCCAGAAAGCAGGTTATGGGACATACCCAGGTATGTTTAAGTAAGCGGATAACCTCAAATTTAGGTTCCAAAAACGGAGGTAACTTTCAGGGTATGTTAGTAGTCATAGCAACTCACTCTCTGAACTTAACCTGCTCTGGAGGTTTAGTTTACTTCAGCGAGCCTTCAGTGGGCATGTCTGATAGCGCACAACATTATATAATATTACAATATGTAATATAGCCTATTATATATATGTAATAATATATAAGGTAATGGTTACTTAAATATATTTATATATTTCATTTATTACATGTTATATCTTACACATGGAGTGGCATTTTCCATAATGTCTAAATTCTAAATCAAAATATATATCTGATATGACTTATTCTATAGTGACTCGTCGATTCGTCGCTCTCTTGAGAATGTCTTGAGTCTTAAACAGGAACATACCCTGAGTTGAATGAACTTACTCCTGGACGCGTTTTTGGAACCACATACCTTGAGTAAGCAAGGTTTGGGGTTAATCAACCGAGAGTTCAGGGTTTAGTTCACGGTAAGTTAACCCTGCTTTCTGGAATACAGCCCAGGTCACCCACCACATGATCTCCACTATGTTCATGTCACATGACCAACATGCAATTGGCCAGTAACTAATAATGCGTTCACTTTACCTAAAATAACATGTAAACTACGATTCAAAAGTCTGAGGGTCAGTAATGTTATATATATTAGGGATGGGACTGTTTGCTGAAAAAAAAACTGAACCGTTTCTCCACACACGTTTCGGCACGTGCTTAATGAGGAAGCGCTAATATAAGTAATAAATAAGGCAATATTATTCTAATATGATTATTTCTTTTATTGGCATATATAAGAGTTATCTGTATAAATACTATGTAGATAATACTTATCTTAATATATATATATAAATATATAATATATATTTATTTATTTTATTTATTACATTTTATATTATCTCACACATGGATCAGCATTTTCTATAATGTCTACATTTAAATCAAAATATATATCTGATATGACTTAATATAAATTAGCATAAAAATAATATAATTCACATTCTCAAGGATTAAAGATTAAAATGGAAATACATAAAAATTGCACAGCCATAGGTGGCGATATGCACTAAGCATGTAAACAACTAATTAACAAAAGAAGAAGAAAGAAACAGCTTGATGTACTTAGGGCTTAAGTAGCGTCCGTTTCTACAGTCTTAACCAGGAACATACTCTGAGTTGAAAGAACTTACTCCCGGATGTGTTTTTGGAACAACATACCAGTAAGTCAGTAAGGTTTGGGGTTAATCAACCGAAAGTTCAGGGTTTTTTATATCACGGTAAGTTAACCCTGCTTTCTGGAATACACCGCTGAAAAGCACACGTTGATATATGTGTTTAAACTAAACTCATTTATGCTTTGCCAGTTTAAACATTTAAGAGCCATAGGGCGCAAACTCGCGCGCACAGTGTGAAGATTTGTGTGTGTGCTCATCCGAAGCGTGCAAACCCACGCCCCAGACCGCATGCAAATATTAAGCCCTCTCTGAAGTATTATGTTAAAATGGACAAATTCAAACAAAATTTATGTCAAAATGACCGTCTGGGTAAGTATCTTACAACAGACGTAGCCGGCTGAATGTAGACCTACTGTATCAGTGCATTCTCTTAAAGTGTCTTTATATTAATCAAACAGCAACAACAAAGAAATCACTCACTGCTCTTGATTGAAAAGCGTTTGTAACTTTAATAAAGAACAACCTTTAATTTATACACACTGTAAAAAGAGAAAAGTTGACTTAACTTAAAAAAGTGCAAGGCAACTTGCTGCACAGCATTTTTGTGTTTACTCAATTTTAAAAGAAGTAGTTCACTTAACTCAATTCACTGAGTAAGGTAACATGTCTCCTAACTTAAGATCTTTTGTTCAGCTGAGTTTTTATAGTTAAATTTTTTTTTAGAAAATTATGTAATTTCAACTTTGAATGTTATTTTCACTTGTCTAATTAAATATGTTCAGATGTTTTTTTTTTAAACATCATCACAAGGTTAAAAAGAACTACTACATGCTTGATATTTTGGTCCAGGTTTTATTTCAAACCAGCAGCAACACATTGGTAACTTTAGCACTCATTCTTAAAAAAGTAATTAAATGACATTCAAAGTGCTATCTCATCTCTATGTTTAACATTTTAAATTAACACAACACATGTTACAAAACAAGCAATATAAGTGCAAGTTAAAAGAGTACACTGACTTTTTGGGGCTTTAGCTTATTCACTGTATCCACCACAGTTGTGGTGAGGCTCCTTTGTCTGTTCGGTATTGGTGCTCTTCATTGCACATGCGCCAATTTCATGGTCGTTACAGTGCGCATGCTCCAACCCAACGTGTATGCTTGTTAACTTGCATTCACAAATTGAATTAACAAGTAATACTAGGTTGGTCCAACGATTGTTGACCCAAGGTCTTTTTATAAGCCAAAATTTTTTTCATTTAATTGTCCAGTTAAAGCTGCAGTAGGGAACTTTTGACGCTCTAGCGGTTAATAAACAGAACTGCTTGCGTCTTGCGGAAGGACATCGTAGCCGGAACTACTTCTCTCTGTTTATGTCTATGAAGAATCACAAAGGTACTGGGTTACTCCGCCGCGGTACCCCCGAAGCAATCTAAAATAGTCAGAATATAAACACTTATTGTAGGTGCACCCTAGTGATTTAGGACAAGCTAAAAACACGGTTTGGAAAATGGATTCATGGTGTACTCACTTATTATATACATTTTTCTAAATTTTTAACACAAACAAAGTTACGGACTGGACCTCTGATTGGTTGTTTACCGGGAGCGCATGACTTTCTGCAAATGGCAATAGGACCACTGGGAGGAGCCAGAGGAACTTGATTTTTACACAGATTATCTGTCTCATATTCTACTGTCAGGACATAATGACAGGTTTAACAAATATGTAAAAAATATATATTTACAAAAGTTACCTACTACAGCTTTAACTAAAATATGATCATTAGTCTAACTTTTTGTGAGTTGGATTTTTTACAGTGCAGTCCAATATGAAATGTTTTGTTGTTGTTGTTGTTGTTGTTGTTTTACATTTGATTACTTTATTCAATTTCTGTACATAAAAACTAATGCTAGACCTCACAAAAAAAACTGTAAATCACTGTTTATTTTATTTGTATCTTTACTCTATTGTATTTATTTGTGCTGTTGCTTGTAGTTGGATAGAATATTTTTTTCAAGTAGTTTTTCCATAAACATAGCACATACAGTGACTCTAAAACCGCGTGAAACAAACCGAACCATGAAAAAGTTGTACCTTTCCACCCCATATATATATATATATATATATATATATGTATATATTAGTTGTCTCTTCAGCTCAATAAGGCAGCATTTGTTTTTGTTTTTTGTTTTTTTGTTTTTTAATACAGTTTAAAAGTAGGCTAACATATTATTAAATAATAATAATAATATTTGTTAAAAATGTAATTAATGTAATGGTTTAATATTCAGCAGTCATTACTCTAGTCTTCAGTGTCACATGATCCTTCAGAAATATGATTTGGTGCTCAAAAAAACATTTATTATCGATCTTCAAAAAGTTGTGTGTTTTTTTTTTTTTTTCTCGCCTCCGGATTAAATGATTGATAGAAAGTTCAAAATATACACATACAAGTATACTTTTGCATAAAAGTATACATTTATTTCAACAACAGCGAGAAAAGAAAAAAATACATACTGACCCCAAAGTCTATAAGACCCAGAGTCCATTCATACTCCATAGCGATGGACCAGCATGTGTGTGATTGACTAATAAACCAATAAACCAATTACCAATAAACCAATATACTAATTCAGTACAAATAAAAATAATAATAATAAATGTCTAAACAAGCAGTATCCGCTGAATTATTAAACAAATCTCAATAACCCTGTCAAGTAAAAGCACAAACCACCAAAGATGCACAAAAATTGCTTTGATTTAATTGAAGAATGTTAATTAAATGTGTGTTATAGTAGACAGAGTGTAACATGCAGAAAAAGAAACAACACAAAATAAAGAGATTTGATGTGAAGGCATTAATAATTACATTCAATTAATGCATCCAGTCCAATAGGTGTCAGTATAAAGTGCAAAACCATTGACGCTATTTGAACTAATAAGAAGCATCTTAAAACTAACAAAAGCTTTATGAGTGCAGCTTGAAACATCACACATTGTGCATGCAAAAAAGTGAAATGCTTTCATATCATATCATTGCACTAATGTATCAGTATTATATTATTTGATATAAATGCTTATATTGATGACATTTGTCAAGTTAGAGTGCAATTATTTTTCTTTATAAATAAGTAGGCCTAATTCTCTCAAAGCCAGCTCCATTAACTTCCTGCATAAAGGTTTCAACTGTATCAGCAGGACAGGAGGGCAGTTATTACAGAGGTCTAAATATATAAAGGTGCCCAAGAGAGAGGCAGAGGAAATGTGATACTGCCTGTCTAAAAGAAATGTTTCAGCGAGGAGCAATGCTATGGTACAGTGAGGGACCGCTAGGGGTGCGCTGCTCCCATGGTGACAAGGCGTGGGAAGCTGTGCAAACAGGTGGCAGATGTACCGAGAGACCAGTGTGAGGCAATGGGGAGTGAAAAGCAGGGCAGAAAACGGACGAGTGGCATAATTTGATATGAGGCACAGAGGAAATGAGAGGAGCAGGCAGACAGACGGACAGAGCAGATGTCAGAGAGCTGCTGGAGTTATGCTGCTATAAGCTGGGTTCAACTTGTAGGGTCATGGATGATGCTGAAATTCATGGGACTGAATGCACTAAACAACTTTATTTTTATTTTATTTATTTATTTATTTATTTGGCTTGTCATTACCACTGTTTCCAACTTCAAATTTAGATGAAAACAATATCTAAACAATAGCATTTTATATTTCTTCTTTCTCTCTTGGTATATTGTTTTGTATATTATAGTTGTTTTAGTTTAATTAAAGTGCTCCTATTATTATTATTATTATTATTATTATTATAATTATTTTAAATGACCTTTCATGCAGTGTGTAACATAGCTCGAAGTGACTGAAAATGTCCTGCATTTTATGTCCTGAGTTTTAAATCTGAAAGTGCTACATGTGTGAAGTTATTATTATAACTTGTCTCTCGAAAGAAAGAGTCAATTTCTTAATCACTGAAACGAGTCATTTTTAAAATGAACCAAAAGCCATTTAATGTTGTCAACATGAAACATTAGCTCACTGCCCGCCCACTGGTTGTTCTTTTCATGTTGGTCTGAATGAAAATGCAAATTCATTCTTTGCCACTAGGTGACGCTTTTGGAGCGGTACACAAAGCAGCACTGCGCTAACAAACGGTGCTTTGATCAGGTATGTTTTTTACAGTCTATGAGCCTTACATGATAAAATGAAATGAAATGAGACCAACTGGACAAGTCACTGCAGATAAGCATCACGCAAAGGAGGAGTTTGGAAAAATGAATTGTTGAGTGACGATGCAGTGACGAACTGCACGTAAGACAATAATGAAAGTGTTTTTTTGACCTCGCATGCATGTCAACCTGTTGTTAGGGACTCCCAAAACCAAAAAAAAAAAAACCCTTTCATAACCCAAAACAGGGGCACTTTAAATAAAAAAGAAAGAAAGAAAGTGCTCACTGGATTGATAACCTTGTTACAGTATATCATAACCATTTAAAAGAATTGTCACCATTCCATCAATGAGGTGTGCTGAGGTCGAAGTGCTGCGAAGTGCTCTTCTGCTATATATTATAGTTATAATTTTTTATCCGCTTAGAAAATCGCCACATTTTATTTTGGGTCACTATACTTACTCATGTAACAACTCATGTAACTGTCTATATAAAATTTGTATATAATATATATACATATATATTAATGTAATGTAACAATTGCACATAACAATGTGAAATTACTTTTAAGACTATACAGCTTTTATTGAATTAAATGTATTGAAATATGTATGGTCTTTTAAACAAAAATGTAGTCATTCATGTAGGGCAATGTAACAGTTGCACTAAACACCATAAAATTATGTTTATAATATACAGCTTTTATTGAATGAATAATGAATGAACAGTTTCAAATGTAATTTATACAATTTTCTGCATAACAAAACTGATTCTAAATAAATAATAGCTACTGTCAAGAACAGAAGCTACCTATTAACAAGTGATGTTAGTGAAAAAAAAAATTATATATATATATATATATATATATATATATATATATATATATATATATATATATATAAGCAATCAAAAGATAATAAACATTGATTGATTGCAGTTTGCATAAAACGTTACATTATTGCACATGCAGGGATGTATAAAGTGCCCCCATGATTGACAGAAAAAAGAAAAACACAATTCATTTGGTGTATCACTTCAAAATTACCTGCATTTCCCTTTCAAATCCATCAATAAAATTTTTGGTGATCTCAGGGAGTGTAAAAGAGATCTGAGTTTATTAATAGTCACTCAAAACAACCATTATGCAAATATGAAAGGCAAATACACATCTCCATCAGCGCTGCTTCTGTAATCCATGGAAACTGCGCTTATGTACAAGTTTGATAAGTGTTCTCATCTAAATTCACTGACACTAAGCAAAAGGACTAACCAGAGTCTCCTAACTGAAGTAGATGGCATCTATAATCATTTTAAAACTTACACCGCATCTACAAATGTTGTTTCTAGTAAAAACTCCTACGGAATGAAACTCATTATCATGAAAACATTTTTTTTTTTTTTTTTTTTTTTATAACTGTCCTAGTATTTAGGTTTGTGGATTATGCAATTCTAAGGCATTATTTTATATAAGAGAAACAAATGTTATGTTATTATTATTGATCTTCTATTACATTCATGTATTTATTGATTCCCATTTTAGCACTTCATTTTTATTAAATGCAAAGTCGACAGTTCTAATTATCATTTGAGTTTGGTAATCAGTTAACACTGATTAGCATTCTGTTATGCTTGCAGTGATAATATGTCATCAACATAGTCATGATATTTCATTGTGTGTGTGTGTGTGTGTTTAAATGTATATCTATACACACACACACACCAATGAGCCACTTTATTATGACCAACCTCAGCCTCCAAATTCACCCAGTAAAACATTTGTGGTTCTACTTGGAAAAGCATGTTCATGCTACATCACCACAATCCCGCAATCTACAGGAACTGGAGGACTTGCTGTTGACATTTTGGTACCAGGCCTCGCCATGTGGCTACCGTTTTGTGGGCTAAAGGACATCCTAAAGGTTAGGTGGCCATAATGTAGTGGCTCATCAATACATATTTTCAAATGTGTGTATTTATGGTTATAGAATGTTTAAGATTATAAAAATCAAATGACAGCATATAAATGTCTAGTCTTTTTCCCTTGTGTCACAACTGCAGTTCAAACAATTCCCTTGAAATCTTATAAATCAACCCAACCTGAAGTGGGGCATCTGCAATTCATCGTACTCCTGTAATCAAATGCATTTCTCTGTTAAAAAGGAAAAAGCAGTGTGTGGGGGCTTCAATTGATCCATTTGGAATTCACTGAATTTTGAGAGGCAGTTACATGCAGAACCAGAATGGTGCAAGAAGTTAGGGGTGGCTAAGTAAGAGGAATTGGTTACATTGGGTAAAAAATGAAGACCGAACGTCATGATAACATGTTATACAAATGTCACTGGAATGACACGAGGGTGAGTACATTTTTTGGTAAACTATCCCTTTGCAGTCAATAGGAAATCATAATGGACTGGAACATCCAGCCACCAAAACAGACAAATACACCACCAGCTTCTCAGACAGAGGTGGCGAAGAGGAAGATCTGTAGCAAGGGCATCACCTTCAGGGTTGAGAGGTCTGCAAGAACAGCCTGCAAGAAGAAAAAAAATGTAAAGTGCTAGAACAAATACTCTTTCTGGCCATGTAATAAACAAGTGTGGCTGTATCTTAAGCAAGTGTTGTCCATCATGGTAAATATTCACAACAGAGGCATCCATTCAGATTGTCTGGCAATAAAAACACCAGGCACTTAAGGTGCAGTCATGTTTTATGCAAGTTCAGCATGCAGATTTCTGCAGTTGGTCAGACGAATTTGCCGCACTCACCGACAAACTCAGTTTGAAACTGACAATGACCTTTTCTATGCATGAGAAAACTTGCTGATGTGACCACACCCTTAGCCGAAATACAAAGACGCATAACCGTCAACCCAGTTTCACCAAACCGCGTCTCATGTGACTCAAGAGCTTTGAAGTTGCTAAGAGTGCATCCGACTCTCAGGAACCATTTGGGCGGGGGCCTTCAGAGGGAATCAAATGTTCTCAAGCTTCGGTCCTTATGGAATTGGAAGCAAATAAATTTAGAGGCCCCTATCAGGTTAGCACGTCTCCTCTAATGTTTCATGACCAGGCCTGGGCACTAAAAATACAACATGTTATGATACTTTTTCCTGTAGGGACCAGGTGGTACATAAGCAAGCAGATACTGTCCAGCAGCATCTTCCCAGTGTCTTGGGGCCCAGGGCCGTGCGTCACTGCGGGTTACAGCCAGAATTAATGAAAGCAGGTCAGATGCACTTTTACTACAGCTGTCAATCAAGCAGGTGCATGCGACAGCATCCCACAGTGCAGTCCTGTTAGCTAGCATAGGATGCTTTCAGAAAAGTTAAACATAGAAATTAAGTTTAATATGGGCTTTTGCATATTAAAATGTTACGTATAAAGATTTTATCAACATATACACTTACAGGCAAGACATTTTCTGTGTTTAGTACAAGTTAAGCTACTGTATTTTTCGGACTATAAGTCGCACCTGAGTATAAGTCGCATCAGTCCAAAAATACGTCATGATGGGGAAAATAAACACGCACTGGTCGCACTGGACTGTAAGTCGCATTTATTAAGAACCAAGAGAAAACATTACCGTCTCCAGCCGTGAGAGGGCGCTCTGTGTCTTCAGTGTAGACTACAGGAGAACTGAGCAGCATAGAGCGCCCTCTCGCGGCTGGAGATGGTAATGTTTTCTATTGGTTCATTTCTCTTGGTTCATTTCTCTCGGTTCATGTCAAATTAATTTGGATAAATAAATCGCACCTGAATATAAGTCGCAGTACCAGCCAAACTATGAAAAAAGTGCAACTTATAGTCCGGAAAATACGGTAAATTTATAGAATGATATTAAATCATTTGGATTTGTATCTTTTCCTTAAAAAAATATCTGTTACTGTATGCATGCTTTTTCAAAGATAGTAAAGGGAATTCTTCACCCGATCATCACAAAATTGTTAGTAAGCAACTTGTTCATATCTTATTGTTTACATTTTGAACCTATTTACTTCCATTGTACATGCCTCAATGGAACACAGATTTTTGTGTGTATAAAAGGAGAAAGAAATAGCTATTTTATAGTAATCAACATCATGCCACAAATGCTTCTTATTGGCCAAAACTTGTACTAAACCGAGAACGTTCAATTAATGAGTTATAAACTGTTTCACATAAAAAGGCAGAGAAGGACACACACACACACACACGCACACACGCTAACGCATACATACAGAGTCGACAGTTAACTGTCATGCTAAAATTCCTATCACATTTGACATCACATCGTCAAAACACTTTAGAGCTGGGGTGTGGGGGACTTAGTCCACTTTTAAAAGTGGTTATCCCAGCAATTCTGAAACATGTGCCTTGGGTGGACTGAGTTACTAGTGTTGGCTGAGAGTGAAGACACTATTTTTGTATTGCTTAACACACAGACACACAAGTACCCACCTCAGCTGATGCCAGTGATGTCACTTCCATTAGGTTTTCGGCTCGGAAGGCAAAGACAGCAGCGGCCAGGACTGAAAAAGAGGGACAGACAAACAGACATCATCCAGGAAACTGGGTGTATGCCATATAACTGACAGACCCTTCTTATTTAAGAGTGCCCTAACATAGAGGTCACATTTTCAAAACGAAGGTAAACTGAAAACAGTTTAACACCTCCTAAACACAGTGATTAACTATTTATCCATTAAGTCCCTGACATCAAACTCTGGCTGCATTCAATATGTGATTTGAAACAGTGAAGTGACAGTAAAATTATACGTTTCACGTTCATAACAGTTGGCAAAAGTTCAGACAATGGAAAATATCAATCTACCTGCTACAATCTCTAAGGAATCATATCCTAGGATACGGTCCCATAACAATAGGAGCTGGTCAGTGGACAGGTATCCGGAGAAGGCCCGGACTATCCACTTAAAGGCAATACGTAACCTAAGAAAGATACACACAAACACACACTGAGACACACTCCCCAAAACATACACACAGTATAGACCTGAACCCTTATTCAAAATTTCTGTTATTTGATTTCACAAATGTTGAGGTGGGAGACTTGTGTGTGCATAATTCATCCACTAGATGGAGCTGCACAGTTATAATGTAACTGACACTGAAGTGACAAAGTTTTCAACTGGAAACTAAAGCAACATGAGCTTCATGTGAGTATGTATAATAAACAAGGCATTAATGAACATTCACACATAAGAATAATAATAAATTGTTTTTAAAAGTATCATTTTTTTCAGCAGGAAATTAAAGTAAATTAAAGGCGCTTTACGGAAATTGTTTGATGCATCAAAAAGCTATTGATAACTTTTTGCCAGATTGCTCTGAATATGGTCTTTTACAGTTCAAAAGTCATAAGCAGAAAAATGAACGCAAATGTGGTCTATTGGTGGCGCTAGAGAGTTTGAGTTAGAGACTCCAAATTTTCGGTTGTTAATGATGAGACTATCCTCTATCTGTGTGCCCAATTTCATAAATCTAACCCAAGTGGATCTATAATATTCATAAGAGTCATAATAATAAGCCAAAGCGTTTGTAAAATACAGAATTTTACTACAAAATGTGAAAATGGTCCACGTTCAAAATGGCTCACATAGGAAAATTGGGTATTACTGATTTGGTGTGCTGCTCCAAAATCTAATGTCAATTGTTTAATCCCATTAACTTTTTAATCCCATAAAGATATCCACTAAAGCCAAAAATATGTTTGCTTCTAGACCTTACAGTTTAAAAGTTACTAGCAAAAATATGGGTGCAAATTTGGCCTATCGGTGGCGCTATAGAATTTGAGATAGAGACTTAAAACTTGCTATGGTTAATATTGCAACTGTCCTCTATATATATATTAACAAGATACGCTATGAAGAGTAATCTTCAATGAGAACTCACGGCTGGGCTCCAATCTCTCGTAGATGGTAGAAAAGCTGGGGAAGATGAGTCTGCAGTAATCTCTCAAACTGCAAGCACAAAGACACTATACCCTAACACACACACACACACACACAGGTTTGGTGAGCTCAGAATCAGCCATGACACAAAGGCAATCAATCATGTTACATCAACGTGACACATGCACACACACACACAAGATACTCACAAATGGATGTGAGGAGACAGAGTGTAGCCTGAAGAAGTAGCGAATATACATCTCTCGAAATACGCTGTACAGCTTCGATGGCTCATTATATAAGAAGCACAGTGGTGCAACTGCAGCACAGGATACAGATAGATGCTTGTTTATAAAATAGATTTAGCTTTTTGAGGCTACATGCTTTATTCTTTATACTCACCATACATAGAGAAGCCATGGAATGGAATGACACCTATGGGACAAAGAGATCGTTTTCTGTTATAACAATTACTGTTATTACAAAAGGTTTTAGGAAATTTGAAAAATGAATAAATAATCTATCAAATGCACTGGCCCATGGTTGCTGACACATTTCAGGGAATTCAACAAATGAAGACTATAATGTGCATGCTGGAACATGCCGTGATACAAAGACTGTGCTTGTAAAAGCTTCTTTCTCACCATTCGGGGGGTAAACCACAGCACACTGCTCAGAGCCAGACTTGCCTGAGAAAAAAAGACATTTTATAGACTGAAAAGAAGCCAAGGAAGATATTATATCAACAAAGCTAAACATTCAAAAGACATTACTTTGCATGCAAGATTTAGGCGGTGAAGCGCAGTTGTAGTTGAAATGCTCCAGGACTGCAGTGTCTCGAGAAAAACACAGCAAGACCTGTAGAAAAAAACAATGGGGAAAAAAGAGAGTGATGCAGGGACGATTCTGAAGGGCAAAAACAGGAACTGAGTTCGCATTTCCTGTTCAATTATCCTATTTTGAATAGGTTTTTGGTTTAATTGCTGTTATCACAAACTTAATTTTCATGTTTTATTCTATGACATATTTAGATCAGTAAAAGCTTTTGCTAGCTAGTGGCTTAACAGGAATACAAATGTTATCAAGAACATTAAACATCACACCGAACAGGTAAAATCATCTACTCACTAGTCTGCTTTTACAGCCTCATTGTGTTTATCACACTCTTGCCAACTATTCTAAAACTTGTAGGGAAGATGGTTTTAAATAAACACTGAAAAAGTTGTAAATAAAAAAAAAAAATTTGGTTGTGGTAAGAAAATCAGGGTGAAACTAACTTCCGGGTTGGCCTACAAAACTACGTCATCACTGCAGAACTCTGTTATTGCCAGCATACACAGACATGGATTACGCACACATTGTATCTTTGCTAAATTGCTTATTTCCTGGTCCAATTACATTTGAAGAGCCACTTTAGAGCTTTAGCCTGCATAGGTCAAGCAGACATGTGCTTTCTTTTTTATTATTTACCTCAAAATGGAAATATAATTCATTTGAAAAAACAGCAGACTTTTTAAAATCAGTTATATCTGCTTTCTATGATGGCAGTTTTTCAGTAACTGCATTTTCTTTATAATGCATTTCTAAAGCTTGTATAACCAGAAGTGGCCAATACAGTGCTAGTGACCTAAAAGCTCTTATCTATATAATTGTGCTTGGCCAGGTTCCACTCACGTTTTATTTTATTCTATTCTATCACAGAGAACCTTTTTTTTTTTTTTTGAGTTTGAATATCTGTTCCCTCTTGGCAATACACTACAAATAGTACAAAATACAAATAAATACAATAAATACAAATTATGAACCTTTTCGACCCTACTCTTCATAGAATTCACCTCTCTAATCATCACATCATGACCACACAGCGTCTGAAATTCTTGAACTACGCAAAGAGTTCACACTAAACCAATATTTACAAGCAGTCCAGCTCCTTTATCACCTCACACCTGTATTACTGTTCCATAGTGACAACACAATGTGCTTGTGAAGCCCCAAACAACTGGCTATTTCTGTTGAATATCTGAGAGAAAACTCAGACACAAACAGTCTCAGGACAGAAGTAAAGAGGAATACTGATGGCTGTCTAGAGGATACCAGCTAATGAAAAACAAGTGAACAGAAACTTTAAAAATCTCTCTCAAACTGCTTGCTCTTCGGGATTAATTGCTGAACTTTTTAACCATTTATGAAACTAATATAGGAAGAGTGCATTATTCCCTAAAAAGGCCTCACATTAAAGGCAGTGTTATTATTAAAGGTAGCTATTTTATAGGAAAAATGAACCCGCAAACTAAACTTGACAATGATTTTGTAGTGAAAGTGAATATCAAGCAGTGGAAATTTAATAAAGCTCATATGACTCATGAATTCCCCGTGAATAGAGAAGTCTATTTAGAGAGGTCTATCTGTGAGACTACACAACAGTCCTATCTCTATCTATCTGGTTTTAGGTACATGAAGTCAAAGAGCATGATTTTGCATGGGTAACATTGTCACGAGTTTAGTCTACAGCCATATATGTGTACAAAGACCTCCATCAATGTCAAGTTCCAGCTAACTTGGGAAATTGTTCTCCTCCTTTGATCATCGAATCTTTTTATGACTCCATGAGAATTCTCATTTGTAATCAGCTGACTGAAAGGTTGTGTTGTAAAAGTGTAACAGAGAGTAACATGCATTAACTCACTTGGTATAAATAGTCCTCAAACACAAAGTAGTAATCGTCATTACTTGCAGTAAGCTTCACATCCTGAGAAGAAAAGGCATCAGGCATTTTTATCAGAAACAGATGCACTAGGGGTGCAAAAATGGGCCACTTTTTAAATAAATTGCATAAAAATACATTGGTAAAACCGATTACAGAATATTCAATAGAACAAATGCTGTAAACAAAACCATTTCCATCAAATAAACTATAATGTAAATGTACCTTATATATTAGGTTGTCCACCAGCAGGTCATGGTGTATGACTCTAGCCTTCAGCTGTTCGTAATGTGTTATGGCCTGTTTAATGAAATAAAAACAAAAGAATTGACACCGACTCAATTTATCTCAGTCAGCTGAATTGAATTAACCAATACGTAATGGACAGAGAAGCACCTATACGCAGATCAAACTGTCTCTAGTCATTACAGCTAAGTTAATTATACTAACCAATTAACAAATTAAATTGCTATTGTAAGCAGCAGATTAATAAGATTGCTGGGTCAAAAATCTTAAATGTCACAAAAGGCTGTACTGGAACAGATCACTGCAGATCATTAAAAACCAGATCTAAACCATCTGTGATTAAATCTGGTTTTGAGAGAGAGAGATTAGATCTGGAGAGAGAGAGAGAGAGAGATAGTTACATTACAATAATATAGTCACACTTTATTTTAATTCCAATTATGGCTATTAGCAAACCATTCAAACTCCTAAGTTGCTGCTTATTAATAGTTTGTAAGGTAGAAGTTTAGGTATTGGGTAGGATAAGGGATGTAAAATATGGTCATGCAGAATTTGTGCTTTATAATTACTAATAAACAGTCAATATAGGCATGCTAATAAGCAACCAGTTAATAGTAAGCATTGGTCCCTAAAGGGTTACCAATAATACTGTTCATGAAGAGACACTGTAGTCAAAAACTTTCAATTTTCCTGAAGGATCATCCCAGGAAGCACTTACTTGGAAATCATAATTGCAAGCTAACGTTATCATAATTAACTTTGATTATCCCTTATCACTTTAAACATTTACGCCCTAAGACAGACTCCAATCATGAGTCTTTTTTTAAAGCCCTTTTACTTTTAAAAAGTCTCTGTTACCCAGAGGGACAGGAGAATTTTCCCCATTTTTCTGAGAATAGCTTGTGAGCTGGTCACTGTCATCCAGACAGCTGCTTTATCAGCAGTTACACAATTGTTCCACCTGAATCATTTAAACCTCTTGTGATTTCCCCTCTTCCCCTCTCTGTCACTCCACTGGCTCCTGTCCTGCCCACATCTACAGCACTAGCTCAGAAAGTGAGGGATTACTCTACTTGTTTAAAATGTGTCGCCCCACGCCGGGTGTTTGTCTTCTTATTAACACATAGAGAAAGTACATTCTCCAGATGCTGTTACACTGCTTTAATGAAGGCCCAAGGACCCATCAGCCAGCTGGGAGACATTGCTTCACATCTGAAAATGGCAACTATTGAAAAATCACAGCGGGTACCTGCTCTGTCATTTCTGCCCCACAAGCAACTCTAAGCTAATTGTATTACAAAGGATTATGTATTTAAGACCATTTTCACACTTGACTGGACTGCTTGGTTTGGACCAGTGCACAATTTCAAATGTCTTTTCACATTCTGAAAGGCATTATGCTATAAAAAGCATGCAAATTGTACATCATCAATAGCGGCTGCCAAACCACCTTTTAAAGCAAACTCAAATATGGTACACAGAAGCAAAAATTGGTTTCACACCAACCAAACATACTTCATTCTGATGTCAACTTGATTTGAGCCTGAACAAAGTCTCTTCTGTAAAATTGTTTACATCTTATATTTACTTTTTATTAGCTCTTTTAATACTTGTACTCTGAAACTGTAATTTGCACAGCATATGGAACATTTCAGCCATGGATGTGTCTGAGAAGTACAAATAAATACCCATAAAATGTCAGTTCTGGCACATGTTCACAACAACGGCCATAAATGTCAATTAAGATATAGAAATAGTTTAAAGGTACCTAAATATTTATGGTAGTTTCATATATGTTTGAGGATCTGTGCATGACATTGTGTGTATGAAAGTGAGAAAAAAGTATATATACACTTTGGTTCAAAAGACTGGGGTCTGTGAAAGAAGTCTCTTTTGTTCACCAAGGTTGCATTCATTTGATTAGAAATACAGTAAAAACAGCAATATTGTAAAACATTATTATAATTTAAGACTTTTTTTTAAATGGTATGTATTCCTGTAACGACAAAGCTGAAATATTTGCAGCCATTACTTGAGTCTATTTTCAGAAATGATTCGAACATTCTGATTTTGTGCTCAAGAAATATTTCTTATCATTATCAATGTTTTACCATGATCCATTTGACATTTTCATTGGGATTCTTTGATGAATGGTAAGATTAAAGGAATACAGATTATTGGAAAACACTTTTTTAAATAAAAATGGTCACTTGTGATCAATTTAATGTGTTCTTGCTGAATAAAATAAATAAATAATAATCTTACAGACCCCAAACTTTTAAACAGTTGTGTGTGTGTGTGTGTGTGTGTATATATTGCCACTTTACTCTGAAGAAACACTTAAGTGAAGACTCCATCTGGAATAACTGTCAACACAGTGTCCCCTTTCTAAATGCAGTTTGAAATGGACTCATTACCTCCGGATCATTAGTAGTATGCAGGATGAGAGACCAGAGCTGGGCCCTGAGACCGGTGGGACAGCCCTGCCTGCTGTACTGCTGCGCCGCTGCACTGTCTTGCTCGCTCACAACTACAGAAATGCAGAAAAACAATTGGGACCCTCACACATCTTAGTAAACACTTTTAGAAAGAAACCTTCTGGATGGGTCTAAAACCTAAAGCAGCTGCCTTGATGCCAAGTCTGTCACTGACAAACCAAGCACTGTTTTCTATCTGAAGATGCATCCTAAAGAAAAAGGTAATATAATATCTAATGACCCTAAATCTGTTTTTATTTTATGTATAGCGTCATGGGATATCACAGGCAGTGGAGGAAGCATCTATGCTGACCTGACTGTATTATTTGAGGGGAAATGGAATGGCAAATATTAAACAAATATTCTCCACAAGACCCAGTGATAAAGCAGTATTAAACAAGCATTAGTGTCATGATAACGACAAAAAGAGTTTATTTTTACCTTTTTTTCCAATGTGAATGTGCTCACTCTCAAACAAATCTGTGTTGAAACAGTGGTGAAACAGAAAAGAAGTGAGAGGCCAAACAGACCATACAACACCAATATTTAAACAGGAGCAGTGAACCTCTTTGGTAACATTAAATACAATACATAAACACAATACATAGAGAGTTTATAGTGTTATAGACTTTAGGTGAAACCTCTGTTG
The DNA here is from genome assembly GCF_023724105.1 of Carassius gibelio. NCBI lineage: Eukaryota > Metazoa > Chordata > Actinopteri > Cypriniformes > Cyprinidae > Carassius > Carassius gibelio. The sequence goes on along the minus strand of NC_068402.1, from coordinate 28,092,677 downwards.
ACTTGTGACGTGACAGTAAGAAAAGAGCTTATCAAAAACAGGAGGAACATCCTATTTGGACTAGTGTGGAAGGGATCTGATGATAGTGGATCTCATCCCATGTAATATTAATATTAATATATGTCATGGATGAAATGTGTAAATAATTACCTGGAGGAACATGAGTGTGATCATCTATACCAAGCTGTCCATAAGTAAGACCTAGCTCTGGATACATTTCCCTCTGCAACAAATAGAAATAACTGGTCAAAATTATCTAAATATTTGGCTAAAATCTAAATGAAACAAAGCTTCAGTTGGTTAAAAAAGCAGTAAGCACCAAGATAGTTAACTCTTGATTACTGTAATTTGTTTAAAGAAATGGTTTCAGATGATAATCAGCAGTCATGATGCACATTGTTTGTGTCTGGAAAAAAATAAAAAATTAGAAGGAGTGAAATAATAAAAAGGGAGACTCACCATTTGAGGAATGTCACGGCCGTTGAGGGAAACCTGGATTAATCCCCAGTGGCTTCTGACTGTGAGATCTTCACTGCGCTCGTTATTTGGGTTTTTTAAACCTACCAACACCTACACAACAAGAAATAGTATGCATCATATTACCTAAATAAGAATACTTATGTATAGTAAAAAGTGAGACATTATAAATGCTACAACCTGTGATAAAAATTTTTTTACAAAACCCTCTTATCCTAGATGAATATGCCAACTATATATAGCCAACAATAAATAAACCATTCATAAGTGTAAACACAGTTGCTATGTGGTGCTATCAAAACAACCCCTCAGTCAATTCTCACTCAAGAGTAATTTAACCGAACATTTCCTGAGGGAATCCAATCAACTGCTTCGTATCCAGGCCTATCTTTCTCATTTGGACCGGATGTTTTCAATAAACTGATCCTATTATGTAAGTGAGACCCACCTCAAGGAAGTCTTTGGGTGCGTAGACAGGCCTGAATTTGCTTAGGTCTGCAATAAGAAAACACAGATCTGAGTGCTTCCAAACTTGTATATTATAATAGCCTACCAATTAGTGTCATTGAAAACATGATGACAAAATTCTATCAATCTTAACCCTTCAATCATGTCAAAGACATTCTGTTATAGTTTTTATAATGCAGCAGACATAATGGGAACCTTAACTTGCAACCTCAGTATCTTAATTGCAATGTTATCTGAGGCATTTCACATCCACAGGGATTAATATTCATTAACAACAGCTAAAAGATGCTGTCAGTTTTTAAAACTCCGGCAACTGATCAGAAAAAAAAAGTACACAAAGAAAATGCAGAACTGGAGTATTACTACTAGTTTCAATAAACAACTTTCCAAAACCTCATCCAAAATATGGCATACAAGTGATTATGGCATACATGATTTTATATGATGTATGATACTTCCTGTGTATTTTTAGGACATACAAAAAATCCCCATCCAAAAAACAAAAAACAAAAAAAAAACTTGTTAGCCCACTAAATGTTAGTGAGTGAGTGGGTGTGTGTGAGTGAGTGAGAGTGTGAATGAGAGTGAGTGAATGAGCAAGCGAGTGAGTGAGTGAGTGAGTGTGTGTGTGGTTGAGTGAGAGTAAATGTGTGAGTGAGTGTGTGAGTAAGTGAGTGAGTGAACGTGTGAGTGAGTGAGTGAGTGAGTGAGTGAGTGAGTGTGTGTGAGTTTGTGAGTGAGCGTAAATGTGTGGGAGAGTGAGAGTAAATGTGTGGGTGAGTGAGTTTGAGAGTGTGAATGAGAGTGAGTAAGTGAGTGAGTGAGTTAGTGAGTGAGTGTGTGAGTAAATGTGTGAGTGAGTGTGTGAGTAATGAGTGAGTGAGCATGTGTGAGTAAGTGAGTGAGTGAGTTTGTATGTGAGTAAGTGAGTGAGTGAGCATGTGTGTGTGTGAGTGAGCGAGCGAGCGTGTGTGTGAGTGAGTGAGTTTGTGTGAGGTTGAGTGAGAGTAAATGTGTGAGTGAGTGTGTGAGTAATGAGTGAGTGAGCATGTGTATGTGAGTGAGTGAACGTGTGAGTGAGTGTGAGTTTGTGAGTGAGCGTAAATGTGTGGGAGAGTGAGAGTAAATGTGTGGGTGAATGAGTTTGAGAGTGTGAAAGAGTGAGTAAGTGAGTGAGTGAGTGTGTGAGTAAGTGATTGAGTGAGTGTGTGAGAGTAAGTGAGTGAGTGAACGTGTGAGTGAGTGAGTGTGAGTTTGTGAGTGAGAGTAAATGTGTGGGTGAGTGAGTTTGAGAGTGTGAATGAGAGTAAGTGAGTGAGTGAGTGTGTGAGTAAGTGATTGAGTGAGTGTGTGAGAGTAAGTGAGTGAGTGAACGTGTGAGTGAGTGAGTGTGAGTTTGTGAGTGAGAGTAAATGTGTGGGTGAGTGAGTTTGAGAGTGTGAATGAGAGTGAGTGAGTGAGGGTAAATGTGTGAGTGAGTGAGTGTGTGAGTGAGTGAGCATGTGTGAGTGTGTGTGTGAGTGAGTGAGCATGTGTGTGTGTGTGAGTGAGTGAGTGAGTGAGTGAGTGAGTGAGTGAGCGTGTGTGTGAGTGAGTGTGTGTGTGAGTGTGTGGTTGAGTGAGAGTAAATGTGTGAGTGAGTGTGTGAGTAATGAGTGAGTGAGCATGTGTGAGTGAGTTTGTGAGTGAGCGTAAATGTGTGGGAGAGTGAGAGTAAATGTGGGTGAGTGTGTGAGTAATGAGTGAGTGAGCATGTGTGAGTGAGTTTGTGAGTGAGCGTAAATGTGTGGGAGAGTGAGAGTAAATGTGTGGGTGAGTGAGTTTGAGAGTGTGAATGAGAGTGAGTAAGTGAGTGAGAGAGTGAGTGTGTGAACGTGTGAGTGAGTGAGTGTGTGTGAGTTTGTGAGTGAGTGTAAATGTGTGGGTTAGTGAGAGTAAATGTGTGGGTGAGTTTGAGAGTGTGAATGAGAGTGAGTGAGTGAGCATGTGTGAGTTAGTGAGTGAGTGAGTGATTGAGTGTGTGAGCGTGTGGGAGAGTGAGAGAGAGTGAGCGAGTGAGTGAGTGATCGTGTGTGAGCGTGTGGGTGAGTGTGGGTGAGTGAGAGTGAATGTGTGGGTGAGTGAGAGTGAGTGTGAGAGTGAGTGAGTGAGCAAGCGAGCGAGTATGAGTAAGTGAGCGATTGAGCGAGTGAGCCTGTGGGTAAGCATGTGGGTGAGTTTGAGAGTGACTAAAAGTGTGAGTGAGTAATAAATGATGACAAAATTTTCATTTTGCAAGTAATCCTCTAATACAAACAAAATCTGGTAATCTGACAATATTACTGTATGTTTTGAACGTCATGCTGAAACTGTAAGAATGGACAAAACAAGGGAAACAAAGTGCAAGCAAAAGAAAGAATGCAAGAAATAAGCTAAGCAATAGCTTTAGTAAATGGGACGTGGTCCAGGCATCTGGACATACTCTGGATTCAAAGGAAGGGCTGTTTATGTCAGTGTCCCGCAGAAAGCGGTGAATGTTCTCATACACACTGCAAACTGATAGCATTGTTATGGAGCTGTTATACTGCTCAGGCTTCTGTGTGTGAGCCAAACCTCTGTGTTTAAACATTCTGCAATGCATGAACACACACACACACAAATACACACACACACACACACACACACACACACACACACTGGGATGTAACCTTGAGCATCTCAGAGTGGAAGCACAGACTGTGTCTGCATTACCTGGTTCATCAGTTCCCATCTCGTTCCATTTATTTGTCAGCTCGTTCTGCTCTGGAACTGGCCGCTGTATAAATAGACAGTTTAATTGCTCAAACGCACATGTACAGTGGGTACAGAAAGTATTCAGACCCCCTTAAATTTTTCACTCTTTGTTATATTGCAGCCATTTGCTAAAATCATTTAAGTTCATGTTTTTTCCTCAATGTACACACAGCACCCCATATTGACAGAAAAACAAAGAATTGTTGACAATTTGGCACATTTATTAAAAAATAAAACTGAAATATCACATGGTCCTAAGTATTCAGACCCTTTGCTCAGTATTTAGTAGAAACACCCTTTTGATCTAATACAGCCATGAGTCTTTTGGGAAATATTCAACAAGTTTTTCACACCTGGATTTAGGGATCCTCTGCCATTTCTCCTTGCAGATCCTCTCCAGTTCTGTCAGGTTGGATGGTAAACGTTGGTGGGCAGCCATTTTCAGGTCTCTCCAGAGATGCTCAATTGGGTTTAAGTCAGGGCTCTGGCTGGGCCATTCAAGAACAGTCACGGAGTTGTTGTGAAGCCACTCCTTCAATTATTTTAGCTGTGTGCTTAGGGTCATTGTCTTATTGGAAGGTGAACCTTCGGCCCAGTCTGAGGTCCTGAGTACTCTGGAGAAGGTTTTCATCCAGGATATCCCTGTATTTGGCTACATTCATCTTTCCCTTGATTGCAACCAGTCATCCTGTAAAACACCCCCTCAGCATGATCCTGCCACCACCATGCTTCACTGTTGGGACTGTATTGGACAGGTGATGAGCAGTGCCTGGTTTTCTCCACACATACCACTTAGAATTAAGTTCTATCCTGGTCCCATAAGACCAGATAATCTTATTTTGTTCTTTTAGCAAACTCCATGGGGGCTTTCATGTGTCTTGCACTGAGGAGAGGCTTCCGTCGGGCCACTCTGCCATAAAGCCCCGACTGGTGGAGAGCTTCAGTGATGGGTGACTTTCTACAACTTTCTCCCACCTCCCGACTGCATCTCTGGAGCTCGGCCACAATGATCTTTGGGTTCTTTTTTACCTCTCTCATCAAGGCTCTTCTCAGATAGCTCAGTTTGGCCGGACAGCCAGCTCTAGGAAGGGTGCTAGTCATCCCAAACGTCTTCTATTTAAGGATTATGGAGGCCACTGTGCTCTTAGGAACCTTAAGTGCAGCAGAAACCTTAGCCAGATCTGTGCCTTGCCACAGTTCTGTCTCTGAGCTCTTCAGGCAGTTCCTTTGACCTCACGATTATCATTTGCTCTGATATGCACTGTGAGCTGTAAGGTCTTATATAGACAGGTATGTGGCTTTCCTAATCAAGTCCACTCAGTATAATCAAACACAGCTGGACTCAAATGAAGGTGTAGAACCATCTCAAGGAAGATCAGAAGAAATGGAGAGCACATGAGTTAAATATATGAGTGTCACAGCAATATTTCAGTGATATTTCAGTTTTTCTTTTTTAATAAATGTGCAAAAATGTCAACAATTCTGTGTTTTACTGTCAATATGGGGTGTTGTGTGTACATTAATGAGGGGAAAAAATGAACTTAAATGATTTTAGCAAATGGCTGCAATATAACAAAGAGTGAAAAATTTAAAGGGGTCTGAATACTTTCCGTACCCACTGTAAATGAGTCATTGTACATATTTTAAATAAACCTTTACCTTCCGTGCCAATGGAATTCCCAGCTCGGTGCACATACTGTTCAAACTCTTCAGGATCCTCTTCTCCCAGTTAACCTACAACAAACACACACAAAAGATTTTCAGTCGTCTATGCACTCTGCATGGCTCCAAAATCCATTTGGACACTCAGGCCACACTTAATGTATGAATGTCTTCGCTAAATATAACAAAATAAAAAAAAAATGAGTGAAATCTATTGTAAATAAAATAGCAAATAATTTAAGCAAAACAAGATTGGTCATGTTACAAATGATGACTCAAGATGTGAGAGTCAGTAAGATTTTTAAAAATGTTACAAAAGGTTTCTATTAAAATTAGGAAAATTACAAAAAATCCAGAAAAAAAACACATCCGCACAAATATTAAGCAGAACAGCCGCTTTAAGTAATAATACATGTTTTTAAGAAGCAAAGCAGCATATTAAAAAGATTTCTGAAGGACCATGTGACACCGAAGACTGGAGCAATGGCTGCTGAAAATTCATCTTTGCCATCACAGGAATAAAATACATATTTAAATACATTTTAAAATAAAATAAAATAGAAAACTGTCATTTTTATTGTAATATTTTACAATGTTATTGTTTTTACTGTGTTTTTGATTACATAAATCCAGTCTTGCGAAGCATAAGAGACTTCTTTCAAAAACACTGAAAGATCTTACTGAACCAAACATTTTGAATTTTAATTCATATGGTATATTATTTGTACTGAAGCAAAATGTTGATAACCAGATCCTGTTTATACTGTACACAGTATTTAATCTGATTAACTACATCTGTAACTCCTCTAGACCTTTATGAACTTGAGGAGAACGGACTTAATACAGTACAGTAAGTGACCTTGACACCAGATGACAAAGTAGTGGCTCAGAAAAATGAAAGTTTGTACTTCCAGTAAGAGTTCAGAACTGTTTGATGCTACTGTATTTGTGTATAAGCAGAGAAATACAGTATATAAAGACAAAAAATGAAAGAGCCAGAATATTAAAGATGTAAGAGAAAGAGGGTGTACCTGGGCTTTGCGCATATATGCCAAGGGCTCTTTGGTGTGTTCAGGAGGTGCTCTAGGGTGCCCAGGGGGAGGCAGACTATACCACACAAACAGATAAATAAATAACAACTACTGATGATGGATTCAACAGAAGCACGGACTAACAACCACACAGCTGAGAGCACATCTGTCTTTAAATGTTTTTTGTTCATTCTTCAGTGAAGAAAATGAATGGGATTTTTACTTGTAGTCATATATTTGCTCCTCCCAGTCTCAAACTCTGACATAGACCAGATCTTCACATTAACATCTTCACAAAGATACATTTAACAAGGACACCTGTAGATACTATATCACACCAAAACATCAAAGAGCCATCCTCCATTAGCAAACTTTATGAAGCTCTTTCTTTTGGTCCCTTCTGCCTTTCCTCTCTCCCATTAACTTAAAACACTCATTTTAGGATCAACACATCTATGTGTATCTACAAATCAACTCACAACACTCTCCATTTTCAAACAAGAGGTCATATATGTAAAGATATACACATGTTACAATGTCCAGCTCAAACTATTTTATTGGCTACATTCTGTAAAAGTAATTTGTATTGTACCTAACTCTCCTGTCAGTCCTGTCCTGTATTTGCATCTGGATCATTTTAAGCTTAATAAAATTATTCTGTCTCGTTATTTATAGATTTGGCCAAAAGGAGTTCCTGTCATAAAACTGTATAAATACTAAAACTGGAGGAACAAACACTCTAGACACTTTCAGAGTACTTGAGTGTGAGAGGGAGGGAGACGGAGTATCATCTTGTCTAAATCTCATGTCATCATTTTTATTGCTGATGATCTCCGTATGGTAATACAGGAATAAAATAAGTACAATAAAATAGAAAATACAAGTAGAAGAAACCAGTTAATGTAATTTATGAACTGCATTAGAAAAAACGTAACTTTTAATTCACAATATATCACTTACATGTGTAATTCCCTGTAAACCGCATTTTGTAATTTTCTCTCCCAACCTACAAGAATGAAAGGATCAGTCACACTACAAGAATTACACACAAGAAACACAGTCATCACTGGATAGATGTCAAGATCATACATGTTCAGTCACATGATCATTAAAAAAAACGGGGAACAATTTATAAGTCTACACTACTAAAGTACTTCTAATCTAATCATTTGCAAAATGTTAGTTTATAGTTCATTCAAAGTTGAACTTTTAAGGGGTTTAGGAGGTAGAATATACAGATTGTTGCACAGTATAAAAACCATTACGTCTGTGAAGAGAAAAGTCCCTGTAAAGTGTGTGTGTGTGTGTGTGTGTGTGTGTGTGTGTGTGTGTGTCCTTAATGTGTTTGTAGACATTTTAAGGGACAGTGAATATGAATGAATGCAATAAATGTTCACTAAAGGTTGGTTTATAGCACTTAATTAATGACACTTTCCCATTTTCCGTGACCTAATTTCATAACTATTCACTCCTTATTACCAATGAACAATTCCTTTACTATGAAGTAATTAAAAAATATTAATTGAGATAATCACAGTGAAAATAAATGAAAAACTCAGTACTTATACAGTCTATTAATGTCTAAATGTCTTTTTACCCTTTATGGGCATTTTTACCTTTGTAAAGCCATTTTTTTCCTCAATAAAGTCATCAATAAAGTAAATCACAATAATAAGTCATTTGGGGCTGTTACCAACAAATAAAATCATTATCAACAAAATTCATGCAACGCAGAGGGAACACAGAAGCTGCATTTAGATGCATATACACACTGTTTAATGCCAGGCAATAATTATTTAACTCGCAGTTGCAAAGGTAAAAAAAAATGTTTCATATTTTAATCTTAAAATGTTGAATACTGATATTTAAAATTATTCTGAAAATATTATACACATGACATTTCTCACTATAGATAGTATCGAGGTAATAACAGCGCTGTTTAGAGGCGCTCTCTCTCGTTCTTTCTCTGTCTCTCTCACTCTCTTTCTAATAACTTCATTAATAACTTCAATAGAATGCTATCAACGGCTCAGGCCTCCACTACCAACTTTTAAAATGACGTTTTGGAACCAGCAAAAGAGGCAATGGATGAGATGCGGAATAAATAATCCTACTCACAATAGTGATTTAAGTACAAAAACCCAACGAATCCCTTTAATCATCTGATCGATGTCTTTAGGTGTGGTAACCGTAATATAAGCGGAATAATTGACTCCGGGCAGCTGAATTATTAAAATAAAAAAATGCATAAACGAGGCACGTCCCGTCGTCAATTATTGCTTACATACAAAGGTAGGCTACTTTAAAATATGAAATTAAAACCGCCAGCAGGTGGCAGCAAGTCACTTTTAATAAGGGAGTCATTGCGATTGAAGCGAATCATTCAAACGTTGATTTATTCAGGAACTAAACTCTACTGTCATGTTTTTCAGAGACGCAAACAGTGCTGTGGCTTTGTTTGGAACCATTTTTGTTGGCCAAATTGAGCAGAAAATAGGAAATATATAGTCTAAAACATAAAAAATATCACATCAATATCACATTTTTTATTTTTACTACACTCTTCGTGTGATATTACTCAACTATATGACATAATTTAAATATATATATATATATATATATATATATATATATATATATATATATATATATATATATTTTTTTTTTTTTTTTTTTTTTTTTTTTTTTTTTTTTTTTTTTTTTTTTTTTCTGCCCCATATCTGGAATTTTGGGAGCATTCTAAATGCATGTTATTACAGCCTACTGAATTCAGTGAAAGAACAATCTAAAATGAGCATTTGGTCCAGCTAGCGTTCAAGCACTCATAACTCAACCAATGAAGCTGTCCATACACATATGATAAATCAATCTCTAACTTACATCGTACATACATCGGCACTTTGTTACTTAATATGAGGGAACTCGCGAGCTCAGTCTAAACAAAAAAAAAAAAAAAAAATATCAGCAATGACTAATCTGAACGCCTGTGATTGGCTACTGCATTCTCAAGCTCAACAGAATCGTATGTGATTGGTTATAATGAATAAAATATTATGTAAAATAGGCAGGTCTAAATTTTATACAGCAATCGAAACGTCATACCTGATGCCTTTAACAATCTTCTCACATCATCTTTCAGCGTTTCCAGTTTAATTTCGGGTTTGTGCAAACATTCCTAGGAAGAAGGACACATTTCTGCAATGAAATACAACGGCAAGCGCGAGCTGCCAGTATACTGCACTGACCGTATTTTGTGTTGCACACTCTGCAGTCAGTTAGCTGAAGCTGCTCACTTTAGCCTGTTTCTCCAGCTGAGAGTGTAAATGAGTCCCTTTGAGCCGCTGAACAATCTGCGTTATAGAGAGAGACAGCTCTGCGCTCTCGTCCATCATTATCCCTCTTTTAATGTGATGTCGACGGGGTTTTCTGTGGTCATCTGCAGCGCTGCAGCGTCACAGGATCAAGCACCGTATCCAGGCAAATGACAACAAACCCTTCAGGAAACACCGGCTTCAACACAAGGTTCCGACATGCCTTTATCAACTTTAACATTAAGAGTTCTTGTTGTAAAAATCAAAATAATGAAGTCCACAAAATTACGTTTTTTATTTAGCTTGTGTTTTTATTATGCATCTATTTATTTTATTAAAAATATTCAAGCAAAACGCTTAACTAGCCTACGTTACATATTAATACATCATAGCAGCATTTTATTATTTTTAAACTTCTTTGTTTGATTAAATGTTTACTTTAAGAACTTAAAAAAATCCAAAAACAGGGGTTTCAAAGAATAACAAGATCATTATGTGTTTTTATTATCATTATTCCGAACTAAAAAAAAAAATGTCATTGGCCTTTAGGTGTCACTCATTAAATGTATGTTTAAAAAGAGAAAAATAAAAAAAAGTAATCCTTCTTAATCCTTCTCAACAGGTTGAACCTGAACATGTACAGACACGAGCAAGAAAGCCGTTTCTCTTCTTCGTCTCTCTTCGCAGGAATGCTGATAATGTTTATCATACACAAATATATCTGACAGCAGCTATCAGAAATTAAAGCTTCTGGCCAGTACAAGGGTTTTTGAGTTGCTAAAACAAAAACTGTGTGTGGTCTTCTTCAAAAGACTTACCCTCTAATCTTCAGGTTTTACAACAATGTTAGTATGGCTGATAGTAATCTTAATCAGTTAGTTGTATGTTACGTAGTAGCAGTAAAAAGTTCATTGCCATGCAGAACAGTAATTGAGAGTACGTCCAGCAGGCTATGTTCCCATCTTATATATACACTTTTTCTTTTCTTTTTTCTTCTTTCTTTTTTTTGACAGTGTGAATCTGGGGAAACTGTCAGGTCAGACTTAATAAGGTTTTGCATCAACAATCATAAATCAACACAGGTCTAATGCATTGAATAGTTATACATAGACAGGGTGTTGCAAACCCTTTCATACTATAAGCTATACGTGCACACATACCGTATAAATACATGAACATCGTTTTTTCATTGTTTTGTACAAGTAAAGATCTTTAGAAGCCTTTCAAGTGTGTGTTTATTTCACAAACCCCTTTGTCTCTCTCTTCTTCACTCTCCGGATCTATAAAACATCTTTCAGGCTGTTTAAATGTGTGAGTGCTTTGTTCGGTGGAGAGGTCAGTAAACGAGTCTAAAAGGCCCTTAAAATCTCTCTCAGGATAAACTGATGAAGTCAAGATAGTAAAGCGGAATCCAAGAGCATAATTTGTAAAATGGAAGCAAATGCATGTTCACAATTTATTTTTAAACAATTAAAATGCTGTAATGTTTCAGGAAATGTGATGGGGGTAGACTGTATAAAAACAGGGGTGTACCTTATTCATGGAAGGTGTCTAGTGAGAAAGCGAAGGCGGGGTCTGTGTTCTGTGGAAGACAGCACTGATCAACTGCATTAGTCTACTTCACATCACAACACATGAGCAGGAACGCTTGATGATACACAGGGCTGGATGAACTTAACTATCCATTTTATTTTGATTTTTTTTCTATGTTTCTTTACACATCTCAAACTTGTTTACCATTTTGTCTTGAACATATACCAATGAAATCAGATAAAAGGATGCATTTTAATGTAGAGTGCAGATCTCTGGCATTATGGCAGATCAAATGTTGGTGTTCTTTCACCTGCAAGAGATGAAGAGAAATTCATTTGGATAGAAATATTTCTATAGGCTATAGCGAAGGACACTGAGAAGCCATCAGAAACAATAAGCAGACATGGAGACATTTACGATTCACGATATGCTCATCAATTCCACTGATATTTATAAAATATTATGTGGACTGGGAATCGGGAATTTGTCGGAGTGCAAAAATGACAATAACGCCACGTCCGAGCCAAAAGGTAAAGAACATCTTTCTTTTATGCTCATATTAAGCACTGAACAAATGTTAAATTAACATTTTGTATTTAAGCAAAAAAAATAATTTAGCATCACTGAATCAGCTTTTACCAACAAAACATTTTTGATGAGCTATGTCTGTTAAAATTGTTCTTTAAGGTAACAGTTACAGGTTACCACATTTTACAATGTGCATTTGTCCTGAAAAGTTGTGAACGAGTCTAGACAGGTCTTGTAAAACTTTGCATATCTGAGTAAAAGTTCACTTTAGTTCGCTTGTTTAATCTGGTCAAATAAAACTCCCTTTCTCTCAGACATGAACCAGACGGTGCGGATCGTGCTGTATGTGCTCATCTTCCTCCTGAGCTTCGTAGGAAACAGCCTGATCATCACGGTGCTGCTGCGGAACCGGCGCATGCGGACGGTAACGAACCTGTTCCTGCTGTCTCTGGCCGTCAGCGATCTGATGCTGTGCGTCTTCTGCATGCCCTTCACTCTCATCCCGAACCTCATGAAGAACTTCATCTTCGGCACCGGCATGTGTAAAGTGGCCACGTACTTCATGGGTGAGTCCGTTTCAGATTTATAGTTCACACTTCACTTTAGAAGAGCTCCGTGTTTGACAAGAGTTCGTTCTCACTTTGTGTCCATACTCCATACCGTACAAAATTTAGATAACCCGAATTTCTGGGGGGAAAAAATTATATATATAAAATATTTTTGCAGAAAATTTGAGTATCAAGATACATAGTATAGAAATGTTTGCATAACACTGATTGATCTTACAAGCTTCTTTATGCCCTAAAAAGGGCATCTGATCACATTGATTGCGAGAGGCAGACTATAAAAGGTCTCCTAACCAAAGGATACCTAATGTTCCAGCTACTTTTTTTTCTTGCATTTGGTTAAAAAAAAAAAAAAAAAAGTGGCTTTAGAGATTCATTTTTATTCGTTAAGGGGCTAAAAGCATAGACCACGAAACACAGTGAAGCTTGCACTGGGTACTAAAATGCATTTCCTATTGTATTATAAGCCTCAATCATATTGGCAAGACCACAGCTTTTTTTTTCACATTACATTGCAAGTCCATTTGGCAACATCCATTGTGAATTCATATTTATGACTTGTTGAAAACTATTTCTAGCCAGATTGGTTGCACACTTCCAGATGCTGCATATGTGCCGTGTAAACAATACAGACAACAGCACTGCCCGATATCTCTGTATTTGATGCATCAGCATGTTTTATGTGATTGTTTTGTGCTGTTCTGTAATACTTGTTCATGATAAAGCTGACTTCATTTACGTACCCTGTTGTTATTACCGTGTGGGTATGTCAGCATTCATAAGCAATCAAGCGCTGTTGATTATTCAGAGGAGGGCTGGAGCTGGGCTCTAACTTGGTGTAAAGTGTGCAGTGTTCCGCCGTTAAAGTGCCAGCAGCCATTAACTTTATTAACAGTTCATGCCATTGTTATCACAGTTAGTTTGTTATGAAGTTTGCATGTCTGATTCCATTTTTGTGTTTACTGTTGTTTACAGAGGCATACCTTCTTAGAATCATAATACTTTAACAAGGCCAGATTTATTTCTGTATGTGCAACTGAGCTCTGTGCGTCCTAACACACAGGTATCTCGGTGAGTGTCTCCACATTCAACCTCGTGGCCATCTCTCTGGAGCGCTACAGTGCCATCTGCAACCCCTTTAAGTCCCGCACATGGCAGACGAAGTCCCATGCCGCAAAAGTCATCACAGCCACTTGGGCCGTGTCTTTTCTGCTCATGCTGCCTTATCCGATAGGCAGCACCCTGGTGCCTTTCATACGCAGTAACAACAGCACAGGCAACATGTGCCGCTTGGTTTGGCCCAGTGATGTCATGCAGGCCTGGTAAGATTTATTAGGACTGTGTTTTTTATTTAGAATTTTGAAGATAAGGAGTTTAAAGGAATAAGGAGCAGAATATAAATTCTGTCATCGTTTACCCTCATGTTACCTGTATACTGTTATGTTTTCGGCAGCAGTTATTTACACTAACTGTAAAAAAAAAAGCTCAATGTTATTTCTACTGAGTGTAAATAGTGCTAGATACTGTTTGCACCGTGTATAAGTGCAAATAGTGATAGATGCTAATCACACAATGAAGTGTAAATAGAAGTAATACACTGTTTGTATTAAAGGCAAAACTTCTGAGCAGTGGTGGACTTCTGAGCAGTTACGGGAAAATTACCTTTGCTAACAGGATTATTTGCACTCCTCTTTTCTGTGGAACACAAAAGGAAAAATGTTGAGAAATCATCATGCTTCAGTGTTTGTTGGTGCATGTTAATGCTGAAATACACTACACGGCTTTTAAAATCTGAGAGGCATCATACACTTGCCGATGAAAAATCAGGCTGTAATATTCGAAACAACTAAGGATCACACTGCACACTTGTCCAGGAATATGCATGCACATGACAAATGGAAACAAGCTGTTTTCAAATAAATTCAAAGTAGCAAACATGTTCATAGTTTAAAACTTAAAAACTAAATCTGGGCCCATCGTACACTATGCGATTTTTTATTAAATCTGTTAACTTTCGGCAAGAAGCGTCAACTCCTCCAGACTGCAAATAATGGCCAAAATCTAGGAAAAAAGTCATATAGCCTTCAAGCTTCACTATGAAAGCGATCCTATCAATGCACTATAATCCAGTGAAACTACAAAGCTACCCAGCATTTAGATTTTTTTTTATTTTTTTATAAAAAATGCTGTGAAAACAGACACAAATATCATGATGAAATCTTGCAGTTGCCAGCAGCATAAACAAAACCTCTATGTGACTGACTTTATGTAACTGAAGTTATGACCACTTGTAAAGAAAAGAATTAGATGACAAACTTGTAAGACTTGGCCTTATATGCAGCTCTTACTTTCAAACCAGGTCTGACTTTGCAACTGACCTCTCTGCTTTTTTTTTTTTTTTTAGGTATGTTTTTCTTTTGCTGATACTCTTTCTGGTGCCTGGGATCATAATGATGACGGCTTATGGCCTCACCTCACTCGAACTCTACAGGGGGATCAAATTTGAAATGGCTAACAGGAAGTCAAACAAAGGTACAGGAAAATATCATAGACTTACTGGCCTTTATACTTCAGATGAGGACACTTTATATAAAAGCCTTTTACATAAAGCTGTTTAGTCATGATGACAATTTGTAGGACAAGCCAGAATGCCCTTCAGCTGGAGTTAGAAATATCGTAATTATGCGTTCCGAGCACATGAGAGACCAAGCAAAGTCAATGCAAGTTTATTTATGTAGCACATTTCACACACAATGGTAATTCAAAGTGCTTTATATAAAAGGAATTTAAAATAATCTTTAAAAAATCACTGTATTTAGGTCCTAGGCCATGGAGTGATTTATAAACAAGTAAAAGTACTTTAAAATTGATCTTAAATATAACTTGAAGCCAGTGTATGTCCCTGTAAAGTATGACCTGAACCATCTGAGGACCATCCCAGAAAGCTATATAAACTTTCATGTTTATATATTGTTTTACCATGTATAAATAAATATAAAAATCTATTTATTAATAATTTTAAATTCAGATGTAGTTTGGGTTTACTGATCACTATATATACACTCTTAAAAATAAAGGTGCTTCACGATACCATAGAAGAAACTTTTTGTCTAAATGGTTCCATAAAGAACCTTTAATTCTTTGTGGCGAAAGAAGGTTCTTCAGATAATAAAATGGTAAGAAAGAGATGGTTCTTTAAAGAACCTTTGACTGAATAGTTCTTTGTGGAACCAAAAATGGTCTTTCTATGGCATCGCTGTGAAGAACCTTTTTTTAAAGGGTTAGTTCACCCAAAAATTAAAAAAACACAAATGAAGATATTTTTGATGGAATCTGAGAGCTGTCTGACCCTGCATAGACAGCAATGTAACTGAAATGTTCTCAAGTTCAGAAATGTAGCAAGGAGATCTGTAAAATAATCCGTGTGACGTCAGTGGTTCATCCGCGGTTATACGAATGTATGAGAATACTTTTTGTGCGCAAAAAAAAAAAAACTTTATTTAAAATGTGTCTCCTCAGCATCACCCTGTAAACAGCATATGTTATTCGGTGTCAGCTGCGTCATGCTGCGAAACAGCGTATCCTATCCGGCGTTATCCGGCTGTTCTTGTAGTTTCATATATATGCGGATGAACCACTGATGTCACATTGATTATTTTACCAATCCCTTTGCAACGTTTCTGGACTTGGGAACATTGCAGTTGCATCGCTGTCTATGCAGGGTCAGACAACTCTCAGATTTCATCAAAAATATCTTAATTTGTGTTCCAAAGATGAACAAAGGTCTTACTGGTTTGAAACAACATGAGGGTGAGTCATTAATGACAGAATTTTCATTTTTGGGTGAACTAACCCTTTAAGCACCTTTATTCTTAAGAGTGTAGTTCTATTGTTGTGTATGCGAAAATCAGAGATAATGTTTTATTCTCACTTTGTTCACTAGAGAAGGAATACGGCACACCCAATCTGAAAAATGGTGACGGTGATGGCTGTTACCTCCAACCCTCCAAGAGAAAGCGTCCCGAACCCGTGACGCCGGGCTTCACAAGCCCCAAATCCAAACTGAGAAGGGTTTGCAGCAATAGCCCCACAGCAAACCTCATGGCCAAGAAACGGGTCATCCGCATGCTGCTGGTGATCGTGGGGCTGTTCTTCCTTTGCTGGACGCCGATCTTCGTGGTTAACGCCTGGCGAGCCTTTGACAGACGTTCAGCCGATCGTCTCCTCTCAGGAGCGCCGATATCCTTCATCCACCTGCTGTCCTACACCTCGGCCTGCGTCAACCCCATCGTCTACTGTTTTATGAACAAACGCTTCAGACAGGGCGTGCTGGCCACATTCAGCTGCTGTAGGGATGATGTGGATGAAGTGAGCAGGAGCAGCACCCGGCGTAGCGCCAGAGGAGCTGGAGGGCTGGGAACGCTGTTTGGTGGGAGCGGAAAGGCGGACGCTAACACGCAAAGCTCAGGAACGCTCACAAGGCTTACTGACACCAGTATCCGTGGCTCAGCACAAGCATAACTGATGCTCATTTAACCCTGACATTTTCAGTATAGGAACCCAGCAACAAGTAAAGTGTATAGAACAGTGTCAAAATACTTCAAAGCTTTGCAATGTTTAGTAAAATGACTGCTAACGGAAAAGAGAGACTGCACTGGTGATAAATGAGAGCGCAAGCATGCAGACAATGACTGCCAATAGCACTGAAATCCTGATAGGACCCAGTGTTTAATTTTAGTAGGTCGCTGTTAAATAAACAGCAGAACCAAATGGAGCAAGACTGTGGCCTCCAGTCCTCATCACAGCTATGACTTACAAACTTACAGAGACTTTATAAGCCTGGCTCACCTAGAAGAGAGAGAGAGAGGAGAGGAAAGCATTTGATTTTCTTGGTATTTTATTTTTGTGTATGTCACTGTCAAAGCAATCGTCCAGATGTTTTGAGAACATTTTAATATTGCTTTAAATACACTACCATTCAAAAGACTGGTTGTTGAGGTTGAGAAGATTTTTTTATATTTTTGAAAGAAGCCTCTTATGCTCACCAATGCTGCATTTATTTAATTAAAAATGCAGTAAAACAGTAAAATGTGAAATATTAGTTATAACTTATATACAACTTTTATTAACATTTGAAATAAAAGCTCCATATTTTAATGTGTTTTAAAAAACACAAAGTAGTATTACTCCTGTTTTCAGTGTCACATGATCCTTCAGAAATCATTCTGTATGCTTATGTTGTAATTTTGTTATTTTCTGCTTAATCTTTTTTTTTTTTTTCTTAAAACCTATATATATTATTTTCAGAATTCTTTGATGATTAGGAAGGTCAACAGAATACAATTAATTTGAAAAATATATATATATATAGTAGAAATTAGGGCTGCAAGATTATGACAAAAGTCATAATTGTCAATTATTCCCTTGAAATTGTAATTGCCATTATTAATTACGATTATTACAATTTACATTGAATGATGTTTATACCATTGTTTGATGAAACTGCATGCCATATTTTTATTTAAAAATAACAAAAAAAACTCTGTGCTTTTCTATAGTATTAAGCCTCAAATATGAATGGTATTATCATGTTATACTAAAACAAAAACAATGGGAAAAACCCTTAAGATAACATTTAGAAATAATAATAATAAAAAAAAACATATCTTAAGCATGCAGAATAACATAAGTGGACTTTGAACGAGTAATTGCCACTTTAAACGATTACGTAATTGTGCCCTCCATAATTGTGCAGCTCTAGTAGAAATGTCACTTTTTCAATGTAATGCATCCCTGCTTAATAAAAATATGATTATTATTATTTTTTTTTCAAATCTAAAAATCTTAATCACCCCAAATGTTTGAATGGTAGTGTAAGTATCTGACAGCTGAGGTCAGTTCTGAGTGAATGTTTGACCTATGTTTGATATTTTGTTTGTCACATCTGCTTTAGTAAGAACTACACAGTCAGTTCTGTTTGATAAATATATGACACACATACTTCAATCCACTTTGGATTCTTTGCTTATAACCTGATAAACATGTGAATAGGTGTAAACTGTGTACGAAATGTACCAACTGGTACTTGTGTAATGTCCATATGTTGATGTGTAGCATTAAGCGCTTTCTTCTAGGAAAGCACACAGTGATGTCTTTATCTTGTGTGTTGGTTCAGCCGCACTGTTTGTACATAGAGTCTGTCCTTATCACTGCATGAGACTTTTCACACCTGTTGTGCACTTCAAAGAACCCACTCAAGGCTGCTTCTGACATCTGGGCTATTTTCACCAGGACACGTAGTCATTTTGTTTGTAATATTTGTATATGCCAAACTCACATTTTGTTTTCATTGAGATGAAGTTGACAGCATATTCATAAAATGTTGTATAGGATGTTGTAGCCTAATGCTGTTGAGATGACGCACGTCCAAATGCTCTCTAACACTGACTGTATGTCTGTAATAATACTGACATTGACACATTAAACTGTGTAAAGTCTGAATCCACTGTCTGAAGTCTATCCAGAAGATTTAACCACCCCAAAAGAAGAAAACGTTTCAAACCCATGAGGAGATTCACATTCGTATGCCAGTTCATATATCATCTAATGCATTCATATTTTAGGACTGCATTGTATGAAATGCAACCTGATGATTTTCTCGTTTTGTTTTACAGTGTGTGGTGGAGGCACCTGGTGAACAGTTAATGTGATAAGAATTTTTATGGGGAGAAACCCCCTCGAAACGCAATTGGGCTAGTTTTGATTGGATTCGAGCAGAATTCAATGGGTTTTGTTGTGGAAACCTGGCAACCCCGATCTCATGTATTAGCCATCAAGTCTGCGAAACAACATAAAACATGGAATGACTCAATAAAAACATTTGGGTGGCTAAATGGAAATATAGTTGGCTGACTATTTGGGCACACCGACAAACAGAAATTCTTTCCAATGCATTTGAGCAACCTAAATAAAATGGGGCGTAAAATAATAATAATAAAAAAAATGTTTTGGCAAGCATAAAAGTTAGCAAAAAGCCTGTTCAGGGTCTTTTAAGAAGTTGCAGTATTACAAAAGGAATATACAAGAGATTTCGATTTTTTTTATGCCAATATTGCAGTTTTATTATTTAATGACATGTGGAACTGAGCAGGTGCAATATGTACAAAATCAAACAAACAGACAAACGAAACAGAACTAATGTTTTTTGTTGTTTTTTTCTGCCCCCTTGTTTCACATTAGGGCACATGATCCTAACATCAGCGGCCCGTTAAGGACTGAGATTGCTACCATACTGATACCTTGAATATTATAACCAGAACAGACCAAGAAGGAGAAAGGAAAGAGGGAGCAATAAAAAAAAGCAACACTGACAAAGGGGAAGTGAAAGGTTCAGAAGGGTAAGGACAAACTGCACATGTAAAGCCTAGCACAGAGCATCAAATCAGGCACAGCAGGATTGCTTTACATGAAAAATGACCGTTGCACTCTGTAAACAACTAATCTAGACAAATCTGGTTTTCTCTAAGTGCAAAACCAGCAGAGAGGGTCAATTACCGAACTAAAACCGTCCTAAAGGCATAAGAACTTGATACACAGTACAACACACCAAAACTCTCCAGATGAGAAAACAGAAAAAGCGATATAAGCATTTGATTACACATTTATGTCCAAAAGGCAAAACAAAACAAAAAATTATGACCAATTAACTTTTTATGGAAGTATGGAACTAGAAAGTGTTTGTCTACATTTTCCCATCCTCTTTTTTTTTTTTTTCAAGAACTACCGAGATATCTCTTAAAAGCTGCCTCTCGTGCCATGTTTGATAAGCAGACAGTGCATGAAAATGTAAGTATAAGACATTTGGCATATCATCTATACATTGATCAGAGCTCATTAAGCACAAAATAAGGAGTTTTTGGAAGAGCAAAGTTATTGAAGAAATATAAAACAACAGATAAATGACACTAGCTGACTGATTTTTAAAGAAGAAAAAAAGCGAAACAAGTTGTTCACTCGGATTGCCATTAAATGTGTTTTTAAGGCTTGGTGCGTGTCCTCTACATACATGCCTCAGATGTTAAGTTCAAAACATTTCAGAGTCAAGCTCTGCAGCTGATTTTTATAACTGTTAACAAATTTATGGATTTTGTTTGAATGCATCCTTATGTAATTTCAATTCGGGTCAGAACAAATCCTTCATTCTAAAGCTCAACACCTTCAAAAAAAATCCAAAAATAAACATGTAAACAGATAAAAAAAACAGCAAGATTGTCAGTCGGTTTGTTCAGAGAGCAACATAATGCACTTTAGCAGAACACCACAGTAAGTGAGGGGCAGAACTGAGCAAATCCACAATGTAAACACAAATTGGAACAGATGCAGCAATCAGAGTGACGGAGTGCTTCAGAAATGTTGATCTATTGTGCTACGCTAATGATAAAGTCACACTGGATTAACAGCCTGAATTAATCGCTTTCTTTCGTTTGTGTAGGAATTGTTTCAATGATGTTGTATCATTGGCTTAAAGCACTTGTTTTTCTTTTTGGGGTCATGAAGCTATACAAATCAAGGGTAGAGAAATGCAATACCACATTACATGGTAAGCTCTGACAATGACAATCACTAAAATAAAATAAAAACATCAAATATTAGAAATTAAATGGACTGCTTAACGTGGGCATAGTTACAGTTTAACATGAACAAACGAAAAATAGCATTAAAAAATTGCATCCATGCTTTTGCCCAGTGCCATCTTCCTCCAAATGGAAGTGTGCGCTTACATGATACTGAATTGTAAGAATATGATCAAATGGAAGAATTCTGGGAAACCGAGCGCAAGAGCTTCAGGTTAAATCACCTCATGGAAGATTTTTGCAAGGAGGCCATCCAAGAAAGAGAGATGATGCTGTTGAAGATGGGGAAAAGAAAGCTAGTGGAGGCAACAAGTGAACTTTTTTTTTTTTTGCTTTTTTTTTTGCAGAAACATTCAAGTTACAGTTTTTTCCCAAAATATACTACATTATAGGCCTACAATGCTGGAGTATTGCCTTGTTTGACGGGTCGCCTACTTGTACTACACTACAGATTTCTCAAGCAAGGAAGACAGTGGAGGAGCCACGCCAATCTAGACATCTACCAAAAAGTTGTCTGATTAAATTAGTACGAAGTGTAAAAGAAAGTAAAGATGACTCTACTTCATGAGCACATATGCGGCGGATCAGGCTGGTGAAAAATCAGTGGCTATTTCCACAGACCAAGACACAAAAAGTGACCTATACAGTATTGCTGTATGCTTTGAGACACTTACTTAAAGGCCATTTACTTCCACGTTTCTAGTCCCATGATGTCCTTTTATTAGCCAGACAATAACATAGAAGATAAGGACAAACGCGGACACTAAACACCCAACCGTTTCGACGAGAAACACCAAGGACATAACTGAGTTAAGAACCACAGACACACACACACACAGAGACACACACAAAAATAATAAAAAAAAATGGCTGATTGGTTCGACTTTTTCTTTCTTTTTTTGTTTTTCTTTTTTACAAACGGACGCATAAAATTCAAAAGTTAAATTACTGTACATAAAAAAAAGAAAGTCACAAAACACTATTAGTGCTGGTTGATGAGTTCATTACAGCTAGTTTTTTTTATTTTTATTATTATTAATTTTTTTTGTCATTAATACTAGCCTACTAGTTGGTGAGACACCAAGGCCACGATAAACACATCAATGACCAACGGAGTAAAGCTTCCTACTTTTGGTGTGCGAGAGGCCACAGATCCCGACATACTCTTCAAATATTCCAAAAACAGAGACAACAATGCAATATTATATCTTTGGGTATGTTCGTATCTCTTACACATTTAGATCTTCTAAATCCAAACGAAAGTTTAAGGGAGTTGAAATATTCAAAATTGCATGTAAAATGTTCAAAATGCAAGGCTTGGTTCCTCGGGTCCCGTTTGTACACCTCCTTTTGAAGGAGTGAACTAAACGGGGAACCTTTGTTCCAGTAAGGCCACATCTAATAGTAGAGCACGTCTCCGAATCGTCCACCTTTGAGACCGTTTCGAATTTGAGCAAAATGCAGATGGATGCTTCGGAAGACAAACAACTGTATTTGAGCAAGGAAGCAGTATAAAACGGCACTAAAACTGTAGGAGTCTAAACTCATGTCCGTCTACAGCGATCTTTCTGACATTGATATGTGAGATCCTAACTGTGCTCTAGGACAAATGAACTACACTATGGCTACCGTATCGAAGAGACACGTTTGCATCTAAAGCCTCTATTTTCTGGTTTCTAAATTCCCAAATAAGACAGAAAGACGGCATTGTTCCTTTAGTAGTGAGATCTAGACACATCGATGAAATGCTTAAAGGAAGCGTAGCGCATATCGTAATGCAGGCAAGGCAGAGGCATTGCTTAAAGCTCTTCTCTTTTTAAAGACTTCATAAAAAAACGAAGGATAAAAAAACAGGCCCTCTGAGTTTCTTCCAAATGGAAAATGAAAACGACTACAGCGAATGGAAAACAAAACAATGGCTTTACAAAATACAAAGTATCAAAACTGAAGAAGTCTAGACGGACAGATGTATACGAAAGTAGCTATGTACAGAAAAAGCTCAGAGGACAGGAATAGAACCTATTTGGTAACAAAAGCGCACTATAATGTTTGATATAAAAAAGTATGGAGAAAAGAGAAAAAAAAAAAAAGTACCTTTACTAAAGCTTATACAATATCCGTGGTCCATAAAAACTGTCATCTCACAATTTCAATGTGACCCTTTTCCTAAGAGCTTCGCCGTCCCAGGCTATGATACATCTCACCCAATCGGAAGGAAGAAACCTAAGAGACTGAACATCGTTTTCAGTCGACGCGTTTTGTACACGGCTGATGTGTCAATGCTATGGTCTGGTCTCCATGTCTTCCGTGCTGGTGTTTCCTCTCAGGCATTGTCTATTGCTAGCACCAGACCGGCTCCTTAGAGAAAACAACAAGAGGCCACAGGAGAACCGCTCTCAAAAATTTTGCCTTTTTCACCCATCTCTCCCTTGTTTTTCATCTCTGGGATTTGAAGTTGAAATTCGATATGCAGCACTTTGCAGTCTGTTGAATTTGTTTCACGTCTAGCACACATTGTGAGTTTGTGAGCGCCGCTGCGTGTGTTATAACACCACGGCCGCGGCTGCATTAGAGGACGACGCTGTGACCGCGTTTGACGTGCTGTTGGGACCGTAGGGTGCCGTTTCTCCGTTCCCTCCCGCGCTGTTGCCGGTCGTGGAGAGCAAGCTGGTGTTGCCCGTTCGGAGGATGGCGCCGGCCGCGCTGCAGTGTGGACGGGGACCGGGTTCAGGTGTGTATGTGAACGTGAGCGTCGTGGAATAGATGATCCCGTCGCTGCGCACCAGCGTTACAGGGACCTGCACCGGCTGCCGCACCCACCGCCAGCCCTCACGGAACGCCGAGATGTCTGGGACGACGCACAGCATGCTCTCGCCACACCTTCAGAGGAAATATCATGTCTATTAATACTTCAGTCTGTCACTGCCTGCGATATGTTTAACTGGCAGCAGTAATAAAAGTATATCTTATCCTTCTTTGACAATACGTGTGGGGTCTTGTTCACTTCCGTTTTACTAGACAGAGGCACTTCACCCAACTTATGTCCTGTCAAAGCTTAACATGTCATTTACTGCGGCATTTAACAGCTTTAGAAGGATTTAGGACTCCCTTGTGAAAATATAGTGCACTTGAATGTACTTCATTCTGAAGGGTTTTTTTATGTACTTTAGTTTGCAGATTATATAATATTAATTTCAAGGACTGTTTCTTAACACAGCACAGAACACTTTTTGAAAAGTGTCAAGGTATTACAAGATTTATTTCAGTTTACTATAAACACTTGTCCGTACATTCTCTTTAACCATATTTCAAAGACAATAAAATAAATTTTGATATATGAAAGATATACTTAACTGGGTCAAAGGCACTTTACAAATTCATCTAATTGCATTTAATATAAATGTCAACTATAATACATTTTAATTCAATTGCAATTGATACATTATATGTTGACACTAATATTTGAGATATTCTACTAACAACGTCAACTAGCAGTCATTAGAGCATTAGTAGACTCTCTCTTTAATATCTTCAAACACTTTATTTCTATGGACCACAACATACAACATACTGACTATCAGAAACTTTGAAAGTATGTGCAAACTTATTCTATTAACCCTAGTTAGTAGACATGTAGTTGCAAATTCAGTTTGATAATGATGTACAACTATTTAAGTATTTCACACTCCTTTTAAAGAATCGCGCTTATAAACATTTGTATCAAAGGCCTTGAGATGGCTGTTTATAACTGTATTCATTAAAAGTCCCACTATAAATGAATCTGTTCATAAATTGACAGAATTTCAAAACCTCTTGGATTTCTATTCCCTCTTGCCATATGGATATCTTTTCAAATAACATCCGTACCTGTACATGGTTTCTGCCTCTACATCACCGAACCACACCCGCAGATTTGGAGTGAAGTTCTGTCCGGTCAGCTCCAGCATTGCTACGTCTCCTCCACCGTTTAACTGCTCACACACACATACAGTGTGCACACGTTATCAACCGCAGGCAGAGACTTGTGAGTGAACGATGTAGGTAAGAGATGTGTGTGTGTTACCTGTAAGCTCTCGACCACAGGCACGGGTGTGACGGGGGTGTGTACAGGGCCCATGCCCTCATAGAAGGTGTATTCTGCTTTATCAGTGCTGATGATTGTCCAGGAGGCACCATCATTTATCATCTCCTTATTTGGTTCCTTTGGGCATGGAGTAGCCTAAACACAAAATAGAAAAATAGCATTTTGCAAAGAAAAAATATTAGGTACAATATCCAATCAGCTAGCTATTATCACAAAATAACTTACTAATCAGGATTCTTGTATCACCCTGAGAGTGTTTATTTTGTGATAATGACAAAATGACTTCATCCTACTTCATAGAAGGCTGCTTACATAAATGGATGTGAAACTGTTTTAAAATAATTTATCATCTTACTAGATAAAAAAAAAACGCTTTCACTAGTAAATTCATTACTATATAAAATCCATATATTAAATATTAATTTAACATATAAATATGAATATTAATTAATTAAAAGTTACATTAAATACATTTGTGTTTCAAATGATTTCTATTTAAAATAAATTTGAAAGCATGAAAGAATCCTGAATAGAAAACTGCAATGGTTTCCATAAAAACCTTGAGCAGCGCACATTTTCAAAAAATAAGGAATATTTCTTGAGCACTAGATCAGCTCAGGATCATGTGACACTAAAGGCCACTGAAAATTAATCTTTGCCATCACAGGAATAAATTACATTTTGAAATGTATCAAAATAGAAAACAGTTTTTGCATTAATTGCATTAATTTGAAATTGTATTAAAATGACCACATGAATGCAGCCTCGATGAACATAAGAGACTTTTTTTCAAACCTCCTAAGTCCCAAACTTTTAAATACTAGTGCTCATTAAAATTTTTCATTGGTATAAAACGGAGAATGAACTTAAATAAATCCGCTATATAGCCTTTGACAATGGACAAATATTTAGTTTGGAGCTCATGTCAAAATTCTACAAAGTGCTTTCAATATACTTCAAGAAACGTGTACACAAGTAATGTTAAAATAATACATATTTCCAACTTTAAACGACCTGCATAACTCAGGCTGGGAAAACAAACAAACAAAAAAACACATTCTAACATTCTCTTTTTGGTCATTACTGAAGACACCCTTATTAGCACAGTGAAATGCATTTACTCCATGGTTCCAGTGAGCGACTCACTTGAAATTGAATGATCCTCTCTTGAGAAAGGCACAGGTACATCCTCTCCGTATCCTTCAGGTAAAAGGCACACTTATGCAGCTGAGAGACGGGGTCATCTGCATCCAGCAAGGCAGTCTGCTTATCCACCTTACGGATGACCTGTGTGTGTGTGTGTGTGTGTGTGTGTGTGTGTGTTTGAGTATAAGAAAAGGAAGTGAAGTTTATAAGAGTGTCAGTAAAAGTACAATAAATATCAGGATGACGGAACTGTGCTGTCTTCATGTACCCAAACTGCTTTTTTCACAACAGTGACTGATCATGTGACACCCCAAAGACTTAATTATATAAACTGTCTGTTAATTATATATACTGTCATCTGATAATAGAGACATGATAATGTGGAGAAAATCATCAGAAGAACAGAGACACATTGACATGGGCTTACCAGTCGAGGAAGAGCCATGCCCGTCACAGAGCACACGAGTTTGACGGTTTGGCCATAGTGAATGTAGCCGTCTCGCACAGTGAACTCCTCTCCCTCCGACTCTTCATCATCCACTGAAATAGAATTAATAAGACTAAGCATATCCTGCATTGCATTACACCAAATTCACAAAATAATGTTCTTTTAAGCAACATCATATGACCCCTTTAACACAACAGTGGCAATCACGTTGTCCTAATGACAAGCTCTGCTCTGATTGGCCGGCTTTCTGCTTTTAAAGATAGGAGTCGAGTAGTTGATCAGTCTGCCATGGCTGCTGTTTCTAAGGAAGAACCAGTTTTCCTTGAAAGCACATATTTGTAATTCACTGTATTGAGTCTTTGAAATATAGTGCAAGTTCTGTTTAAGAAACATGTTAAAGGTAAACAAGATTTCCTTGAGCACACCTGTATAGTCGGTTCTGCTCTCAGGTTTATATAAGATTTCAGATAAACTTCTTTATAAACATTACATAAACTAAGTGAACTTTAGGCCACTTTATCCTTAAACATGCACCACTGAAAACTCTGTAGTTAGAAAGAATGAATTCATACATTTATCAAAGGGAACAGTAAAGACACAAAAGACTTATGTTACTCTCTCTCTCTCTCCATATATATATATATATATATATATATAGAGAGAGAGAGAGAGAAAGAGAGAGAGAGAGAGAGAGAGAGAGAGAGAGAGAGAGAGAGAGAGAGAACAATTGTTCTTTAACAATTTGGCAATCAACATTACTCCACAGAAATGTGCACAAAGAAATGTGACTTACAGAGGTGGATGTAGAAAGCTCCCCACTGCTGTGAGCTGGCGTGGAAGTTCCCTCCTTCTACGTGCAGGTAACGTGTGCTGACCGTCTGCGAGCGAAGTCGGTTAAATAACGCCACTTTCGTTCCTGATGCTATACAGACTGCACACAGGAGAAAGAACAAACCACAGAGACTTCAGACAATGGTGTGAGTCAAAAGCCTTGTCTACTATCCCGTTTCCATATCTCTTAGATAGCAGGATGTCATTCACTCAAAAACTGTAAAATGGTCGTAAATGCAGCAAGTGTAATGTGGGTGGTGAATATACTCACGGTCTGCGTTTTTGAGGGACTGTTTTTTTTTGGAAGGTTTGGAGATGACCTTGATCCTCTTGCTGAGGAAGACGCCGATGTCTGCGCTGTTCCCGTAGAACATCTTCACCGAAAGCATGAAGTGCTTGCGTTTGTCTGAGTCTGAGATGTACAATGTTTTGGCTGTGCAATAGTTCTGCAGGGAGGATGCAAGATTGGTGTAATCATGAGAAAAATGATGGGAGGCTAATGGTATTGTTTTGGCACTGTGCACTCATTGTCATTTTATTCTGGCAGCACATCTGTGTGTGTGTGTGAGCACATCACCTTGCCCTCTAAGTTTAGCTGTTGCATCTCCTGGTCACTGTTTCCGATGCCGATGAAGGCGCAGGGCTGAGACTCCTGCTCAGAACAGCCGTCTCGCTCCATCTGCTCCCTCTTCTTCTTCCATCCACAGCCCATCAGATACACACAAGGGGGAGGACAGAAAAACCTAGACAAACACCAAACACATTTTCAGAACATAATTCCAGTGATGCTTGATCATGAAAAACTCACCGGCATGACATTATATAATATAGTATATATATTTAGACAAAATATATTTATTTATTAAGATATCAGATAACAGATAACAGATGGGTACGAAAAGTATTCAGACCCCCTTAAATTTTTCACTCTTTGTTATATTGCAGCCATTTGCTAAAATAATGTAAGTAAAACATTTTTCCTCAATGTACACACAGCACCACATATTGACAGAAAAACACATAATTGTCGACATTTTAGCACATTTATTAAAAAAGAAAAACTGAAATATCGCATCACAAATACATAAAATGCTGCTATTGGTCAGGAATTAATGAAAGAATGAATGAAATGCTGTTTTCGGCAGAAATGGATGGATGGATGGATGGATGGATGGATAAATGAATAAAATGCTGTTTTGGGCAGAAATTGATGAATGAATGAATGAAATGTTTATTTTGGGCAGAAAAAAAAAGAATGAATAAATATTTAAAACAAAAAAAATAAAAAAATGAAATGTTGCTCTTGGGCAGGAATAAATGAATGAATTAATATTTAAACATAGCTACAAAAACAAACAAACAAATAAAATGCTGCTTTGGTGAATGCGAGAATAAATGTATAAATTAATGAATTAATGAATGAATGAATCAATCAAATCTTTAAGCATTTAGGTAGAAAAATAAATAACATTAAACATTAATTATATTAAATATTCAACTTCAACAGATTCTGCGAGATTTGCATTAATAAGAAAATATACAATTATGAACACAACTGTAAACTGAATGAATGTACAGCAACTGTACATTACACATCAAATGTAGATGACCTATCAGGATGCCTTCAGATCAGCACTAGGTGGCAGCACATGTGTACTGTTGCTACAGCTCTCACTTTCAGGACACACGCACAAAACCACCACCATACAGTCAAAATCACACAAAATCCAATCCTAAGCTAACCTGAGCACAAGGCACATTTCAGATCCCCCACCAGAGTATGAGGGCTATGTCATTTTTGCTCATCTCATGCTTTTTTGTGACCTACATCATCAAAGAGATGCAGGAGCGAAACCAATATCAATCAGCATGACCTTGAATGCAGAAGCACTTGACATTAAAGCCGTGATCTCTGTGGGTGACGTTATCAGCTCACTGCACCTCATCTTGGAGAGATGCTCGTCTAGACATGAGGTGGGGGAATACTCATGACACACAACTGAAGCTAATATCCGAAAACTGGTGCAATAAAAGGGGAATAACAGCGGTTCCACATCCAGTCAAACTGAAACATGCTGTAGACATGAGTTGGGGGCAGACCCAACCCCAATCATGTTTCACCTAACACATGACGGCCTCATTTGTACCGTTTAGCATATTCTATACTGGTGCTTCTGAAATGAAAAAGGAAAAGCCAAGTCTGAAGTCTACTTTCACATCCTAATAGTGAAAGATCATGTCTTAGACTGGACCACCGGCCTAGGGAGTTTGATCTGCATCAATCTGCCACTGACAAGATAGGAATAAAACTGTGCTGGTTTAATCTACCTAATATGTATGAAGTAATTTCAATGTCATATCAATGTCACATCTTAATGCATTAGGGCATAGGGCAGTGCTATGGGGTTAACAGGGTGTTCCGGGTGGTTTTAAGGGCGTTGCAATAGTGTCAGGTCAGAGGTGCTGTGGTGTTTACCAGGGCGTTCCTAGGGTGTCCTGGGTGGTTATCAAGGCACTGCTGTATAGTTGCTACAGTGTCTTTGGTGGTTTACAGGGTGTCATGGGTGACGGTTAAAGTATTGTTATGCAGTTGTCAGGGTGGTTGCTGGGACATTTCATGGTTTTATTGTCTGCCAGGCAAAAACTGTAAATCAAACTGTTAGTTCTAAAAGTAGGAGTACACCTCTTCTTAACAAACCACATGGTTAAATGAAGCACTTGCGTTCGTAGCACTGGGGCGAGTTAGCAACATTAAAAGTAACCATTAGCTGTTTTAAAAGTCAACGGGGTCACAACAAGGACATGCGAAGAAGCACAAGTCAAGTGCTTCACATTCATTTTCAATTGAAGCTAAATGATACACTTCCTAGTCATAAACCATCTCTGATTACAGAACACATGTATATGATTTCACGAAGCACACATTTTTGTTCTTTCTGGCTCTCATCTGGTATTCTGTCGCTCTTGACATGTGTCCAGGTTTTGGCTGTGCTGTAGACGAATAACAGCGCTGTCTCTCTGCCAAATGAGGCCGAGCGAGCTGTAACCGCGACATCAGTTCCCCAGACACTGTGTTTCTCTACAGTTATCATCTTGTCTCACTTTCCGCTGACCTTCTCTCCTTCACTTCCCTGTCTCATATCACCTCGCCTCCTTAATCAATTCTTTTCTCTTTCCTCTCATTATTTGGTTTTTTTTCTTATCAGCTTCTCTCTTACTCCTTTTTTTCTTCCTAAATGTTCTTTCCTTCTCTTGTCCCTTTAACTCTTCATCTTACTGCATTCTTCCCTAAAAAACTAATTTCTCCACCTTAGGGAAGAGATGGACGAGGTTTGTAAGGGGTTTCACATAGCCATGGGATACATTTTTGTGCCCAAAAACAGATAGATAGAGAGCTTAGAAGTGGAACACGGGTTAAAAGTGAAACTTTATTAAAATTGCAATGCTCATGGCGTAAGATGCTGAAAAACAATGAGACACATTTCAACCACCAGGGATTAAATAAGAAATATGGTAAAAGTTAAGTATTTACACTTACCAAAAGGTCACAAATCATTTACATTTCATCTCATGAATTTTAGTTGTCATTTACCTTTTTTCATTGCCGTATGATTTCTGTGCAACTTTAGCGTGTAGGATGAGCACGGTTTGGTCTCCTCGTTCCTTCAGGTAATTCCGCATGGCTTCTCTGAAATCACAAAAGCAAAAGAACCGCATAAGACCGATAGGAATTTTTAGTAATTATATAGCCAAGTACTCAATTAAAAATTTAATATCCAAAATTTCTTTTTTTTTTTTTATTTCACAAATCAACTTTGAAATTCAATGTCACGAGAGGGGAGGGGCCGAGAACCGTGGGCCAGAGCGAGGCCGGTGGAGTAAATGCTAATACGCGACACCTGCACCACTCACTGGTCTCGAGGCCCACGGAAGAGCAAATTAAAGTTTTATTTAATTGTTTGCCGGTTCCCGCCTCCTTCTTCCCTAACCCTAACCCTAACCCTAACGGCGAGAACCGGTGCACATTTAAATAAATCTTTAATAATAAAATAAACACAACTGAAAATAACGTGACAGCCCCTTGCAGACATACAGAACCAAAACACAAAATAAAGTCCAGGCCTGGTCCTCTCACGTCTTTCATTTTCATCACTCCTCCTTTTATCCTTGATCATTTTGATAGCTCCTCCGTGGGACTCGAGACTGGTGAGTGGCGCAGGTGTCACTCATTAGCATTTACTCCACCTGCCTCACTCCATTCCCATGGCTCTCGGCCCTGCCCCTCTCGTTACATTTAACCGCGCAAGTTTTGATTAGTTTTACAAGTCGAAAATGTTGATGTACCTAATTAGTTGAGACATCTCCCTCAAACTGAAATAGTATAACAGAGATTGTACACACATAAATGTGAATGGGAGGAATCATAATGCTCAATGAAAATCCCGCCTTACAGTTAAAAGAGCCAATCATCTGATTGATTACTCCATAACTCACTTGCACATAAGTTGGACCAGCACTTTTAAGCATTATTTGAATTGTAGAGCAACAATATATGGAGACATTGTTGTCAGATGAATTCAAGTATGTTAATAAAACAGAATTTCTACAGAATTTGTGTCCTTCCCCATTTTAGTTGTTGAATGGACCTGTACTTGCAAACACAATTATGGCTGCCAAGTGACCTGACTTGGACTTCTGTGTATCGTATCATAGATAAAACAAAAATCCATTACTGAAACGGGCAAGATTACATTTTTGAGAAGTTCCTTCATAAATATTGCAACTCTATACGACTTCTACTTGGCTTTTTACTCATGTGTTTTAACTCATATGCCACAGTTTAGAGTTTTTAAAACACATCCTTGTGTTTCAGACCTGTAAAACCACTTTAGAAGTGCTATTGTAGAGGGTTCTGGTAAAAGCATGTGGTGTATGCGTGTGTTTCTTTAAAGGGAAAGCTTTCTGAAGGCCTGTACGCGCTTCAAAACCCAAATCTCCAGAGCTTGACTAGAAACACAGGCCCAAGTTTGATTAGCCAATTCTCTGGTGAGTGCAACTATGTGTTGCTTGCAGAAAGCACACAAACACTGTGGCCAAAAACCTCAGCTTTCCAGCTGGGGGTCTTTAAAATAAAAAGAAGGGGAAGAGGGGGGTAAGAAAAAGGGCAAAAGGACTGCAATGTGTGTGTGTACAAGTCAAACGGCACAAAATCTCTTAGCTCATGATCGAAGAATGTCGATTTCGTGTCAGTGTTCCAATTACCTCAGTTAACTAACGAAAAACATCCCAGCATGTGCAAACTTAATTTAGCTCGCTAAATGTGGACACTCTGGAAGTACAGTGCATTTCAAGGAAAATACGTACGTTACACACAAGACACACATTCAACGGAATTCTAAACAGAAATATTCTGCAGGGAAGATGAAAACCACTCTGATATGTAACAGGCCGTGTGTGTTGGATAAAAATGCTCACATAGATGCTCACACACTCCCACAAAAAACAAAACAAAAAAACACACACCCATTTGCACAGATGTCAGTGACACCTGACACGTCAAAATGCTCAGAGGGACACAGAGACGGGGAAACACACACACACACACACACACACAAGCAGCTTCCCTTTGCCACGCAAATGTCTCACACACGCTGAAGTTAGACAGGCTTTTGTTATGGAAAGCAAGGGGGCCCTGTGACATGAGGATGGGAGGGGAAGTAAGAGAGGGAAGAGAGGTGAAAGGGTTGTGCTCTGACAATAATCCTTCTCCTACAAGACGAGAGACAGGCTCCATGCACCGAGACTAACAGCAGGACTAATCACTAATGCTTCAAGTAAATGTAAATTCACACACTGGCCTAGTCAAGTTACCGCCAGCAAGTCTGTATACCCACAGTGAGAACAAAATGTAACACCACACACGTATGTCATTAAAAATATAAATAATCTTCTATAAAATAAAGGTGCATTTGGTAGTCTTCTGCTAAAGTATTACATATTAAGAATTGTTTTTTTTGTTCCAGTAATGCTAATACATTGTGTTTTTTGAGGAGAGCCATCTGAATGTTGTACACTGACATGAGTTGAAGTACACTCGTAAGAGTTATTTATTTTTACCCCTCAATGTATTTCAGCATTTTGAAATTTTCGACAGAATCTTTACGCTCATTGGTTGTCGCTTCTGAAGGTATGTTAATACCGTAGTAGTTTTTGTAGAGATGCAAAAGGAAAAATTAGACAGAACACACTTATTATTGTGCTTTACCAGCAGAACCAATGAATCAGTGCCTGTATGGTTAAAAGGTCTAAAGACAACATGCAGTTTTGGTACGGTTGCCTGTGGCGTGTTCAGTTGGAGTTTAAAGGGTTAGTTCACCCAGAAATACAAATTCTGTCATTAATGATGTCGTTCAGACCTCGGAAAACCTACACTTATCTTCAGAACCCAAATTAAGTTATTTTTTATGCATTCTGAGAGCTTTCTGACTTTCCTATAGACAGCAACACAACTGCAATGTTCCAAGGTCCAGAAACCTAGCAAGGATATCAGTAAAACAGTCCATGTGACATCAGTGGAAAAACAATAATAACATCAAGAAATCAATAACAGTAATTTATTCAACAATTCTTATCCACAGGTTACTGACCTCTGACATTTTGGAGTATACCCCAGAACGGAATCAGCGTTGTTTATGGTCAGCATTCACGCACTTTATCCTGAAGGTAAACCACGCTGATTACGTTGATTATTTTCTGGGAACTCTCCAAAATAATAGAAGATCATTCTGACGTCAGAACACAGAAGAGTAATTCACGGCGGGTTCCTTCCAGATTTTCTTATGGGGTTTTAGAATGGGTTTTTTCAATTTATGAGTAAAATAAAGCCTGTGATAAGCATAGCTTGATGATATATTTACATTTTTTCCTACAATCACAATCACAGCCCAAACGTTCTTATCTAGTCACTTATTAAAAATACATAATACATAAGTTTTCAAAAATGAATATAACTGCTTCAAAATGTTTGTTTTGGGTATGGGTGTGAGTAATTTACGTTGTAGTACAAAATGTATTATACAAAACAGATTTCTTTCTTTCTTTAGTAGCCTGTATAAATTTGGCCAAAATCTAGAAAAGAAGTTGGCTGTGACTTAACTCAGCGGGTTATTGGCTTTACCAGATCTCTCTTTTTTCAGTAAAGAAAACACTGTACTTTATTATTATTATTAGGCAAATTATAGGCAAAGAAAATTGTAAAAAAAAAAAAAACATTATTAACCAGTATTTTTGCCACCGGAACCGGTTTTGGAACGGTAATGATATCAGAGGAACGCAGGAACAGAAGCGTAAAAATATTGATTCTGCTCAGAGTGAACAGATTTTTTTTTTTTAAATCATTTTCAAGCCCTGTACAAAACTATAAAAAAAAAAAAACATCGTCAAGTTATGTTTACCACAGGCTTTATTTTAACAAATTTTTGGTATTTTTAACAAAACAAAAAAAACATGATAAAACCCATAGGAAAATCTTGAAGAAAACTGAAGGTGTGTCAGTATTACATGCATGCCGTCTTAAAGGGACAGCATTACTAATTAAGTACCTATCCATGTCAGTCATGTTAAACCAACAAATATTAATAAATATTTTAAGTAAACCTAATGTATCTGATAAAAAAAGAGTTTACTTTGTATCTCTGTCATATTTGTCTTATTATCTTGTTCTGCTTCTTTAAAAAAAAAAAAAAAAAATTATTAAATATACATGAAAAATTATAATTTTTTATAAGGTGCTCCCTTTTCACTACTATTGACGGGATCATTCACCCAAAAATGAAAATTGTCATCATTTATTCAAGTTTTTCCAAATTCAATCCTTGATTCAAATTTATCATAGAGTACACAGAAAATAACTACAGTTTGGCTAAAAGTAAACTAAAAGCTGACAAAAATGCAATGACTTTTCGTTGACTAAAACTAGACTAAATCTATCTAAGACTTGATGACTATATGACTAATATGTGACTACAACTGTTAAGCATTTTCATCTCATGATAAAGACCAAATCAAAATGAACAGTGCCCCACAGTCATGTTTAGTAACACATACAGCTGTGCCCTCACCACAGTGCAACAGTAAAAGAGGAACCCTCTCAAACAGTGTTGAGCCACATCGTGTTCCGAACATTGTTTAAGACACATACACCGGTAGGCATATAAAAAAATTATATCATAACAAAAATAAATACTGCTATTCAGTATGAACCGGTATACCGCCCACCACTAGTTTATATTATATATATGCATATATTAAATAAATAAACAAAATATTTTTCTTAAATGTATACACGCATGTGTGTGCATTTATATATACACATTATAAATATACACAGTACACACACATTTTATGTACACAAAAACTTTTATTATGGATGAGATTAATCGTTGCACTAGTAATTATTCATTTCTGTGGGTGGGGCTACCCAAAAAAGATACCAAGACATGATCATGGATCGTTATGAAAATGAATAAATAAATAAATGGCAGTTTATTAAAGATTATTGCTTGTCTTATTATGATGGTACATCTAGTTATGAAACAGTGTTTGTCTAGACCTACAGTAGTTTTAGTGTTACGCCATACGCACGCTCAATGATTTTCCAGTCATTAAGAACGCTAAAGAGAAATTTTCTCTGACAGGTTGTATCCAGTTTTACCTAAGATCATATATGTCAGTGAGCATCAGGAAGCGAGCGAATATTGAACTGTGCTGAACCTCCCAGCCTCACGGGACACACACACAAACGGTGAATTCCTGCAGATCTGGTGATGTCATCTTCCTCAGGCCCATGTCATCTGATACCTTTGATACTTCTAATAACCTGCCGTGTGTGTGTGTGTGCTCAGGAAAACAAGACTCAGTGGCCATCTCCAACACGGATTTGTCTTATGTACTTCAGAAGGGAAAGATCAAAATCTCCTCTCCTATCCACTGATAAAATGGACCTGTTTGCAACGGTGCAAAGACAAGCATGTGTGGAGCACATGAAATCAGCTGCACGTCTGCTTCGTGATTACAGGCACCAAAGCAAGAACATTCCGAGACTTTCGACATTTCCCTCCGATGCTCAAGTGTTTTCACATCAAGAGGGTTCAGCTTTGATATCCGGCAACCTGACAATTCTCAAAAACACCAGCAGTGTTTACAAAGCATCTCAGAGGAGAGTTTATTGATGGCCCTCACCATTTGCAGGGGTGCTGGGAAAACCATCACAGATCTTCTGTTAGCATTATAATCAAAGATCTGACAGTATAGCCCTCAGCTAAATTACGGTATACCATTTGTTTCTTCAAAGCTGGGTCAACACGGTCAGCTAGTCAGTCGACCACTAAGATTGGATACATTTTTTGGCTTTTTTTCCCCCAAAGATGCTTTGAATTTTGAGATGCAGCTTAACAGAGAGAGTTTTAATGTGCCACCATTGTAACTTTAGATGGTAAAACTCTTTAAATGCATGCACTTTAAGCAACACAACCTCAGCCATTAAATCAGAACTTTTGTAACAAATTTACCATCTTCAACAAGACTATTACAGTCAGGCTTCATACAACCTGCTGAGAGCAATGTTCCTATTGTGCATAATCTACATACCTCCGTTTGTTTCTGATGACTATTATGGTTTTGTGCAATAAAAGGTTATACTCAGTCATTTATTCTCACAGAAGGGTGCAAATGCACTAGCATTAGCAAGTTTGGGGTCTTTATATATATATATATATAAACACCTTCTGTTCAGCAAGAATGCATTAAGTGTGGGTCTTTTGTACTTGAATAGAAATACTTCCTATTAAATAAAATAAAAATAAAAAAAGTTTCCTAAAAAATATTAATGTTTTCAGCATAATAAGAAATGTTACTTAAGCACCAAATCAGAATATTATGTGGGATCATGAATAATGGTTGTCATAATGACCAGAGGAATAAATAATATATTATTTTTATTGTATTATTATTATTAATAATACATTTTCAGTGTTACAGTTTAAGATCCAGCCTTGGCAAGCCAAAAATGACTTTCAAAAACACGAGCCTAATTACACAAAGCTTTCCAAGATGACTAGCTGTTCTGACAACCTACTGACGACTTGATTTAGAAAATATATGCAGTTGTGTGTACGTTTCACAAATGCGATTAAGGATCAAAGATCACTTAGGATCTAAAACACACACCATCCAAATGCTAAAGTGGAAAACATATGATTTGAAGGTTTTTATTCCATTGACCAACAACTTATGAGGAACATGTGAACCAAACTTGGCGTTATTTATTCCGTGGCTTATTGCACCTTGCAGTGCTGGTAAAATAAGGTCAGAAATAACATGCAACTCCATACAAGCGGTCCTGGAGATCAATCAGAGTTTTCCTGCACACGCAAAGGTCTCGCACGCAAAGTTAAGCCACTGGGCCATGTGACGTCACGTGCTTAAGAGAAAAACCACAGACCTTCAGCTCCTCTGACAGCTTCCTCACGGAAAATACACACATACTTAAAACAGTAGTGACTGATTGAGAAATGTTTAATTCAAAAAGACCCGGAAGATTCAGCTTATTTCCACCCCACTGAAGAGAAGAAACCCTTACTTAAAAGGCATAAAATATCAAATTTAGAAACAGAAGACATAAGTAATAACAAGCAACCACAGCATTACACAGATGCCCATAAACACAAAGCCAGACACATCGGGGTAAGAAGTGGACAAGCCTTTGTGAGTCATCCGTGTTCAGCAACAGCATGATAAATATGGGCACTTCAACAGGAAGAGCTTTTGACACGCACACAAACACTGAACACGCAACAGCAAACCCGCAACAAATGAAATACTCCTCACACACACACACACATTTTAATACGTTTCAAAACCACACGACATGAAAGTCAAAACACCACATTATACCAAAAGACCTGAAAGATGCTAATTTTTTTAGAACGACAGAAACTTTACAATGGGAAAACCACAATGTGACGTGAGCTACATAATTCAAAAACCATATTTCCAGTGATCTCTCAATGTATGTGTCATAGATGTGGAATTTAATCATTCAACTCTCTAAATGAATGGCTCCTATAAGCTCATGTCTCAATGCATCACTAGCCAAAAAAATAAATAAATAAATAAAAAACATTAGTAAATTAAATTTTTTTAATGTGCACAAGTCCACTATTTCAATATTTTTCATGTTTGTAACAATATTAAATGTATATTTTGGTATTGGCGAATTACCAAAATGAAATTATTTCAAAGTGGATTTTAATCACAACCAACAGGACCAGACCATGGTCCAAGTAGTAGTCAAAGTTATTATTTACTTTTAGGGTTTGGATTTACTTTTTTTTGATCTCTTATTCTCACAAGGCTACATTTATTTGATCAAAATACAGTACAAATAGTATTATTTTTAACACATTAAAATGTTAATGAATAAATAAATAAATAAATAAATAAATAAATAAATAAATATATATATATATATATATATATATATATATATATATATATATATATATATATATATAACTAGCCAAGTGTAAGTTCCTTTTGATAAAAGCATCATTAAAAGTAAAAGTCACATTGTAAATAACTGCTTTCTATATGAAATATATATATTTATAATGTAATTATGTGTGGACAAAGATGAATTTTCAGCAGTCATTACTCCAGTCTTTAGTGTCAGATGGTCCTTCAGAAATAATTCTAATATGCTGATGAGGCACTCAAGAAACATATTTAATTATTATATATGTTGAAAAATTGTTGTAATGCTTAACTTTTTTGGGAAACTTTCACAGATTATTTTGCAGGATACTTTGATGAATAAGTGCAAAAGAACAGCATTTACATTACAAATGTCTTTATACTCCAAACTCTTGAATGTAAACAGATGCACACTAGAAAAAAAACATGCCAAAATGAACTGTTGGCAGATATACATATTACATTTTCTATTCAAATGAAAAATATTGGTTATTCATCTTGCACTAAGGGACATAAAGAAGTTTACGTATAATTAAAATCTGTCTAAAATTTGCATGTCCCTATTAGTAGCAAATCATGCCTCATGGTTCACTGAAGGCCATTTCAAATATTAATAAATCAGAATAAGAATATATCTAAAGAGATGGAGAGACAGTCAGGTTTTAAATCACTTTAGGCAATAAAAAAAGCAGACAGGGAGTTAACAGCAGGAGAAAAGTAAGAAAATGGTTAAAAGAGAGAAAGAAGAAAAGTATGAGTGGCAAACTGCTCAAGTTAGTTCATGCCCAAATTTTGCAGAATTAGTAATACTGGCAAAAACAGTTACTTGTGCCAAAGCTGCATGTTTGAATGTGCACAAGACGAGAAGGAGAAGGTCTGTATAATACTCTGCCAGTTAATTGAGACTGTAGATGTTTAAAGAGGTTCATCTTCCTCCGGGCATGTCATATTATCTTTAGCAATGGGCTCCCCGACACACACACACACACACACACATTTCATCACTTTATCCCCTAGTCATCACACCATGGTGCACATCTCATTAACAATAGCCAGTCTACAGAAAGCATTAGACCCAAATTAATCTGATCTAAGCTGCTCCTAACCTGTGACTGAACTGAACAACACTTCAGTGAATTGTAAGCAGAATGCACAGACACACCAGTCTTTATCTAATGACACTCAGATTCACAGGATGGGGCCCAGCGCAGACAGGGGCCGTGAAGCGGTGGCACTGTCCTGCCAGGGCGTGTGCTCTCTGCCAGAATGCAGTCGTGCTGTAAGTTAACCGCAGGGCGTGCGACAGGGTTTGGGCAGCCGGTGCTTAACTCTCCCCTCTCTATCATTTTCCATGTCCCTCACTTCTCCACTCAAAACACGAACCGCTGACTGGAGCTGCTTCACAGAACGGATCGTCTAAAACATTTCGTTCCATATTTCTTGGGCAAATTCTTGGCCTCTAATTTTGACTTTTCAAAAAAAGGATGGATGGAGGAAAAGAGCATTAAATAGACAGACAGGAGGGGAAATGAGTGAAATAGAAAGAGGTTGGGAGAAAATAGAGCGAAACGATGGCGACAAATAGGGACAGCAGCTATGGAAAAACTCCACGGCAGTGTCGAGAGACACTAAAACTAAACCTCAGTGGGGAATACAGCTCAGGATGTCCTTTTATTTTCAGACTGACCATTAAATAAACTGTAATACGGCCAGATTTTAGAGGAAAGGAAATGTAGGTTTAAGTTGTCTGTATTTTCCTACATAGAAGAATAAATTAAGAAACCCTGTTAACTATGTTAGAAATCACATTCACATATGGGAAAGTGGATCACAACTGATTTATATGCAGCTTCATTTTTACATTTTATTTTTAAATGAAGTTTCACTTTTTTTCTAGTTACTTATGTGAGATGACCTGGCCTAAAAATTTGATTTCTAATTAAAATGTAAATATACACACACAATGTGTGCGCAAACTACATAATTTATATAATGTAAAATTGACATTTTCACGTTAAATTTAATGTAATCCAAAAATTTACCATAAAAATATGGTGACGACGTTTCAGGTATAGCATACTGGTGCCAGAAAAAAATAAATTATATATATATATATATATATATATATATATATATATATATATATATATATATATATATATATATATATATATATATATATATATGAACAATCAAACAAAACAACCAAAAATGTAACAAATCATGCTAATGCACATTACTAATAACAAAAATAAGACAAAACAAAACCCATTTAAATTAAATGTAATCATATGTAATGTGAAATGCATCGATTTCTGGGAATGTGCTTTTAAATTCTTTTTTATGAATTATGTGGTAAATCATAGTTTTTTCTTACCAGAAATGGAACATTTGAAAGTATTTCACAGTAAAATTCCATGTAACATGATGTTCACATTTTTCACCATTTTTTAGACAATAACTGCAGCATTTTTCTTTAAAAATGGCAAACTTAGTTTTAAAGTGAAAACTCATGTGCGGATAGTTGCGCTGTTGTCACTGTAACTCGTGTAATACACAAGCTTTGCATGCACACATGTAGGCCGTGCCAGAGAGAGACCTTTCTCAGCTTGTTTGTCTGCTATTAGCATGTGAAGGTGATAAACGTACCTCGTCAGGCGCTGTGGTTGAGGGCGCTCCCCAAACTTCCTGTGAAGAGAGAAAAACACTTGAGCAGAAATTCAACCACAATACAAACAAAAACATGATTTTATGCACAGATATTTGAGTGCACACCTGTGTACTTTACTGTACCACTGTAACACACACAAGCCCGTCTCCCATCACTCAACAGTCATGCACTCAAAGTTGAGATTAGCAGACTTGCAGCTGTTGTAGTGACCTTGCGATAGCACGCTCACATGACCGTGTGTACAAACACACACAGGTGGCCAAACTAAACCACTTTCCCATTCTGATTACATCCACCAGGCTAATTATCACAGGAAAGCTGTCTAACGGCACAGTTTAGCGATACCTGGAGCCAGAAACGCATGGCGTTCCCTTTGACAGGGATTTAAAGGAATGTTCCGGGTTAAATGCAAGTTAGGCTCTCGCCACAGATGCTGTTGATTACCGCAGCCCTCGCTTTGGAAAAACAAGCATAAATCACATTTACAGTAATAACGTATAATGGAAGCCTACAGGCGAGGCATTCTCTGGGATAAATGTTCAAATAAATAAAGTTTTCAAAGTAGTCTT
Source organism: Carassius gibelio (assembly GCF_023724105.1). Taxonomy (NCBI): domain Eukaryota; kingdom Metazoa; phylum Chordata; class Actinopteri; order Cypriniformes; family Cyprinidae; genus Carassius; species Carassius gibelio. The sequence goes on along the minus strand of NC_068402.1, from coordinate 28,050,415 downwards.
GTGTTAACACAAACCATATAATCAATATAGTGTGATTAAATTAGTGCTTGCTAATCTTTAACGATTACTAATCCAATATTTCAACTTTTACAAAGCCGCTTAACTCACACAGTTTACGCTGGGATTTCAGAAAGAATATGATTTAACTATTTGCAAAGTTTATACAGAGCAAACATAAAAATAAAATAAAAATTTTAATAATTTTGTGTAGGATTTACTCAGAAATGCATTGTCTATTTCCCAAATAATTATAAAGAACACACTGAAGTATTGTGGAATTATGTAGTAGAAAAACTGAAATTTTCTTGTAAAATATATTCCAATCTGGAAAAAGGTTTTTTAAGAAAAGTCCAATGACGGCCTCACATTCCCTCAGACGTGATATTTCACGTCAAGCAGACAGAGCTGTGTTTCTCCTAAATGTCACAGTGAATTGTAGAGTAACAGATCATCAGAGTACAGTAATGTGGAACACTGATTGGATGGTTTCACTTATGTTTGTGACCTCAGACGGCAAATAATGAAAAGCGTTGCCTCATTTCAGAAGAACCTGAAGGCCTGTCGTGACCCCTTCTGTTTGAAGCTGTTACTATAGAGACCTCACAACTGTTATTACTTGAAATCTAACCGAAAGACTACAGTGCTCCAACACAACACTGGCCCCGGTCCAATTAGTTCAAATGCAATCCCAGAATGCACTGCAAAGAGCTTAGTAGTGGTGATGGGGGGGGGGGGTCATCCTTCCAAAAAAGGAAAAATATTATTTAATATGTCAAATAAATACATTTTTAAAAAGCACAACACACTGATGAAATATTAAGAGACAAATAATTACCATGTACAATTGTATGAGCACAGCAGCACTCTTTTAGGTTAGACAAATGATGTCTGTTTGTCTGAGTATCTGGCCACTAGTTTGTTTGAGTGTGTTTTAGTAAAGCAAACACGGGCCCGAGGCGTGGTCTTTACGGTACAGCTGATCCCCAGGGGTCCGCGCTAAACTGACAGCAGCCTGGAGGTTAAAGCTGAGAGGAGACAGAGACGGTGGAGGGTTTAAAATAGAAGGAGAGAGAAAAATCGATGGCTGGAGCTTCCTGATCCAACCCCAGAGAACCTGAGGGAGATACAGGAAGATCTCAAATCAAGTCACGCTGCCAACGCCACGAGACCGGAGAAGACCACCGCAGACTGAGAGAGGACACTACAATAACAGCTTTTCTCTGAAAAAAAGCTGTGCATAGTAAAAAACGAAGCATTACGAAATATTAATTCGGTAACACTTTAGTAGGGACCAATTCTCACTATTAACTATAGCTTATTAGCATGCCTATACATATTGACTGCTTATTTGTACTTATAAAGCACATATTCTACATCCCTAATCCTACCTAAAACCCAAACTTAATATCTACCTCATTAGCTAGCAATAGGCAGCAAATTAAGGGTTTATTCAGGCAAAAATCATCATTAATGGTTTGTTAATGGCTAGAATTGGACCTTAATATAAAGTGGGACCATTGATTATTTTTTACTCCCCTTGATATTATAATTGCAATTCATTTTTATTAATAAACGTTATGAGAAAAAAATTGTTTTGCATGGGGCAACAGCACACCTTATTCTTTCAGTAAACACATCCACAGCAAGCAGAGATATGTGTTCGTTAATGAATAGTTTTATTGAGAGAAGGGCAGATTAAATTGATCAAAAAGTACAGCAAATAAACATATTTCATAATGTTATATGATTTGCATTTAGTCATTTAGCGGATCAAAAAGCGACTTACAAATGAGGACAATCAAAATTAAGAAAAGAGCAATGATATGCAAGTGTTATAACAAGTCTCAGCTTAACGCAGTACACGCAGCAAGGCTGTTGTCTTTTTCCATTATATAATAAATAAAAGGATAACGTATGGAAAAAGAATAGAGCAAGCTAGAGTTGGAGGCCTTTTTTGCTTGTATTACCTGTATAATAAATAAAAAGAAAACTAATAGATACAATAAAAAAATATTAGAGAAGCTAGTGTTATATCTTTTTAAAGCAAACAAGTAGTTAGTAAATTAATAGAGTGCAAATCTAAAAAGGGGCATTTTTCTTTTTTTTTTCTTTTTTTTTGAATAGAATTACAATAGAGTGCCAGATTAAAGATGCTAAGATTTAAATTTCAAATAAATGCAGTTATTTAAAATTACTATTTATCAAAGAAAAAAAACTGTTGGAAACTCTGAATTGAAGCACAAGTGCAAGCCTGCAACTCGTCACAACTTGACTGAATACCCATATCCTGACTCCACAATTGCAGTGTTGTAATACATAATCAGAGAAATTAGCTGTCCTATTTACTTGTAGACAAACAGCAAAGCTTGTTCCCAAATCTGCTAGAACACAAAAGGTCACTGAGTGAGGGAACATTGGAAAGAAAGGGAGGGGAAGAATGAAGAAGACGACAGACAGGCCTGGAATTATGGGAAGGGATGAGGCACGTGTGTGGGAGAAGAGGAAGATAAGAAAGAGACAAAAAAGCAATTAAAAGAGAAGAATAAAAGAGCAAAAAAGAGGATCAGGGGTTTAGCAGCAGAAAGATAAAATAGAAGAGAGAGAGAGTGTGCATGTGTGTGCTAGTAGAATAATTATAGAGCTGTAGATCAATAAGGTTCCCACAGTGAAGTGCTGATGTTTGAGAGGATAATGGATACCAGCTCGCTTCAAGCACATGCTGCTACTACACAAACCCCACAATCAGGGGCCCATCTGGGGCCACAGCTCTGCTGGCCAACACCAGCCGCCTGCCCTGGATCTCCAGCACAGAGCTCAATTAATAGGGACTTTTCTTTTGGCTCTCTCTTCTTTCATTTCTGCTCGCCTCGCCACAGGAAAGAATAAATGTATATTCATACTATCAGAAAAATATATGTATATACTTTAAGCATTGTTTTTTTTACCCCCATAACCAAATAGTTGGTTTTAAATTTGCAATGACAGCTGGACATTTAGCAGATATAATGTAACCTCAGATTCTCTCAAATAAATAAATAAATAAATAAAATCTAGTAAATTCCACAAAGAAACAGCAAACAACACGCTGACTTAAATGTGAAATTCTGCAGTAGAAAAACACTCCAATAATCTTGGTTTTATTTACAACTCAGAAAAAATCATTTTATATAAATGTACAAAACATCAAAAGCACTTTTGCTGGAGAATGGCATACTGTGCAAAGGCTTGTTCACAATTACAAGAAATGTTCCTCATGTCCGCCAGCTAATGTTATCTTGTTTTAAATCAGCAGAACTCACAAAACAACCTTCAAGAACAAACTTTGCAAAGCACAAAAAGAGTTGCACATGATCAAGAGGATAAAGGTTGGATCACTGTGTTCACTGGAACACAGAAACATAAGAACTGCTCTCAAGCTCTGTTACACCAGCCCTGGGCCATCGGGCCACTCTTATTCTGAAATATCTGTCATGTGACACTCTCCCTTACCAATCAAATTATTTCAAATCCATGCTGTTCATATAGTGTCATATATTAAACATGTACAAACCGAACACAAGTGAGGGGTCAACAGGAACCTTCTTAACCACTGCATTGTGCTCCATTTACATTTTCCCTTTAGCGGTCCAGGCATGCAGCATTACAATCAACATAAAACTCTACTCACAACACATTTTGCTTTTGTAATAAAAACAGAATGCACGGCTTGATTTTATCCACTGGGAAGTGACTGAGAGGTGAAAAGTAGGCGCTCTGCATCAGAACCGAGCCAGATCTGCATGAAGGATGTGGAAGGTTAAGGTCAAGTTCACCCTCGAGAGCATCTTGATGTCTCCCAGCGGTAATGTGTCTAAATAAATCTATCATTATTTGCTACTCTTGCTGTAAACTTTATGATTTCTGCTTAACCAGGAATGTGTGTTGTGACAGTAACGGAGTAAATTTTTATTTCACGTTAACTCTAAAGATGCATTTTAAAGCAATGAGCAATGGAATTGAAGCATGCTTTCATTTGACATCCATTTATACTAAGAAAGAAATATTCTACTGCTCAATTTTTACTTTTATTCGTCAGATAGGTACATTAAATTCTTACTGCAGTTATTTTGGCATGAAAGTTCAGAGGACTGCTTGTTCAATCAGACAATTCAGGTTTCGAAATACTACGAGAAAAACACACTGAAGGAAAAACACACGCTCACTTTCACAACTTTTCCACTCCAAATGCGTAGCTCATTTTGCATATCAGCAAAGGCCCATCATGTGCACGTTTCATTCGCAGGCACAGTTATGGCCCATCAGTGGAAGAATCAGGCGCTGAAAGAGTTTTATATCTGAAACATTGTGGTTAACGTGCACCTGTTATAAAAACAGCCTTACATTCTGACAAATGCCAATATCAATACGTGCCACTTCCCTTGACTGACATACAGCAAGGCCTACTTGATATTTCTGTGCCATTTGTGTAGAACCATGCACTTATACTAAAAAAAGAAGTACACAGAATTGAAAAAAAAGTCCTCGGGTTATTCGTGTCTGGGTCTGATGGAGAAAAAAGACTTCTTCTTCGAGCCATAGAGACTTTAATTGGCTACAAGACCAAACATGAAGGCTGTGGAAGTCAATCAAATCGGGATCCCACCACATGTCAAGATGCTGGAAAAAGAGCCGTCACAAGAGAGCGCAGAGAGAGAGAGAGAGAGAGAGAGAGAGATGTGAAGTGTGGAGAATGTGTGAGCGATAAGAGAGAAAAAGAGATACAATTTCGACGAAAAACCACCAGCATTTCCTTGAAGTCTTCCTACAGAGAGAGGAGTTGAGCGTGAACATGAGCGTGTTCAGAGATGTGCAAGCTTCATGCGTTGAACACTATCACACTTAGTTGTTTGTGAAACGCCACTAATTCAGCTCACTGAAACTCTACTCGACACGCCTCGAGTTAATCAGAGCACAAAACAATGACAGGATGCCCAGATTTTATTGTTTTGGAGCAAATTTACATTCATTTGATCCTGAGGAAAATATGAGGCCGAATGTGTTTCAGCTGGAGTCTTATCCTATTTACTCAGTGAGGTCATGTGGTAAGATAGCGCTCTCTCTCTCTCTCTCTCTCTCTCCAGCTCTGCCACTATCTATCTGACTTGACCCGTGGCTGTTTCTTTGTATCCATCCTCATGGGACTGACTGACAGTTAAGAGCTTCACACACTTCAGAACCAAGACAGTAACTGAGACACAGGGTGACAAAAATCATTTTCAGCTTTCAATAGCATTCCCCTGAGACATGCTGATTGTAGGCCTTTTGTCAAGACAAGATCACAGAGAATAGCGTTAAATTCTCCTAGATCTTCTGAAAAAAATATATTATACTCTTTATTTTACATAGAGTATGGAAATAGTCATTAATGGAAGAGTTCATCCAAAAATTAACATTTTCTAAAAACGTTAAATAAAAATGTATTTAATTCATCCATTCAAATGTAAATTAGTTTCTTTATCGGATTAGATTTGGAAAAACTTAGCATTGTATTGTATGACTTGCTCACCAATGGATCCTCTGCAGTGCATGGGTGCCGTCAAAATGAGAGAAATCACCCACAAGCAACTGACATGACCATCTTGTGAAGTGAAAAGTTAAATGTTTGTAATACACAGATTTAATGTAAGAGCATAACCGACTATTAACTTTTTTTTTTTTTTTTTTACTGGAGTAATTGCTATAATTGATTATGGACTGGTATTTTAGCCAGAAGTGACAGTTTAACATTAAAATGACTTTATGATAAAAGTGTTTCCTTCCAACACACAGCTTTTCACTTCACAAAATATGAATTTATTGACTAGAATTGTGTTGTGTCACTCTCTTTCTGCTGGCACCCATTCACTGCAGAGGATCCACTGGTGAGCAAGTCATGTGGTTATACATTCCAAAACAAAAACTAAAAAATCTACTGTAAGATACCACCTCTTTAAAGTCATGATGAAATGAAATTATCTTTACTTGCATATTCTGGAATAAATCGAAGCGTAACGGATTACTGAAAAAGACAAAAACCCATTTCCTCAAAACCCGCATTCATTTTCACTGCAAGACCATTAAGTTATGACACTTTAGTAAACATATGCATCAAGGCATTTATAATATGCATGTACAAATTATCATTTCATGCCGACTTTAATAATTGAGGAGGTGCGATGCGGCGTTGGGGGGATACAAAGCAAAAAAAAACATTAAGTTTAAGAAGAATGATGCTGGTGACATTTCCCCTTTCAAATCCCTGCAAGCGGAGCTCAATAGAGGAAAAGGAAGTGCTGTCAGAATTGTTTTTAATCTGTTTTTCTGCATGTTATCCAGTTTTTGCTTCCTTCCCTCCATCCTTCCGCTCCTTTCACTCTTTTGTCTGTTCCATGACAGCACACAAGGAAAAGTTCCTCTCTTACTCAAGGTCGACTGAATCAATGAAGTGACACTCTCGCTCCAGTGTTAGTCGACTTACAAACGCATATGACATTTCTTCTGTCTGCGGTTTATTTCACTTACATTACTTTAGTAAATGTGAATCAAGACGTGATTCTTGAGTAACCTACATAGATAAGCTCAAAGGTGACCTATATTTCAGAACAGTGAACAGAGGTGTGGTGGATGTTTACAGCGTATGCACTTCACAATACTTTGATCGTGGAATGTCAAAACTATCGCTATCTCAATACCAAGAAATTTTTTCTGTTTTCTGAAATACTAAAATAATGTCTGATCAGAAAAATCAGATAACCGGATTGCCTTCCACTGTAAATGTCACTATTACATTGTTAAAAAAAAATAAAAATACATGACAATAAAAATAAAAGGCAATATTTAAAAGGCTTTTAACTTAAAGCCTTTATGTATAATGCATCATAAAAAAATAGTTTTAGTGCATTAATTATGCCTTGTAATGCGCCTTATAATACATTGGACAATCTCATGAATAATTTGAACCACAGTTACCGTAATACATTATAACTATCAATTTCACTATGCATTTTAATGCATAATTATAATGCATTATACCCTTTTAACAACCTTTTATAATGCATTATACATAAAGGCTTTAACAAAAGTGTTACCAGATTTTTACTTCAGCAAGGAGGTGTTGAATCATTCAAAAGTTACAGTAAAGACATTTATAATGTCTAATATTGCACAGCACAAAAACACTCCACAAAAGACGTCTTTCAGAAACAAAAAAACAAACAAACCGACCTGTGAATGGTATAGTGCATAAATAAATCAAGAAAAATAATGCAGTGAAGAATATGCAAATAATATTCAAATAATAAGAATGTGCAAATAATCTAATAAACCAATTTGTAGTTTTTTCTATTAATATTATGTGTGCATATATAAAAACAAATACATGTTTTACAAGCACGAGAGCCCTACTTTGATGGTATTTGACTTGAATGTATCTCAAGGTCATTAACCTTTTAAAAACATGATAGGTGCCGACAGGCTAAGTGTCTTTATTAAGTAGTGCAAAAGTCTCAAAAAAAGTATTGACTCCCTGTTTTCCAAAAGGAAGTGAGGATGATGTAATGGTTTCATCAGCCAGAGCAGCAGGGAGGGTATTTCTTACATCAATACAGAGTAAATCAGTCCTCAGTGGGGATTTTAATTTAGACTCTGTAGGCGGCCACAGATTTCACTGCAGCATGATGGATGCGCCTGGGGCTACATTTTCAGAGAAGGAAATGATAATTGACCACTAGACACTAATACAAAATAGGACGCATTGTTCATCTGATCACAACAGAACATTATTTAGAAACATCAGGCTAGATTTTAAAATAATTTGGCAATTCCCATTTTCCAAAGCGTTATCCATTAAATCAGAAAAATCTTCTTTAAAGCCTGTGGATTGTGCTGCCTAAAGACACACTGCGATCAGGCTATGCTTGTGAACGTCTCATTTAGTAGACTGTTTTTGGACTTCCCCAGACAAGCCTCATGACAGCATGAATGACAGCTGAGCATTTTTTCCCTTGTCTCTGAAAAACCACACGCCACAGTGACAGAAATGGGAACTGAGATTCCTTAACCAACTGAAATCTACAGACGGGTGAATGTGTAAAACCTGAAGCAACGAATGCACGCAAACCAACATGGCGATGAAAAAATGTACTGCGTTCTTCCTCATAAAACATGATGTGGTTGAAAAACAGAAAATAAATTACTTCCAATCAGATTCAGTCCCCATCAACCGGGGATTTTTACACTTGTTCACCACATTTTTAGTGAGCAGACAGCCAGCACGAAAAGACCAAGCGTCAATGACCTCCAATACTCATTCGAAACCTGATCAGGAACAGTAGATCAGTGGAGACATGTTCATGTGGCTGAGTGGAAATGAACATCCAAACCCAATCAGATAGGAATCCAATCGATCAAGACATGACTCAATCGAGTATTCTTATTCACAATCATTCAGATGTCCATTAATAGAAGAATTAACTGTGACACTTTTCACAACAACCAGTACTTAGAAAAGCCAAAAAAACAGAACTTCTAAATGTTATCACAAAACTAAGAGCATTTTTTAGTTTTTTTTTCTACGTAAAATAATCCTTCTACTTATGTGCGAGGAGTGACTAACACGCTCAAACAAGCACACTGTAAATCACAGAACATGATGTCGAAACCACGTTTCTCAAGAGCTTCGACCTTCTACAACCTTCTACTTTTGCTCTCCCTCTTGTATCCTATTTGTATTTACAGATTTCCTTCATAAATGATTTATGGTTTAGCATCCATCCATTTCATCTGGTCCCTCTCGGAAGCTGGTCTGGCAATACTTCACATCTGACTGTTCCTCCCATTGTGTCAAAGTTGGGTAAGAAAGTTCTTAGTTTGGTGTCTGACTAACTTTAAATGAATTGTGTCTAAATGTTGTGCATTATAAAATATACATTATGAATAAAGAACAGACCGGTTGTACTTGTTGTTGACAAAAACAAAAGACAGAGAGAGAGACTGTAAACCTCCCAAAAAGAGAAAGAGTACAGCATATGACTGTGTTGACAGTATAAAAGTGTTTCTGTATCTGGCACTCATCTGCCTAACAAAACAAAAAAGCAACAACTGCACATCGGTATGGGTAGCTGCAGGCCACAGGCTGTGACATCATCAAAAACAGACAGGAGGATTAAAAGTGCAGATACCATTTCAACGCCTGCGGCATCCTCCAACTGAGCTATCCACTGTTATCACTGCTCTATTCACAGTGTAGACGCGCATAGTTCAGGAAAAAAGAGAAGTCCCGAAGTTATTCCCAAAGGAATAAGTCACAAGATGTCTATTCTGCTGTCCTTTATTAAAGGGTTGTGCAATGTGTGGTACTGGTAATAATAAAAACAAAATATTTTCTTTGTGCACCTGAACTACCTTCACAAAAAGAAAAAGAAAAAACACTTTGCTGAATTTACGCGAACTATGAATATCAATGCTGAAGTGTGATTACAACTGTTTTCACACAGGTTTCCTCAAACACGTATTCTAATGCTAATCTACTTCCAACCCAAACTTAATGAATCTGTTAAATCATAAGCTGACAAGATGTTAGGGCTGATTAATCGCGATTGTCTTGCGCATTCAGTCAGTAAAGCCGGTTCTGTGATTAGTAGTAAATCTCCATCACCTGCTTTCAGGTGGAGCAGCATTTACTACACAGAGTCGTAATCATCTGACAAGCTATGCTAAATCGCGTTCATAAATCGCAGACGATATAATCGTAGGATTATGAAATCGACTAAATCATTTGCTATAATGAAACCTGTTTGTGGATCTTCTCAGTGAACTATGGCTCTGTGTAGTAAATGCTGCTCCATCTTTACTCTAAACTCACTAGATAACGTCAGTCGAGTGTTAAAAAAAATCCTTCTGATGATGTCATGTCCATGAGATGATGTGGCTTAAACAGAATAATTAAGGCACACAATATTTAATTGTATTCTTAGCAGTGATAAATGTCGATTAGCATTTCATTTTAGATATACTTTATTATGATGAAATTTATATAATAAGAACTCAGATTTACCATATATTGCCATAGTCGTGTGTTTATTAGTCACGTTTAATTTATAAAAGCAGTTAAATATTCTGTTTATCAGCTTTGCTAGATTTCTTCTTCGTGGTATATTTGGATTTTCAGCGCGAGTGTCCTCTGGCCTTTGGATGGAGATTTACTACTGACCACAGAACTGTGCTTCACTGAAAGATAAGCATGACAATCGAATCTTCAGCCTAATCGTGATTTATTGCCTTTGCGATTTAATTTCGATTAATTGTGCAGCCCTACAAGATGTCAAACTGCACAAACAAACAGGACCACTTTTTATGTAAGGACTGTTAGACTAAAGTGAGCTGTTTTATCATGTCCTATGCAACTACGGTTGGGTATCAAAAATCCATTCCAATTCCAGAAACGGATACTTCGAGGCAGGAATCTGATACTTGTTGTAAAATTTAAATTTCAATTCCACCTCTCAATTCCTGTGTGCACATATTTTTAGGTGCCGAAAATGGGCTGATATAAATGCATATGTCTTTGAATCATTCATTCAAGATATTTATTTAAAAACACATATTCAAGTAATGAAATGAGTAAATCTTAAGTGAGTCACTGAGTCATTCCATTCATAAATTCCATGAGATTTTTGTTTAGTTGTCTAATATCTTTTCTTTAGAATTGTGAGAACTACAACCTCCATTAATATATATATATAATTATCCAGAAACATACGGCTCCATTTTGCAAACAGAGGGCCCTATCATACACCCGACGCAATGCGATGCAAGGCGCAGCGCAAGTGTGTTTGCTAGATTCAGTCCAGCACCATTCACATTTTCCCGTCCAGCACCACGCCGTTTAATTAGCAAATGCATTTGCGCCCATTTGTGTTCCCATGGGTGTGCTGGTTTAAAAAAAGAGGTGTGTTCAGGTGTACTGAACACGCATTGCTATTTTAAGGAGCTGAAAATAGACTGCGGCATAGACCAACGGCATAGAATTAATTATACAATCGTGCCAATACAGACACATATATATTTACTGACTCATCACACAGAGCTTTGGTGGATGCCTGCTTGTCTCGTAGATGATCTGTTCGCGCGCTTTACCTTCGCGCACGAGCAGATTGGTTTCTTCGCTTGAGAGGCGTTCAGATTTTCCACCAACAAATACTACTGTTCTTAATAGCGATCCACCATGGCGCGACCGATCTCGCTCTTAAAGGGAATGGGACACTCTGACTGGTTTATTAAACGTTATGCCCAATACTCATTAAGAGAATAGGGTCAAACCATTCCAAAAATGCGCCCTGGCGCACAGACCGTTTTTCTGTCATTAAAATAGCAAAAGTGGATTTGGACGCCCTGAGTGCGCTTTACACTTTGTGTTTAGATCATTAAAATAGGGCCCAGAGAGCTCTTGATCGAGTCCAGTTCTTATGTTTTAAATTCAAATGATACCTAACCCTATATGCATCCTCACTATCTTTTGTAAACAAATATCTGCAGCTCATGTATGTTCTTGGTCATCTCTTTCAATTCTTTGTTGAAGTATTCTGGTTCCAACAAGTTGCTGAGCATAAAATTCCATGACGTCATCCACTTTCATATCGAAATCATCAGAATTGTAACTTTTATTTTGTGAGCTTTAAATGTTTAGTGTAAGCATACATCACTACACAGCCATGAATTCGCTGAGGACCGTTTGCCCAGGCTGTGGATTAAAGGTCATGATGTTGGACAGACCGATCATTTCGCTTCATAAGACCTCAGTGTATCATCAGGAGCTATAGGTATCAATTTGGTCTTGTTTGTATATGTTTTTTTTGACTATCCAAACCCAGCAGCCACAGAAATGTAGTGTATGAAACGCCAAGGACAGCGGTTTCACCTAAAACTCTTTTTTACTGTTCTACTGATGAAGTCACATACATCTTGGATGGCCTGAGGAGAGTAAATTAAAAGAAAATTTTCATTTATGGTTGAACTATCCATTCAAGCAGCTAATGTATCAGAAGTCTCATACATTCAGAAATTAGCTTACTACTGCGATGAAAAATAAGGTGGATAGTTAGAAAGTGGAGTGTGCTATTCTATTTAAATCAGTGCAATGAAAGAAAAAGAGTATAACTCTATGGTCAAAGTCATTGTTCTTGGAGTGAACAGCCTTTTCAGTTGACTATAGCTGGGATAGGAGAAACTATTTTGACACTGAGACAAAAATTGTGCACTTCACCTTTAAGAAAATGAAATCCTCTCTTAAAAAGCTAGCAAGCACTAACCACAGTAATGATTAATCTTTCACATTTAATTTATCTGATATATCTGTGTGTGTGTGTATGTGTGTGTGTGTGTGTGTGTGTGTGAGTGTGTGTGTGTGTCCTGTCTATCACAAGGTCCCTGCAGGGCAGACAGATAGATTTCTGAGATCTAAACCCCGCGACTACATTTACAGCGTCTTCTTATTGAGAAATACCATCTTCCTGAAGTCACAGCAACAATAGTCACACCACACCAGCGCTACTGGACAACCTCGTGTGCCGGCAGGACCAGAGGCAAACAACCTGACACCCAATACTTTCACCAAAGAACCTGGCAATGCATTAAAACTTTACACACAATCCTGTCTCATCTAAATTCATTTTCAATTGAACACGCATGCCGATATAATTTGATGCCGAGTGCTGAAATAAATATGACGAAGGCCGAAGCATAATACCAGTGTTGTACCACAGCCCAACAGAGAAGCATTAGCCGAATCAGCACAGCCCGTTGTGAATCATCTCCGTTCAGTGTCTGCTTGGGTCCTTCCTCCATGAACACCAGCTTCAAGTTAGTTTGAACATATGGATTAACTTTACCTTTTATAGTGGCACCAACCATTAGTTCATTCAAAATTAATGTACTGTTAACAAAGTTAGCCATGAGCAAGAAGTTAGTTAATGCTCAATTGAGGCTTTTATTTCCTTTCTACCAAGTCATTACATGATACAGAGAGCTGAAAGCTATTAACTTGAGGAAGTCATCTGAGTCGAGTTAGCGGTTACCTCAAATTACAGAATTATGCTGACCTTTTGACAGAACTTAACAGCGAGCCGAGGGCTTTCCTAAATCATTCAGTATGTGCTTCTTATGCTAGACTACAACATTTGGCGAAGCTTGTCGCAGGGAGAGGCCCGAGCTGTGCCAACACGTATCGGCCCAGGAGCCAACCATCACATTAGTGAGGATACGAGACTCTGAACAAACACTCTCACAATCCTCCCTGTTTGCCAAGCCTCCAAGGAAATCTGGATTGCACATAAAGAAAGAGAGGGAATGGCAGAAGAAATCCAAGACTGAACGAGAATGAGAGAGGAAATGACAAGATCTAAAAAAGGGTTAATGGTGGTAAAACTGAACGACTGATCGTCAGTAAGCCAAACCCCACCATATGCTTTCCTTTAGTTGCTCCATACATACAGGAATAAAGTTCTCTTTGGTGGGACCAGTTCATCTGATTAATGTTATTTTGTCTGGGCAAGGCTGGCTCATACTGGGCATTGTGGCAAGTGCCATGACTGGATAAGATCAATCTGACATGTGGCTGATCCGTTTGGAAGAATGCTGTGGTCAGCTCTGAAAACGGCTCATTAATTGATGGGTCAATAAGTGTCCAAGATGAAGAAATGGAAAAATGTTATTAAAAAAAAAAAACTTATTTAAAACATGTGTCAAGTTCCTAGAAATTTGCTCTTAGTATTTGTGTTTCATTTGGTTTTGAAAAACTTTAAATGTAATGACTCCAAAACATGTCATGTTGACTTCCTCAAGTTAATAGTTTTGACTTATCACCAAAAAATAACATTTTCCATACACACACATATACATATATATATATATATATATATATATATTCACATAACACATACACATATTCACATATAAATACATTTATATATATATATATATATATATATATATATATACACAGTACTGACCAAAAGTTTGGACACACCTTCTCATTCAGAGAGTTTTCTTTATTTTCATGACTATGAAGATTGTAGATTCACACTGAAGTCATCAAAACTATGAATTAACACATGTGGAATTATATACATAACAAAAAAGTGTGAAACAACTGAAAATATATGTCATATTGTAGGTACTTCAAAGTAGCCACCTTTTGCTTTGATTACTGCTTTGCACACTCTTGGCATTCTCTTGATGAGCTTCAAGAGGTAGTCACCTGAAAGGGTCTTCCAACAGTCTTGAAGGAGTTCCCTGAGAGATGCTTAGCACTTGTTGGCCTGTCTGCGGTCCAGCTAATGGCTCTACAATTTTCATAGTCATGAAAATAAAGAAAACTCTTTGAATGAGAAGGTGTGTCCAAACTTTTGGTCTGTACTGTGTATATATATATATATATATATATATGTATGCAGATTTGTTAGAAAATTTAGAAGCTTATGACAAACAACTTATTAAAAGTTTTTTTTTCTTTTATCTCATATCAAATCAGATATCAAGGAACAGGTGTGTTCATGTCATTTCATATGTACATTTCATTTCATTTCATTGTGTTGTGTATTTTATATTGTATTAGTGTAAAAAATGTGCATCATTTCACTGGTCCATTTAATTCATTCACTGATCTGTCATGGTTTAGTTGCCCTTATGTCTCTCTAAATCCAAAAGACCTTGTTTAATCTTTGAAACACAAATAAAAATGATTTTTAATGAAATATGCATGATTATCATAAGTGAAGTGCTCTATGTGAAGTTTTGGTTTCTTGGAATTCCAATGGAGGGACAGAAAACTTTGAGGTTTCATTAAAGAGGTCATGTGGTCATACGGTTAAAATTTTTCCTTTCTCTTTGGAGGAGTGTTTCGTTGCTGCAGCTAGAGAGTGCATCACAGTACGTTAAGGTGCGTATCATTTCCGTCACACACTTGAGGTATTCAGCCAATCACAATGCACTGGATAGCTGGCCAATCACAGCACACCTCGCTTTTCAGACCGATGAGCTTTGTAAAAATCGACGTGTTTCAGAAAGACAGGGAATTAGGAGAAAATAAAGTGTTTTTTTTTTTACCTTAATCCGCATAAACACATTTCCTTACACCAAATACACAACATAATGTTCTTTCTAGCAATGTCATATTACCCTTTTAAAAAATATCCTAATTATTTTATATCATATATTAAATCTTGCATATTCTAACCTTGTCTAAAAATTTTAATAACTAATCTGATGTTTTAAGGGACTTAATGACACACAGTCATAAGGGTCTAATAGAGTTGGAGGGTCTATTATTATGCCAAACTACTGCTGTTAAAAAATAACTCTTCTTCATTAAATCAGCACAGTTGTTTCACCTCGACAGTTTTAACATGACCATAGCAAACAAACAAAAAGTAGCATAGTGTCACTGGTCCATTTAATAGGACATGTGGCTGATCCGTTTGAAAACGCCTTTTTTAATTGATAAGTCTCTGGCGTCACTCTTGTCAAACCTTAAGAGTTACATAATCAAAGTAGAGGAGATCAAGTCATACGCAGGACCCTATTTTAAGAGAAGGGCGCTATTGAGACATGGCCCTAAAGCCTGCCCTTAAACGCCCCTGCCAATAGCACAAGGGAGGGGCATTCTGGAAGAATCACAGGGAGGGCAGCTCTGGTTTGGTTGATGGGCCGAGTCGGGTCGCCTCGGGCAAGGCGCATATGGCTGAGCCCAGAACGCCAGCTTTTTCTTTGACACAGGGATATTTTAATGACAGGGAAGGAGTCAAAGAAAACTTTCTCCCTCTCTCTCATTCTGACCACTTCCACCATCAAGCAGCGCCCATAGAATCTCCATATGGGACTTTCTGAAGAGCCGTTTCGCAGCTGGCCATTCGCCTAAAACAATCGTTCAGGCTCATGCGTGCGCGCACACACACACAGAGTCATCTCCACATGTTTACACTTTTAGCTCATCTTAGACACACTAGAAGGGGGAAAAAACATCAACATCCCCCTAAATGTCTGGCAGAGATGATCTTGTTTGCCTCATGCTTCAACCAGAGCTAAACCACACAAAGGGGAAGAAAAGAAAACAACACTGACATCCTATCGGTATTGAGTCACTATGTATTTCCACCTTAGACGCACACTGGAGGTTTTCTGATTGGCAGCTGTACGCTGGCGTTCACTTTCAGGGTGTGAGCTTGTGCAAATACTGTGCTTGTGCTGCCGTGTACTGCTGGATTCATTTTAATCCGAGTCCTTGCTCATCATTTAGAGAAAGCTTTGCAGCCAAAGTAACTCTAATTGCAGGGGCCTAAAACAACGGAACAACCTGAGGTTAAGTGTCTACCTCCAAAGAATATGTACAAATGCAGGAAACCAAAGAGCTTTCCAATACAGGGTTACTTTAACCCAGAACTGAACCGGTGACCTTCTTACTCATGTTTCTTAATCATTGGGACTATAGTTTCCCCTTTAAAACATGGAAGTATCTAAAACTTTAGTTCTTCTTCATATGATATTTCTAGATTTCATTCTGACCGGTGACAAGTGGACAGGATAGTGCATTAAGGGGTAATATAAGAATTAGGACATAACCTAAAAATAGGAATTGATCTGCTTGTGGCACTGAGAGACTAACCTAACTCTTTATTTTTATGATGTGATTCAAAGAAAAAGTGTGTCATAGTAAGCAAAGGAAAGGGATATATTTTATACGAAAATGAAAATCATTTACTCACCTACATGTTGTTCCAAATCTGTAGGAATTTCTTTGTTCTGCTGAATACAAATGGAACCCAATGGTTACCAGCAAAAATGTTGGTTATCTTATTTTGTTTTCAATGGAAGAAAGAAAGTCATACAGGTTTGGAAGAACTTCAGGGTGAGTACATGATGACAATTTTCATTTTTGGGTGAACCACCCCATGTGACAATCAACATAATCAATAAAACTAAACATGCACCAAAATAAAATTACAAAAAAGAAATATTTTTTACCAGCAATACACTAACATTATTATTTTTATTTTTTTTATAATGACATCTCTTATGTTCATCAAGGCAGCATTCATTTGATTAAAAATACAATGAAAAAAAACTAATAATAATAATATTATATATATATATATATAAAGACTTTGGTAGATGTAAACATGCTGCAATGGTACACATTGTAAACAGACTGTGTGGTCACAAATAATGAATATGGGACTGCTGATATAAACCTGCATGCTTTATATGTACAATAAGCACAATAATTGCAACACATGGTTAGAAAACTTGAAGCTTGCGGTGTTAGAACGCAACAGTCCATCAGTCAAATCTGAAGCAAGACACAACCCATAGCAGCACATTATGACTCAGATAGTCTGACGGCAGAGAGAAGTAAATGATAAATGAATGAAAGATTGTTTAAAAAAATGTGAATCAAATGCACTACACACAGAAGCTCAAACGTGTGTTTTGTGCGAGCACAAACATCACTGGTTCTTGCGCGTCACACATGCACATTTCTTCTTGTTTTGCTTTTAATAGTGGCTGAACGTGCAAATTTGGGCATCTTCTCTTTTTTGTTTTAATGGCTGTTGGCACACGCACTTAAAGTAACATACTGAACTCCTGATGCACGGCACTGGCATGACAGCCTTAAGAAAGCCGATACAGATCAGTAAAAAAAAAAATGCTTGATCATCCACGATCACAATCATTGAGCAAACCCTAGCAAAATGTAATCTATTCAGAGCTGATTTTTCAGCAGCCATTGCTCCAGTCTTCACTGTCACAAGATTCTTCTCAAATCATTGCAATATGCCATTTTGGTGATTAAGAAAGATTTCTTATTATTGTAGCTAAATGTTGTAAACATATAAAAAGAGAGTTTAAAAGAACAGCATTTATTTCGAAACATTTATTTTATTAAACAATTATTTTGATCAATTCAATACATTCATGCGGAATAACAATAATCATGTCTTTAACAAATCAATCAATGAATCCATCTTACTAACCCCGAACATTTAAAAAATAGTGTACATAGATTCTGAAAAGCCATAGTCAGTCAAGATTGTTATAAAACCTATTAATGACAGTGACAGCGACCTTGTGACCTCCAGCGATGAAATCATTGCGAGAGTCAAAACATAACCACAGATTTGTTTGCTTTTAAAAACGTACGTGTCCAAAATATTTTGTTAATCTGTGATTATATTTAATGCACCAGGGTCAGAAGTTAATAGTGGACTCGCTGGATCCAGTAAAGCACCAATGACATCAGAGCATGTGGTGATATTCTGTGAGCCTTTCGCATCTTCTGCTCAACACACACATTGTTTCCACAGATGTGAGGGGACCATACGCTCACTTGTGATCTGTAGATGGGTGAGGGGTTACAAGGTCCGATAGACAGGAAGCTGGTGATGTGTTGCCTACACATGACAGCTCGAACTCACTGTCTGGTTTCTCTGCGTGGTTGTATCAACAGAGGAAATGGACACATTCAGAGCAACTCTTTGTTCCTCTTTCATCTTTCTAGCTCTCTCTTTCCTTCATTCAAGTCCAAATGTGACTAAAGGACTCTTGAAGGGGAAAATCATGCCAAATCTCATACGTCCATCCTTCCTCCCTCCCTGACCTTATCTAACAAACAAATGTCCTAACAGATCTAAAAAAAATAAAAAGTAAATTAAATAAAAATAAATAAAGATGATTAAATATACAGGCATCATCCAAATGTTTTTTTCTTCATGTCACTCAATTATTTTGTAAGGATGCACCATAATGATATTTCTATGCCGATAACGACTTTTAGTAATCTTGCTTTTTCCTTTCAACTGCAGTGGCTATAGACGGTTTACTAGAATCCACTAACTAGACAAAATAGCTTACAGGCTGGATTTTACACTGGATCTGACCAAAACTGCATCAGCTTTTCCTTTTGATCATAAATTATGTGTAATATTTATAGGCAAAAAAAGCCATAATAGGAGAACAAATAAGGGAAAGTGAAGTGACGTGTGGCGACCCATCCTCTGAATTTGTGCTCTGCATTTAACCCATCCAAGTGAACACAGACCAGGAGTAGTGGGGGGTTCGGTGCCTTGCTCAAGGCTCTCACCTCAGTCGTGGTATTGAAGGTGGAGAGAGAGCGCTGTACATTCACTCCTCCCACCTACAATGCCTGCTGGACCTGAGACTCCAACATGCATCGTTCAGGTTACAAGTCCGACTCTCTACCCATTAGGCCACAACTGCCCCACCAAAACAAGTGCAATTATCTTAACTACACAATACTAATAGTGCAATAGGGTGGAAAAAACACACATTGCAAAGGCAAAAGAAAATCCAGTTGATGCATATGTAGAACCAACATACAAAACATTTTAAGTACCGCAGACGAATTCTGAGAAAGCATCCTCTATAAACTGCCTTCGTTGCATTTTTGCTTATGTAATGACACACAAACAGGAAACGGCATATCTTCACTTACAGCAGATGGTCCCAATTAAATCTAACCATAACACAAGATGGTGTGTAGATCCTACGCTCGTTTTCGAAAATGGCATGATTTGGGCTTATAGGTTTGTGCGCACATAAAAATAGCCTAATAATGGCTTTTCCCCTACTTTTTCCCACATTTCATACATTAGCCTACTTAATATGTTCATGTTTTTGTTCATCAACATCTGGATGTACTGAAGCATGTCAAAAAAAATCCCTCTTGCCCATTTGCCTACTCTGTCAAGCAAAGGTTGTGTTTTTCAAGGAATGACTATGCAAGGTCACCCAGACATTGCTATGTCATTCCTGTGCAGTCGAACTTCCCAAGTGCCAGCCACTTCAAGTGTCTCTTGTCATCCACCTCAGATCCCTGAGGAACAGCGCTTAGCAGCCTAATAGATGTCCTTGTCCTGGAGAGATGCTGGCCAGGCTGTGCTGCACAGACTCTCTAAGTAGCAGTAGTCTCCTTCTGACCAAAAGAAAAGACCTGGGTAGTGGAACAAAAATCCACATAGAAATTGGATGACCAGCTTAATAAATCTTTTTTCTCTCTCTTCTCAAATGGTGGATCAAGACATGTATTTACCCTCAATATGGGGAAATGAGTTGATAAAAATTATGAATTCACACACGTAAGTTTTGACGGGCCCAGCGAACCAATCACAGCACATCTTGTATTCCAGAAGGCGGGCCTTCATTTGATAGAGGAACTATTCCAGCCGTTCATGCCAGACTGGGGAGAGAGGTGTTGTAATAATGTAAAATATGTGAAAAATAATGTGTTTTTCAAAAACATGAGGGCCTGTTCTAGTACACCTCCAAAACAAAATCAAGACTTTGTAAAAGAGCAAAATAGGACCCCTATAAACAAATGAATAGGGTACTTGTATTAAGCAAGTACAAATTATACTAAACAGAAATGACAGTAAAGATTTTTACATTGTTAAAAAAAAATCCATTTCAAATAACTGACGTTCCTTTAAACTTTATATTCATCAAATCATTTGTTGAGTGCAAAATGTCAAGCGCCAAATCAGAATATTATAATTTCTGAAGACTGGAGAAATGGCTGCTGAAAATTCAGCTTTGTATTAAAAAAATAAAAAATTCAATATATTTTTTAATTGTAACAATATTTCACAATATTACTATTTTAATCATCAAATAAATGCAGCCTCCATGGGCATAATGGAAGTCATTTGAAACCACATTTGTAAATGTATTATACAGGTTGATATCAGTTTAATGTTTTTAAAGTGTTTTCTATTTGAAATAACAAAAATTCATTCACATTTAAAAATGACAAGTAATTTCTCACATCAGTTTACTTTTTTTACACAACCAAAAAAATTATATATATATATATATATATATATATATAAATAATTTATCAAAAGAAATCTTATGAATCTATTAAATAGCCTATTAATAGTAGATCAAACTGATATTTTCTTTTGGGGGGCTACCCAAAAGAAACACAATCCTACACATTCAAGAAAATCTGAAATATATGAACAAAAAGTCACTGTCGCTGTGTTCAATTACAGGGCACACTCTTAAAAACAGCTGGACCGCTAGAGAGTAAACACTGTCAATCAGTCACTCCACAGCGCTGAGGTCCTTCCCCACGCCAAAACAAACAATTCATCAACGTGGGGCCATTTTCCTGTCATGGACAATCAGAGTTTTTTCTGTCTAGCTTTGTTTCTTTTTCATGCACAGGTTCAAGGGTTCCCAGACACATGCAAGCATATTTCACTGCCGAATATGTTTTTTGGACAAATACATAATCCTCACAACGTTCAGCAAATCTGGTTAAATTTAGTCAGAAATCAAATAACGGTCACTGACCATGAAGGCGATCACTTCCATGTTTTCTGAATGAAACATCCTGGATGTTTGAAAAGGGAAAAAAAAAACTGCTGACAGTGAAGAAAGCAAAGTTCCCTTGGCTATGCTGTAATCACAACCAACCGGCCAGTGCAAGAATGAGGAAATTCAAGAAAAAAAGGGCACCACAAACACTATTGCACTCTTGGGCTCTCTTTACCCCATGCATTATCCATTCCAAGGCAAACACAATGGGGGATTGGCCTTTTTTTACCCAGTTTTTCATAAAACCACAGCAGCAATTTTGGGCTCTGTATGATAATGCCATTTTGATCCATAAAGACAAAACTAAGACCATTCAACAGATTCCAAGCTCACACAAGTAAATAATATTTCTTGACCCTTTACACCATTTCTGGCAAGGAGAGAAGCTTCTTACAAATGATACATCCACAAGAAAACTGACCAGTCAATCAAGAAAGAATGTTTCCATTGGTTTGAAACGATTCCAAAGTTGAATTGAACCCTTCGAACTTCGAAGCTATTTGTTTGGAATGTAACTCCATCTGGTGGGGTCTTCAGAGAGCCCAGACAACAAAATGTGATCACACAAAGAACAAAAATTGTTCCTTTATTTTAAACAAATGCAATTTTACTGAGTCTATTAATGTCTATACTCTACATTTATGTAGTTTTGGGAAGATTTGCGGTATTTTTTTTACATAAATATATATATATATATATATATATATATATATATATATAAATGTAAAATTCACTTTTACTTTTAAAAAGACACATTTCTAACTTTGTATTCATGGAGATAACATGATCCAATGTTCCATGGTTTAATGGGAATGGTTTCCATTTACTTGAAAACAAACAAAAACGTAAAATTTTCCATCAAAATTCTAGTTCTTCAGCATTTCTCAATCTCTCATTTGTCATTTCCACATAGATATAGGCTATATCTTTCCATAAGTTTATCATTTAGATTTGTGTGAAAACATTATAAATCATTATTAATAAAAACGACTGTTAAAGTTTAGCCATTTTTTTTTCCTGAAGTATCATTTTTTGCAATTATAACACGATTACAGTCAATTTAAATAGGGTGTTATGTTGTGTTTTATTGTGTGTGTGTGTGTGTTTGCATTTGTTCTGAATCGTGGATGTGTTGTGGTGTCCCTCCAACACTTCAGTGTGTCTTCTTCACGGTAGCTGGTTTCTTTTTGGCGAATTATATAAGAGGGAACCACTCATGCCATATCACTTTTTCGTTTCTCATGAGTGGGTTTTGGGGGTTTGGGTTGCATTGTGGATGTGAGAATAGGGATGACACTTTATTTGTGTGTATTTTGTGTTCTGCATTGTGGCTGATGTAGTGACTTTATTTGACAAATGAAAAAGAATGAGCATTGATTTTTGTGAAGGGTTAAACTGACAGCAAATCTTTTTCCACAGTCATCAGAAAGCATATAACGGTCACTGAATGCAACTCGTGGCAAAGGACCAGAACTGATGCTGGGTGCCATGCAGACTCTGAGCCAAGCTAAATGACTTCGAAATTTGCCGTTTCATCCTCTAAGCTCCTGGTGTGACCGTTGAGGAAAGCCCCAACAGTCTTAGCCACCTCAAATGACCGCATTTTAAATCAACACTGGGCTTCGATGGTTTTCTATAGCAAATAGATGCGAGAGAACACATGAAACATACATGGTTGGTTGTTGCAAATAAAATCCAGACAAAAATGATGCAACAGGCGAGTTTATTACACTAAGCACAGAACTTCCTTTTTTCTTCCTTTATACATACAGCTTTCACCAACCAATAAATTAAGGTTAGACTTAGACCACAATAATGATGGCAACTCTGCATGAAGGTGAGAAAAGCATGCACCTCCCAGTCTAGGTAGCAACAGCAAGCCTCTCTTCATTGGTTTACCTTTGCTCAAGCACAAAGCAGGAAGCAAGAGCAGCAGGATGAGACAGCATGCATGCATGCTCTCTTTTATGCTACACACAGTCTCGTTTCTCCTCAGACAGGTCACCGAACGCCCCTCCACTCTTCTCTTCTAACCCCTTTGCAGAGCGTCTGCATAATGGGTATTAAAGCAGGAGAGATGCCTCAGGGGAACGGCTCTTTCACACACACACGCCTACCTGTTTATCAAGGCACACACCTTTCATTGTCCCAAGCGGACAGACTTCATTGTGTCATTATACACAACAGAAAAGGGCTACACTCCAAGTCTACGTCGCATATGCTTTAGCAAAACAGAAATTGGTCTGTGTAGTGTTAAATAAAATCTCCTTCCCCTGGAGCATGACACAGGCTGCACTGCGCTGGAGGTGATTCATGCTTTCATCGTTCAAGGTGATGCTGGGATTGTTTTCCCTCCACACACTACAGATCTTTCTTAAACCAAGGAACTGATAAATAGGATTGTATGAGCAACACAGTAACCTTTGCAAAAGCAATAAAAATAGCACCAACAACTTCAGAAAAATATCCCTCAAAACAATGCTATGACATAATGGTATTCATTTATTCAAAAATACAATTACATTTCATCCATTCAATACATTCAGATTTATTTCTAAACAATCAGTTAACTTGGATACACCTTAAATATATAAGACAAGATGCATATCTTAAACAGGCATATAAAAGACCGAACTGATTGCACTATATTTTCACTGTTTTCTTTATTTTATTTTACGTGAAATTATTTTCGAACTGTTTTAAATTCATTTTAAATAAGTCAATTTTTTAATAATTGTAAAAAAATTTAAATTGCTTGTTTTATTCTTGTTGTTCATTATTTTACTTTATTTTATGCAAAGCACTTTGAATTACCATTGTGTACGAAATGTGCTATATAAATAAACTTGCCTTGCCAAAAGATAAGATATAGAATATATATAAGATATATTTTATAGATAGACAGATAGATAGACAGATAGACAGATAGATAGATAGATAGATAGATAGATAGATAGATAGATAGATAGATAGATAGATAGATAGATAGATAGATACCCTAAAAATACATTATTACACTCACATCTTTTAAAGCGAATCCATAGTTTTTCTATCATCCAATCAAAACAGAATGAGATACACCGAGGCGAATGTTGATACCAGGTGTAAACGGGGATTTAGAAGGATCACTCATGCTTTACACTGAACGAACAACCTCTCGTGTTAGCACACCGGACTCTCGGCCATTAGGCGAGCAGCAGCCTCACATGAGAAGCCCAAGATTTATCAGGTCAAGCAGGGTGCAATGCACAAAAGACTGTGCAGTGAACTGTAAAAGGCCAGCCACACTCTAATCGCTCCAGCCACCGGCACGATGATGCCCTCACACATGCTAACAATCATGCCATCTCTAATTTCATTGGTGGACATCAGCTGGACAGGTGGCCAGTCAACCAGTCGTTGGCCTCCCCTGTCAAAACAGTGGCAGTTCAGGTCTGCTGGAAAGCCCCCAAATAAACAGTCTGCCACCAACCCCCACCCATCGCCAAAAAAAGGAAGAGAAAAAAAAAATCCCAGCCAGGGGATGTCTGTCACCTTGTTGGCTGTGTGCAAAGATGACGAAAGATACCAGTGTCTATTTATGCATGAATTTAATAAAAAAAATAACAAATTTTACTGTGCACTGCATGTATTATTGTTTCTAAAACGTAATCAACAGGAGCTTTGGTGGTTATAATTTCACAAAATGTCTTAAATATACCTAAATAACTTTGTT
Source organism: Carassius gibelio (assembly GCF_023724105.1). NCBI lineage: Eukaryota > Metazoa > Chordata > Actinopteri > Cypriniformes > Cyprinidae > Carassius > Carassius gibelio. The sequence continues at coordinate 28,025,292 of NC_068402.1, read as the reverse complement.
CTACATTAATATCCTTATCACAATTAAAGTATAATAATAAAAGCAATAACAATGAATTATTTAATAAATTAATAAAAACAACTAAACTGAAGAACTGAACAGACGAGAGAATTTAAGATATCTCTTAATGTGTCTACTTTCTGCACCAACAAATAAACAACAATGACTGTTTTCAAACAAGTTTCCCAAATACTCCCCCATCTGTCATTCAAATACACATCATTGCCAACACTGTGGTCTCAATCTAGAGAAGAAGCTTAAACAAACAGAGTATTGTTTAAAAATGACACACCGTCAATACTTTTCAGGGAAATGAACATAAAGGTTAAAGGGCTGGTCATATCAAAGACTAAAAGTTTTATGATGAAATAAAAAGCTTTTGAAATCATGCTAATTATTTGACAACAGAAAAGTCCAAGTGGAACAATATGGCACAACAGAGTCACTTTAATAATAATTTTTTTCCAGGCTTATGAACCATAAATCTTTGAGAGATAATCAGAATCCACATAGCTTTGAAGAGTTTGAACATTTAGGCAGACGAAAAAAAACTGTAGTGAACACTTAAAATAAAAAGAACAGTATTGTCTGCTTACTCATTTATTGTTATCTTGGGAAGACTGGATTTAATTTATAGTTATAGATTCTGTCAATTTAAGTGGGACAGGAATAAATATTTTGTGGTATTAGAAGGGAAAAAGCATCTATTAAGGTGACTTCTAAGTTAGTTCTTTTAATGAATCGTTCAAAAAGTCTGAAAAACTCAATGGTTACCAAAGTGAATCAGTTTAAAGAATAATTTAAAGAATCAGAGCAGCCACTGAATGAACACTTATTGAACTACAAATTACTTAAAGTGATGTACGTCACAAAACAAAAGTATGTAATGTTTGTGAAACTTAATACGCTTTATTACTGACTTGTTTTTATGTCGATGTATATTTGCAAAATAAGTGTAATAATATTTAACTGAATAACATGAATAAACGTTTTAGTATACCTACTGTTATTCTATTTAATAATTCAGGAGTGGACGGGATATCCCCGCTACAGACTATTCAGATGGAAACAGTGCCACAATGACTCGCACATCGTTCAGCATTGATGCCCAAGAGTGGCACAAGCAAAACACTTCCTTGTTAGAAATTCATTCGCAAAAGGCTCCGATTCCCAAACGTTTCCTTGCTTCTTTTTCCAGTCGGGGAGCTTTAACGTCCTTAGTTGCACTTGCCATTAAATAATCATTTGTCTGCACCGAGTGAGCGACAGCAGAGCCAGCGGCTCTGTTTGGTAAACAGCACTTCACAATCGAGCACATTTCCCCGCAGACAATCAATAAAACACATCTGACCACCGGCAGAGAAACAAAAGCACACATTCAGATGGGAGGTGTTTTCCACTCAATCCCAAACGAAACAAAGCCACTGTACTGCAATACTATAACCATACAATGTGCATCTTCACCATGTGTACTAGGGGCAATCCGTTATTGGGGGTTTCCCTATACAGCGACGTTGTTTATTTGGTGTTTTCAAAAAATTCCAATTACATTTTGGGATACTGCGTGGTTTGAAAGTCAATACAAAACGGTCTGGCTGGCCCTCAACTCCCCACGGGCTCAATGCAATAACCACACAACACACGCGCACTACACTCAAAATATAAAAACACTGACTCCGCGTGCTCGTATGAAGAAGCTGGACACAGAAATTCACAGTACACAGTCAGCACATGTGCAAAATGGAAAAGAAATCCGCCATCTTTTTATTAAACCCGTTCAAAAATAAGAAAGTGTGTGCGAGCCGCTGAACTCCTGCAGCAGTCCTGAATCTCAGACTTACCCTGTCACAACAGGCGCCATCTTCCACAAACTCTCACCAAAACTCCAAGACTCGCGAGATCCTCTCTCCCAGATCCTTCCAGCCGCCGAGACAACAGAAGCAGACTGGAGACCGAAGGAGCGAGGGAGAGAGAGAAAGGGGGCGGGTGACGAGGACAGCGCAAGGGGGGCAGGGTGAGTGAAAGAAAAGGGCAGACACCACAACAACAGGCGTGGGAAACTCTTCTGATCTCGCGAGAGGAGGAAAACTCTCACCATACAGCTGAGTGAGCGAGGCTCGTGGCATCGCGAGATTGGTGCGAAGCGCCGCGGATGGATGTTTTACAGTGCTTGAAACAGTGTTTACCCGCTCATAAATAACCTCCACAGGCGGAATTGGCAAGACATTTTGACATTGAAGCTAGAGATTTCCCAGGCTCCGGTCTGATAAGTTTTGCTCGCGAGATAGTTATGGTGCTTGTTATCAAACCATTAAAATGACTATAATGTGCAGAAATACGGTCACATACATAATAGCCTACTACATAGCAGAAACCTTTATATTTCGATCGTAAAATTCTTATCATTTTATCAACTTACTGACTTTTCTGTAATGACTTTCTTTCATGGCATAGCTAGCAGAATATCCATGCCGCTCTTTTACATACAGTGGAAGTAAATGTAACCATGATTGTAAATAAAACATTTCTGCAGTGATTAGCAGCCTAAGGGTGTATTCACACGAGGAATGTCACTTCACTTCACTTTCACACCAGTTCACTTGCTTTGTTTTTTTTTTTTTTTTTTTTTAGTGTGGTTCCCTTTGACCCGCTGAAAAACAAACAACGATAGATCATCACAAAAAAAAGGATGGTTTCCACTACAAATACCATACAAACATTACAAACATTTAAGTTCTAACCATTAAAACCTTTAAAAAATGTTTTGTAGTGTGTTTTGGGACATATTCCATTAGGATTTATTGGTTTTAACAAGACCCCCATAGAGGGTGACCAACAGAGATCCACAAGGTCCTTTACAGTTTCCAGTAAAACCAATACAATTCCCATTATAACCAGTAAAACCATAAAAAAATTTGTGATGGGGTCTATTGTTCCGATTGTTTCAGTTAGCTGCACTTTTTGCAAGTGAACCAAAAATTGCAAACAAAACACGTGTGTGTTAAGCTCATCCATTCATGGTTCAACCATGCCAGAGTTGGTTTGGAAGCGGCCCGGGACCACCTCTTCAGCTAGGTCTCGAGTGTGACTGCTGTATTCACACCTGCCCAAAAGGCAGCGGAGGAGTTGAAAACAGAGCTGTCAAGTTGGACACTTTCCGCTTCCCGCAATGATGGCCGTGCAGTGTTTGCTTTCTTTATCACAGGCAAAGTGGATTAGATCTTATATTTCTCAGATTACTGAACCAGAAACCCTTTCCTTTCAGGGGTTTAATATAGTGCCCGTCTGAACGAGTTGGGATGTTCAAGATAAGCCTGTATTAGTTTAATTCCAATATTGTGGGATGTATGTTTTTGTCAGCCACTGACTTGTGGAGTCACTCTGGAGAAATGTAATAGAATCAGTCAAGTCGAATGTCCTGAAATTGTTGTCATTGTACTTGCATACGTCACTGTGATGTATTGTCATGCCACCTCTAGTTGTATATTTTTTTCTTACCAGCATGCTTTGCTTCAAGTTATACTCAATCTGCGCAGGAAGTCGAACTCACCTAAAGCTATCTTGTGCCTGTCGTCAAGTTGTATTGATCTCATGAAAAAACACCACTAAGAAGCAACAATTTTGTGTAAATTCATGTGAATCATATGGAAATGTATGCTTTTTAGAAAGAAAACCGCACATCTAAACCAGACAGGTTGGGCATACGCAGATTATATGAAAAAAATTATGATATTGTACAAATTAGTCATCAATATGCCGAAATGTAAAATAGATATGAATTGGCATGATTGTATGAAACACTTATTTTGCTTGTTTTTGTGTTTAGGGCTTGACAGCTTAATTCTCCATCCTCTTTCATTGCAGGGAAGAGAAAGCAGCTCAGACATTCTGCTAAACATCTTTTTTTTTCAGTGTTTCGCAGTATTACATGATCAATGTGAGGGTGAGTAATGATGACAGAAATCTGAATGAAGTAGCCTATTGCTTTAAAAATACAGTTTTTTCCCCAGCTTCCCATGGTCTTTCTTTATAATCCTGCCATTCTGAAGCTAGATTCTTTATCACCCGATTATTTCATGATCTCAAAACACACTTGACAGCTCAACTGATGCCTTTTGTGCTGCTTGGCTGTGAGCTGAGTGAACTGTTCAGGAATATTAAACAGCAGTCGGGCTCTTCACACCTGACCTCAAACTGACTTTAATCCACAGTCTTCCAATCCTTCGGCTGTATTATTGATTTTTATTTGTGCTTCATAATCTTTCTGACAAGAGAGTGAGTGGGAATGGAGGAGGACTGAAAGGAAAAGGAGCACGATAAAGAAGGAAAATGTGAGAAGCGAGATAGTGGAAAAGAGTGACACGAGTACTAGGACGGATAGGTCACAGCAGAGAGGAAAAAAAACAGGTTTCACACAATCTGGCACTGAGCCTTCAGCCAAAGGATTCGGGGGAGGAAGCCTCATGCACCAAAGCCATTTTCCATTCCTTTCCCCCGTCTTTTTTTTACGATCTGAGAAAGTAACCTCCAGTTACTCTTAGAGTTTTATAAAAACTGTAAAGTTTCCGAAATCTTTTACAGATGAAACCAGTAAATGACTGCAGAAGTGCAAGTGTTCGAGGGCCTCACAACCATTGTAACAAAAGCCTCAAGATATGTGAAATTATGATAGGGAGTGCGTGTTTCCAAGTTTAACTATTGGTTTTAAACTTTGACCCTAAAGTGTTATAAAACTAATAACATGCTTTATGGATACACACAAATATGATTTAACGTTTCCCCTAGGAATCCCCATAACTCTTTCCTCTCTCGGTACACACCATAAGTTGTCAAGCCGGCCTGAGAGTTTGCTGGAAAAGTGTTTGAGTCTTTGCCAAAGTTTGCCCTAAGTAACAACTATTCTTTTTATTGCTATAAAAGCATCATTCATTTTAATGTGTTTGTATAGCGCGGCAGTATAGCCATCTCTATTGAATTCTCTCTCACCCGAAGTGGTGTTCATTCAGATTTTCGCTCTTTTAAGTTTGAGCACCGTTTCTTACTTTTCTACCTTCTCTTTCCTTCTCTTTTTCCTTCTACTCCAATATTGTTCTCTCATCTTTCTTGCAGGTCCCAAGTGATTAATTTCAATAAAAGAGACCCATCTCAGGAGCTCAATGAAGCAGACAGCATGTGCCGCCAATCCAAGCAATCACGACTGAACCACAAGTGTGCCGCCCGTAAATCCAGTGTTGATGACCGGCTGTGCGTTTTGCCAAGAGAAAGACTGGTCTCCAAAGGCAAGTCCCACTTCAGCCCCCAACCAGATGATACCTTTTAACCACAGACCTGTATAATGTGTGGATTAGGGCCGGGGCCTTTCGGATTTCCAATATTCATACTCATCAAAATGAAAAAAAGCCCTCTGAGCAGTCACTGAGGATGGAGAAACTTAATAGGAGAGATTAATTCAGCCTTCCCAATGTGCTCAATGTGGATAGTCACATTCTTAACGCGGGAAGGGATATCATTTGCACACCAGAGTTAGATTTTACTTTCTTTTTGGGGAATATTTGAATTGTGATGCTATCTCTCACCTATCCCCCCCCCCCACTCAAACCATACACACACACACCCACCATGTTGAAAATTGTTATTATTTCAAAAGTAAGTGTGCTTTGGAGTCATATAATAGTTCTGTATCTGATAATGAATGCCAAGAGGCATCACAAGACACCACTGACATTTTGCCGGGCTGGACTGACCTGTAGTTCAAGCAGTCAGCTGTATGTGTGTGTTCGCCTCAGGGGTCTCACACACACACATGGATGGACCACAAAACACTAGGGAAAACCCACACGAAATAGGCAGTTTGACTAATGGAGAGTCATCTTCAAAAGACCCAGGCATCATTGGCTTCACAGACAGCCATGGCCCAAATCAGTGCCTCGCTCTTTAATGTGAGAGCAGGATGGAAAATTCATTGTAGTACATCCGAGAACAGCTTCAAAACAGTTTAGAGAGTCTCCAATGAAATTAAAAGATGAGTTTAAGGCTCTAGGCTTTGAGTGTCGTCCCGGAGTGCACATCCATGAATGTAAATTTGGTACATTACCTCTTTTAGTGGGAGTACACCGGCTAGGATGACGGCATCTGAATAGAATTTCACACACACACAAATCATCATCCTATTTCATGGGTGCTTGACATTTCAAAATGTCTCATGAAACCAAAAAATTAATGAAGTGATTTAGCCCATAATTACAAGTGCCTGGTTTTCCGATTTTGGTTGTAGAGGGGAAAAGGCGTTTGGTGTAGCAAATGTATTTTACAGTCTGAGGAAAATAGTTGATTGAAGTTAATGACCGAATGCGGCATCTCAGTTACTGTAGTCCAGCTTTAGCCTTGAGCTGTTAGTAGTGATGTACAAACCAGTGACTGTCCTGAGAAATCAAGCATGTCGAGATGCTACTCAAAATGACACAAGGCCAATGTACAATTTCACAGGAAAATCTTTTGATAAAAAGGAAGACTGGGCTTAAGAAAAACGTAAAGACTACTCTAAGTTGACAGGCTTTTTATTTTTATTAACACTGCAAAAAATATACTGCGGTAAAACAAACAAACAAACAGCATAAATTCATAAATTACAGAAGAAAGCCAGACATTCAGTGCAGAAATATGGCAACATAATGTTTCAGGTATCTTTTTTCTGTTTTTCACTGTAAATGATGTGGTAATTCACAGTTTTTACTTGCAAAACCACAAATTGCACAATACTTCACTGTAAAGTTACATATGTTGCAATGTTAAACCATTTACAGTTTTTCACAGTATATGATAAGGTCACTTAAAGCTTCTGTAGTATTTTTTTCCTGTAAATATTGCAAAACATTCTCACAGCACAGCTAGCCTCTGTTGAGTTTGACAAAAAGTGCAAATTGGCTGCCCCAAAAATGTCATGGCATTTCAGTCTTTATCTGCAATGTGCTTGGATTGGTTCTTTCTAGTGGATTAATAAATTCTGCTCTTCAAATTATCTGTAATACTTTCCACTGTCGACAAGGAAGCCAGAAGCCTTTATCAAAGGACCTTGACAGTCGTGTTATTGTGAAATTTATAAAACCATTTTGAAGCTTGATGAGAGGATGTTTAATGTTACCATTAAATTACTGTACACACTTCGGTGGTGATGATTTGAAGAGAAATCTTTATTAACAGTAAATTCTGACATTTGAGAAGATCTATAGATGTTCTTGCAGGTAATCCCAGTTCTCCTCTTCCTTGCTCCATGGAAATTGTGAGTTTTGACCATTATTTCTACCATTTCATGGCTCTAGAACACCAATGAATTCATCAAAGTATACAGAAGATATCGTCTTTCTTTATAATTGTGAATAGCTGACATTGAGATTCATTATTCCAAGAATCACGAAAGGAACTGAATCCGAACATGTGGCGACCTGTACACTGATGTGCACTCTGGGTAACGTCATGCTCTAAAACATACAAGCATGTGCAGGAATAATGCAGTCTAACATTTAGATGTTTTCAGTCTCATTTATTTATTTCTGAAAACCACTGCGAATGGAATTGTGTTTGTCATCAGGATGCGGTTGGAACATCAGGGCTTAATATGCAGTATTGTGGTCAGTGCAGCTCAAATCTGGGTATTTGCGTGGTTACTGTGTCAGTAAGATGAGAAATGTAAGCCATTGAGTTAAACGATGTATCAGAGCTGGCCTGTTTCTGCGTCTTGGAGATGTAGTGTCTCAGCATGTCTTGTTAAGGCCTGCGCAAACGTCTTGAATCTCTCTCTGCTTTGCATAGAAGTAACAATGTGGTGTGAACATATAACTGTGCACTGCAAGCTGGATTCTGTCCTGTTCCAGTAATTAAAACAGGCTCACACAGGCCTCTTGTCATCTGTTTAACTGTGCAACAAGGCCAGTGTCATATCAAGCTGTGAAGCACACTAATGCCTTTAACAGCAGTTTGACAGCATAATCACAGAGTCTGCATGGAGATGAAACCCAGCATTTATGATACTTCATTAAAAATATGCACTCAGCTATTATCCCATTCATAAAGAACCATCTGTCTAGCTTTAAATGGAAAACATACATTAAAACTGTGCAAGTTGAAAGTATAAAAGTCTGGCCTGTGATTTAATCTCCAAAAGGAGTTAAATAAAACAATGCAACCTATAAGCCTCAAAAAATACACAACTGAAATTTTAATAAAATTAATACGTAGATGTAGTCTGAACTGATTAAGGACATCTTAAAATTACAAGTGACAGTAAAGACCGTAAATGTTTTATGACCAGTGCACAAAAATAATTAGTAGATCATAAAATAATTCATTTTTCGCTACAGTTTGAAATTTACGGCAACATTTCTCTTCAGTCTCTATTGTTTGGGGGAAGGAGAGAGTTTGCAAAGGCAGCGTGAAATTGTTGACAGCAGCAGAATTTCCTCATGTAGGAGGTGGGGTGGGGAACGAGACAGCCAAGAGAACTTGTCAAAACCTTGACCCAGATCTCCCTCCTTGAAACGCAAGTAAAACCGACATCTCAGTTATAGCAAGACCTACATTCAATTTACCACATTCTGTTACAATTTGCTTGTCTTCCACAAGCGACATGCCATGCATTCACATGTGCCACACATTTCTCTGTTTTTCTCCCAAAAGTCAACACGCACACGACACATGCTGTGAGGACCTTGACCCTGCTGTTGGACAGGAAGAACTTTTTGCGATTATGATCGCTGACCCTGTCTATAAGCATTCTGGCTGAAGATCTGCTGATCCTAAAAGAGGCCCCGGAAATGTCTACAGTGGGTACAGCACATCCCCTTTGCACTGAGAGATGGAGAGGAAGAGGGGGAGAGGAATGACCAACACAAACGAGAGGTGACGGAAATGGTATATTTTGTATATTATGCTGTACTGAGCTGTCTAGCTCCTGTCTATTCTTTATGATGCATACAACACAAATGGTTATTCTCCTATTGAATAATAATTGGTGAAACTGAAAGGGTGAATGTTTAATTTGAGATTTCAGTCAATGCAAACTCTTTGAAAATAAATAAATTAGAAGGACATGGATAAAAGTTATCTTTTCAGATAGCAGTCATCTCCAGACAAAACTACTATTTGTTTTGTTTTGTGCTTGTTTTTTCTTTTCTTTTTTTGTCTCTCTTTTTTTTTTTTTACTTTTTAAAGAAACTGGATTAAAAAATATTTTCTCTTTCAGAGAGAAATCAGATTGTTTTGATTTTCTTTTGTTTTGTTAACACTATTTGTTTATTCCATTATTGTTATTTCATTTTTCTAAGTCAAGGAAACTGGTTTTGAAAAAATAATAATAATTTAATAAAGTTTTTGTTTTATCTTTTCAGAGAAATTATCTTCAAACAAAACTACTAACTAATTGTTTTGCTTTGTTTGTTAAAAATATTTGTTTATTCCATTGTTGTTATTTGACCTTTTAAGTCAATGAAACTGGATTTAAAATAATAATAATTTATTAGTAGTATTTATTTAGTTATTTATTTATTTATCTACTTACTTTTTAGAGGGAAATCATCTTGGCCAAATAAAAGAGACACATAGACATTATCTCTTTTTATCTCTTTTAACTAATTAATGTATTTATATATATATATATATATATATATATATATATATATATATATATATATATATATATATATATATATATTATTTCATCTTTGTTTAATTTTACTTGTTTAAACATTTAGTTTTTATACCGTCTATTACTATTTTGCCTTTTAGTTTTTGGCACTGCTTTCGCAATCCAAATGTACAGGTTTGGTCATGCCAGTAAAGTAAATTGAAATTGAGAGAGAGGGATAGAAAGAGAGGACATGAAGAGAGGTGGGGCTAGAGGGGGAATGTTTTCTCAGACAATGTGACATGGCACACGTTATTAATTCTGGCTGAGTGGACAGCCTGCCCCGCCATCTGCTTAGGTCACCCCCACTCGCTGGGGTCGGCGTCTCAACCCTCGTCCCCCCCTTACACACACACACACACACCACAACAGACAACGGAAAAGCACTGCGTGCGTCTGTGCACACAATGCGCCCAACCTGTTCAAAAGGAAGAGGCTGTTGGGTCATGGGGAACAATGGCCTGTCAGGTGAATGACCGACACGAGTTAATATACATTACAAAAGGCCATCCAGCCGCCTTTGCATTTGAGCTTGGCGTTGCCGACCATGCTGTTATATTCTGAAGCATCTCCTCCCTCTCTTTCAATCTCGCACACACATGCACGCTCCTCTTCGCGTGGCAAGGCGAGTGTGTGGGCGGGGAAGGATGTCAAGGAGAAGGGTGTGTATATGCATGCGCGTGCGCGTGTGTGTGTGTGTGTCTGTGCAAATCCAACTCTCCACATCCATGACATCATCTGTTGTTCTCTCTCTTTCTTAATCACAATGATTTATGATACTGTTTGGGTGTCTATCTCAACCACATTTGAGGTTAATTAGGACTCTACTCTAAATTTTAATGACCCGCCCATGTAGGTCAGACTGTCCTTATAAGCTTTTGGCTTGTCACTTTGGGTTGAGAAATTTCAAGGACACACAGCATAAGCTTAATTTATTGAAAACCTGATCCGCATCTAAGCGCACACATGCATACGGACGCAAATCGACAGTGTTGATGTAGTACTTGCCTTTGAATGTGCCATTTTCTATAGCGCGAGACAGTCACTATCCACCGCCGAGGTCTGAAAGGTTTTGGCAAAAGCCTTTGTTGTGGGCTTGTTTACAAACCACTTATTTGCTTATTTGATGGAGCGCGTTGATGGGCCAGAGAATAATCTCGCTCTAAATCTCTTAATCTTCTCAGCCGCCACGTCTGGGAAGGCACAACAAACAAAATGGCCAAATCATCCCGAGTCAGGCTCTTCCACCAGATTCGGTCTCCTCCATTCAGGCACCGTTATTTTCTCCAAAAACATTGTGAACCCTTTGTCTTCGATGTCTTGGTCCATTATTGAGATGAATTGTTCACTAATCAGTGTGATGATAATGAATTCTGGGATTTGTTTCAGATATGAAATATATGAGGACAATAACTCACTATGACATTAATGAAAAGAAAATCATGTTTGGAATAATTAAAATTATATTCGTTTTCTTGGCAGATGTTTTCGTACTGGAGAGACTTTTCAGCTGAACTTTCCGAATGTTCTAGGCCAAGATATGGTTCTGAAATATTGAGGTTGAATCATGTGCACTTGTTTGTGGTCACACTGTGCTTACACTGTGTTTCACAGAAATGTCTCCGTCCAATTTTAAGGCATCAGAACTGGTATGTGTGTGTGTTTGGGATTGTGTGGCTTGTGTTTTTGAGACCAGATAGCAGGTTGAAAGGTCAAAGGGCAAAAGGTCAGAGGCAGCTGGTGGCACAAACAACAGCCGGTAAATCAGCTCAGCAACAAAAAAGAAAGGGTGGAAGACAGAGAGATAATCTTTATAACCTTGAAATGTTATTTGAACTTTATTGAATTATCAAAGCAATAAAGAGAAAGGTGTGCATAAGTAAAACATGACACAAAGCTGTCGACTGATTGCCAACCAGGGGTATGCATTTCGATTTTTATTTGCTAAACTTTTCAAGCCCAAGCCGAGCTGAATTTTCAGCAGCCATCACTCCATCCATGTACAGCTCCTGTCATTTTACCATTTTCATCTCAAATGATGGATTTCTTCCATTGAAAGCTTCTCTCTCTTTTTAATTATTCTGCTCCGATTCTTGTTTTGTGAGCTCACATGTGAGGTACAGTAGCCCTGTCACATCTCTGCACTTTCATAATTGTCTTCCTCTCCGAAACAATGATCTCATGAGCCAGTGACCACAGAGCATTGAGAATTTCCAAGCTGTCATATATACTAACAAAAAAGATTAAATGAGTAAAGTTTAAGGAAAAAAGTACCTCTTGACATTTTAGTCTTACCTCCAAAAGTCTGTAAGAGAGGGGGTCTTTTGAGCCCATTAACTATAACATGGAAAGACTGAGGTTGACATTTTGGATATAGCCAAATCCTGATACAGTCTGTTTGTTTTCCAGTGTTTTGATTCTTTTTTTTTTTTTTTTTTTTCGGTCTCCCTGGATCTACTTAATGCAGTTTAGTGCTCAGTTCCTGTACTGGCTCCCACTGAGTCTAGCTGGAGAGTATCTGAAATAGAAGCGTTTAGCCTAATCAGGTTGTGAAATTGAAAACATCCTAGGTTGCATCATATGGTGAATGTGATGTGCCAGCTGAAAGCTTGTAACATTCAGTGGACCCACTAATCTACCTCACTCCTCATTTCTTTGTCTTGTCTACATGGACACACTGGTGAATGAGTGTCAATCTGGTGCCAGTGTTGCAGGAGGAGAACCAGGAGACGTCTGGAAAATGAGCCAACAATCACCTCACACCTAATATGCAAACAGAAGCATACACTGTTAGCCATTCACATTGACACGCATACCGTGTGTTTTTGACAGTGCAGAAAAGTAGTTAAGTAGCAAAGTCATTGGCTATGTTTTGACTGGGGTACTGCATAATACACAGCATACGTTTTTCACAAATAGTATGTATTATGCAGCTTTCCTATTACACTGATACTCCAAATAAAGCAAATCAGCATGCATAGCATAAGAGCTGAACTCATTAAACAAACAGTTAAATTGACGACAAAAAAAATAAAAATAAAAATATAAATGAACTGAGGAATCATTTAATGTTAACACAAAGAAACCTCAAGTTTAAAAGTAAAAAACTTAAAATTACAGATCCTGTACTAAAGATTTAGGGTTTAAGTCCAACCCAGAGATGACCTTTTTCTTGCTTGATGGGTAAGACATGTAACAATAGTTCCCTAACTTTTTTAATGTTCTTTCATTTAAAACACTTGGTTTCAAAGAGTCAAAAAATGACTATTATTCATGAATACTCTTTGTTTAATTTTTTTTTTTTATCTTATGTCTTTCCTTTGAAGAGTTGTCAAGTTTTACGTCATTTGGTACACCTCAACCCCATAATATTAATCCTGCTCAACTCAATTACCAAAATGATGTTCCTCCATGAATAAATTGCAGTGTTATGTCTCAACCACTAGAGGCACTCTGAAAAGTTCAATTCTTCCAACAGTTAATAAGTGAGTCACACTAGACACTTGCAAACTTTCCTAAATACTTTAATTCTAGGGAATCCCTGCTGCCTTTACGAAGTGCATTCCACTTCAAGTGGACAAGGGAAGTTTATATGGACAGGCCTCGACCCCTTAATTTTGACTGAGGAAGTGATCACTCATATGTATAATTCAGACAGCTCTAAATATAGCACAGTGCAACATGACTGTGACATCACAGCAGATTGTGAATTTGAGTGCATAATCTCTGAGCTGATTTGTATTGCATTAAGTGTATTGTGTTGATATTTTATTTGTTTATGCAATTTATATATTTTCATATTTCATATATTTTAAGTGCACTATTCAGATTTTTCCCAAGAAATTAAGTATAGACTCCTTCTTAGTCATTACTTATGATCCACTAGAAGTGTGTGGTGGTGTTTGTTTCTTTCTACAGAGACTTTTTTTGTTTTTGCCTGTATTTCCTTATTTTATTCTTCTATTTCTGTGCTTGTAACATTTCTGGGATAATAAATAATAAATTATCTCCATAACAGATTCCTAATAAAAAGTTTAGGCATCTTTAAAAAAAAAAAAAAAAAAAAAAAAAAAAAAAAAAAAAACAACATTAATTTAATGAAATAAAAATAAATAAATAAATATCAATATATATATATATATATATATATATATATATATATATATATATATATATATATATATATATATATATATATATATATATATATATATATATATATATATATATATATATATATATATATACTTAACAATATTTCCAAATCCATTTTCATTCTTTAATTTAAAATACATTTTAGTTAAACTGCATTTTAATTCTGATCATGCCACATAAGTTCTTCTATTAAACTTTGGAGCACAGCAAACTGTTCATGAACATCTTCATATATGAGCTTGCATTTGCATGCATATAGAAGTCAATGGAATAAAAACTGTAGTGTAACCGCCTTTTTATTTTAAATGGGTTGTTTTTCTAATAATTAAGTATATTCAAGTAACCCTGAAACAATATATAAAACTACCAAATTTTGCTTAGTTGCAATGTTTCATGGCAATCACAACATATAATCAATACAGTTAATAGTGTTCACCTTGAATTTCTTTGGCACTTGTCGTTTCTTCCTCTTTTGTTTGGCGAATTGCTCTCTATTCTCTCTACCCAGCCAGACTCCATCGCCATTCCTCTGTGAATCGTGGCAGTGAATTACAGCAGATAAACAGATTGGAAAAGCGGGCTGTGAACGCCCCCCGTGTTATTCCCCGACCAGAGCTCACGTTACAGTACCGGACCTCTCAGCCAACCGTCCTCCACAAGTTTACATGGGCAAAGCCCTCTCTCCCCTCAACAACTAAAAAAATTACCCAAGCACACTTATTCTGTGTTATTTCAACTTCGCTCTCATTCAGGCCCAATTCATCCAAATATTGCTGAAAGAAAGGATAACAAATAAAGTGGTATTGCTGTGTAAATTCTCTGTGTGCCCACATATTTTAACTGTGTCTCATAAAACCCTGCCTGCAAGTGGTTGTAAAAAATGTTGTCTTCACTCAGTTCGTCTAACTATGGTATGGCCTATTTGTAGTGTGCATGAAACTGTGCTGTGATCTTTGTTTAACCCAACTGACATCTTTGTTTATTATCTTTGGGGAAAAAATTCGACATAAAGGCTAAACTAAACCGTTAAGTATTATTAGAGCTCGATTATAATATGGCGGCTGGCACATGTAATCTTTCACACAAACACATATACACTCATAACCACCCTGATAATAAACCCTGTCAATTCCATTTAGATCTATTTAAAGTTCATACACTCACAACGTCCTTCTTTTCTCTCTGTTTCGTTCTCTCTCATCCTCCAGTAAGCCAACACCAGCGATGTGATCCCAGGCTGTGCGGCTCTTAACCAGAGATGACATCACCCACCCCACCAGCCTCCCTCCACTTTCTCAAACAAAGCCGTGTCCAAACCCAGATCTATAATTACAGTCTTAATCTGTACGCTGCCAGAGGCAGTATAGACCTCGGGTTTGGGGCTCGGCCAGCCTCGCAAACATGTTTGGGCCATGAAGGCCGAGGAGGATGGAGGATGGTCAATCTCTGAAACCCACAGTGAGGGCCAAGAAGGCGGTTTCATCAGCCTGCAGTGGTGACCTGTTCTGAAATGTACAGAGGTGATTTATTTATCAGCATTTGTACGGCCAACAATTTTGATAATCACAACCAATCTTTGCACTTTCATATCACGCAATCTTATTTGCCATTGAACGCACATGTAATCACCCTGTATAGACTGACATTTATAGCTGTATATATTGGGGGGAGGCTGCCTCAAGACAGGAATTAAAGCCTCTACCAAACATGACTGTAATTATACCCTTTCGTTTGTGAGCGGCCTTTCAAATGAAAAATCTCTATAATGCACGAAGGAATTTGCAGTGCTAGTGTTAGTGCTTGTCAAAGCAAAATTCCAAGGAAAACACCAATGTTGTCAGATAAATATATCACAAAATTGGTGTACAGTCTCTTAAGAAAAAAAAAAAAACACCATTCCAGCTACTGATCCGAACTTCCATAGAGACTAAAACAACATTCCATTATTGTAATATTTTATGTTTAATGTCCTAGCCAATTAAAATTCACAAGTTCTCTCATGAGACTGAAGAGCATTATACATAAGGATGAATCAGTATTAAAATTGGGTAAAACTTTAATATAGGGACCAATTCAAACTATTAACTCTTGCTTATTAGTTGTTATTGGCTGTTTATTAGTACATATAAAGCACATACTCTGCATGACCATATTTTACATCCCTAGTAATTCCAATACATAAAGTTTACAACTACCTTATTAACTTAAGCACCAAATGAAGAGTTTACTGATACAAAAGTAGAAGTTTATGGTTTGTTAATAGTGAGAATTGGAACTTAAAGTGTGACCTAAAATTTTAATGATCAGCATTATTGACAAAAACCTATAAACTGCTAAATACATAAAAAAAATAATAAAAAAAAAAACATTAAAAACTAAAATCGCTCTGGTTACTCACGAAACCTCGGTCCCCTAATATAATGCTTGTGGAAACTACTATTTACTCTATTACTGAAGCCTGATTGGTTAATGTTTGTGTAGCTGCACAAACCAATGGCGCTTTAGCCCGCCAGAAGGGGCAGAGCCATACGCTTTATAAGTTGGTTTCAGAGCACCATCTCATCAGAATCATAGGACTGAAGCAAAAGCCATCGGTTCGCGTGCAGCTATAGCATGGCCAGTTTACGCAATTCTCATTCCCTTTTCTCTGGGAATCGAGGTTACGTGAGTAACCGGAGCGTTCCCTATTGAAAGGTAACTCCCGTTGTGTCATCATTTAATGACTGCTTGAGGGAACGTATCCAGTAGTACCATGCTATAAGCAGATGCAGGACTTAGCTTGTTCCGAGCTCTGCCCAGGAACACTTAGCGAGTTCTCCATAAGGACAAAGATGTCCAAATTGAAAAATCTAATAAAGGTAGATGGCGACGACCAGCAGGCAGCAATACAAATCTCCCCAATGGAGAATCCACTGGACCAGGCCCAAGAGGAGGCCATTCCTTTGGTCAAATGGGCCCTCACTCCTTAAAGGGCATTGGAAGCTAGCTGAGGCATAAGACAGAGCTACAGCATCTTCTATCCAATGAGATTTGCTTTTTGACTGGCAGCCCTTTAGAGCCACCACCAAAGCAGACAAAATGCTGCTCTGATTATTTTAAAGACTTTGAGCGCTTAATGTAAACATGCAGTATCTGGACAGGGCATATCAAGTTGAGACCTTGTTCGCCATCTGTTCCAGGGAGAGCTAAAATGTTAATGATCTGGGCTCTAAACAGAGTAGAGAGCACCTTTGGTACATAACTGCTGCATGGTTAAAGAACAACTTTACAGTTGTTGGGTACAAACTCAAGACAGGAAGCACTGACAGAGAGGGTTTGCAAGTCCCATACTCACTTGAGTGATGCCAGGGCTAAAAGCAAAGCGGGTTTGAGTGTCATGACCCTTAAGTCGGCTGTTTGAAGCGTCTCAAAGAGGGAGCTCTTGAGAGCTCTCAGGATTATAGACAAGTCCCATACTGGAACTGTGCTAGAGCAAGGAGTGTTTAACTGCTGAGCACCTCTAAGAAACTTAAGTCGTTCCTGGCAATTGTCCAGCCAGCCTTGAGAGAATGATTCGCTGCAATGGCTGCCACATAGACTTTGAGTGTATCCAGCAGCTCCTGTAAAAAGGTTAGCATGTGGGACATGTCACATGATACCATATCCTGATTCCATGCTGAACACCAGTCACTGAAGACTGACCACTTGAGGGCATAAAGGTGCCTTGTAGATGGAGCTTTAGCCTCTAAAATTGTATTACTTACTCTCCCTGGGAGTTGGGTAGACTCCCATCGAGTGGCCAGACATGAAGGCTCCACAGTTCCAACTGGGGATGCCAAATCTTGCCCTGAGCCTGCAAGAAAAGGTCTCTCCTCAGTGGTATTGACCACAGTGCTGTAGATAGCAGCTGTATCATCTCAGATGACAGACTTGGTTCCTCCAGAGAGGGGCCAAAATGAGGAGAGAGTACTTTGTGTGCCTGACTTGCCTGATAACCAAGGGTTCAAGGGTGATCAGAAGGAAGGCATACAGATGGGTGTTGAGTTTATCATAGGACAGAGCATCCTGCTGTCTTGAAAAATTGTTTGGGCAATGATAGTTGTATTCAGAGGCGAAACGGTGGACCTCTTGCCCTGCCGAAAACTGACCAGATCACCTGAACCAAGGGGGATGTAGCATCCACCTTCCGGTAGCTACATTGTTTCTTGACAGCATCTATGCTCCCTGCTTCAGTCTGCCCGGAACATGAAACGCTCGTAGTGAAAGGAGTTCTCTCTGTGCGCAAAGCAGGAGACATCGAGTCATTCTGTGAAGGTGATGTGACCTGAGGCTGCTTGTCTGTTGATATAGGCTACCACAGTCAAGTTGTCCAAATGGACCAGGACATGGTGCCTCTTTAAGGCTGGCAGGAATGTTTTAAAGCAGCTGATATATAGGCGTCGCTTGTGGGTCAACCAGGAGCCTGAGCTGGAGGCGCCCGACATAACAACCATCCTTCTGTAGGTCGTTCCCAACTGTAGGCTGGGAGTTGTCCATGGGTCCAAGGGATGCTGGCTTTTAGCCAATATTGAAGGGGCCGGATCCCCTGAGGGGATGTGAATAATACCTCTGAAGCAAGGTGACCTGTGAGGGAACTGGAGTGAGAAACCTTGTTCCATGGTTTTTAGAATCCAGCTTTACATGTCGGGGATGTCTTGCCAAGCCAAATGCCAGGCGGCAAGCGGTTACTTTCCTACTTTTTCCAGAGCTGCCTTCATTTAAGAAGGCAATTCGCAAGCGGAGAAAGATGAGACTACTGCTCTCTGTAAGAGCATTCTGTTTTATTTGATCGCACAGTCTCTGCATGGGCGCTCCTCAGACAGGTGACGAACTCACTGACTTTCTGCATTGTGCAGGAATTCCCCGCATGAGCCACACTCGCGATGCAACTTATGCAACAACATTGCAGAGAAATTGCTCAGGAATTGCTCTTACCATGCAGATAGCTGCAGGGGAAGGCTTCTCGCTTCTTCTGCTGCCGGGGTTCTTCTACAATGATTAGCTGCAGGCTGAGCTTCTATCCTCTTCGGCTTCTTGATTGCAGAGTCAGCAAAGAGATGATCTCATTGCTGAAGGAGAAGATTCTAATGAGATAGCGCTCCATGCCAACTAATATAGTGGTCGGCCCCGCCCCTTCTAGCAGGCTCGTCCGCCATTGGTTTGTGCAGCTTTTATTCAGCAAGGATGCATTAAACTGACACTGATCAAAAGTGACAGTAAATACTTTTACAATGATACAAAAATCTTTTGCTTTTGAACCTTCTATACATTAAAGCATCCTGAAAAAAATACTAAGCAGCACAACCATTTTCAGCTGTGATAATAGGAAAAGTTTATTGAGCAGTAAATCAGATATAATTTTAGTTCATATTAGAATGATTTTTGAAGGGTCATGTGACACTCACAACTGGAGTAGTGTTTTTTGACAATTCAGCTTTTCGACAAAATTCTTATCGACTCCAAACTTTTGGACAATAATGTAACAATAGTAATAAAAAATTAAAATAAAAAAATTACACATTGGCAAATAATTAGATATGTTGCAGATACATTATGTATCAAGACTTGTACATTTAAAAGCCAATTCACAACGCACAGACAGACGCTGACAAACCATAACAGATACATTTGTCTGTTGCCATTTATCTGTGCTCATATTCACTGATTGAACTTGTTGAATTGGCATTATATTGGGGCTTGGAGTTTCTGAGAAGTGACATTCTGTGATCTGGTGACCATCAACGTTGGTCTGCATCTTTTGGCGGGGTGTGAATTGGCCTTAAGGAATCTGAAATATAGTCAATAATTTTTTTTTTATGTGTGCAGAATGATCTTAGAAACTAAGAAATTCAACATTTCTGAACAACCAGTTCTTCACAACTTCTCCAGTTACATGTGACCCTGACGCAGGAAAAACTTTGGGTTTAACTATTCACTAATTTCCATTTTTCATAACTTCCTTATCATTCCAATGGCTATGGTCCTAAAAATTTACCTCCATCATTAATAAAAGCTGAAAGGAAAAACCAACCATACACAATTGTTTTTTTTTTTCTGACCGCTACATAGTTTTTGCAGTGCTTGTAAAGGTTCATATCTCCACAGCAAACCTCATGATCGAGCACCATCTGAGGGGTTCTTCCAAGGCTTCACAAGCCAGCAGTGGACAGCACTGTGTTCCGTTGCTTCTTCCAAAGTTCCACGTCTTTCCCCAGAATCCTCAGTCCCTGCCAGGCCATATATTGTGCTGTCATCTGTTGCACGCTAATGAAAAGTCACGGGAGACAGCAGTTGTGCATGTGTATGTACTTCTACTTTTAAATGCATTATTTATATGCTGTGTGTAGTGGACATTACATGCAATGAATACAAGTAATATGCAGTCTGCTAATATGCCTGCATATAGTATGGCCTACTCATATCTCCACCATTATAATAAAAAAAAAATACTGTGGGTTAGGTTCCCCCTCTCTTTAACCAACGGGATTGTGTGGTTTGAATATTTACTTTTTCATATATGCGGCAAAAACCAGCTTATCCATGTTCAGTAACTCAACAACCGACCAATATAAACACACTGTTGTCCAAAGTAGAGATTGTTCAAATCAAAATCTCCTTCCTGTCTACTAACGTTGGGCATATTTTAAAAAGGGTCTCATAATATTTATTTAAATGCACACAATTCATGTTGAGGTTGAATCTTTTTCTTCCATGTCAAACATACAGCTTTTCACCTAGACGTGTTATATTGCCTGTTTGTTGTTATTTAGCTTTGGAGGCCAATTCTGCAAAATCCAAGCCAGGAATTCCGCATTAAGGTCTTTTAGGACAAATTTATTGTGGAATTGCTCTTTGATATGGTTTTGAAGTGTTTTTGAGGCTAAAACTGTCAGCTATTAATGGAAGTTTGCTTACAAGGACTAAGAGTACCTTGAGCCAGGATGAGAGGAAATGTAACCCGAGGCAACAGCACCTCACAGTTTATTACCCCACTGATACAAGGGCTGTCTTAAATTCATATTGTCCTATTTAACTGACACCCAGATTACAGGAGTTGCAATGAAGCCAAACATTTCTTTGTATAAGATTGATCATTTGAATGGTCATCTTCCAATTTAAGATCTCTCAAGTAATATGATAAAAGCAGTAAGTTGAAGGTAATCACAGTTCTGATTGTGGCAATGAATTTATAATTATTAATATAAACTTATTAATCAGTGGCCACGTTGTACTAATTTGTTTTATTTTTAGTTAAACCATGGCCACGATTGAATTAATATGCAGAAACTAATTAAGTCTAGGAACAAATTCCTAAAGGTCATTAATTGATAGACTGGACTTGAGTCATTTTGATTGCTTGTGGATCATTGTGATGTTTTTATCAGCTGTTTGGACTCTCATTCAGACGGCACCCATTCAACGCAGATGATCCACTGGCGAGAAAGACATGTAATGCTATTTCTCTAAGAAAAAAAAAAAGATGCCACATCCTTCCAACTGCAGCTTTGCTTTCTCGTTCAGCACAGGTGGTAAACAGCTCTTAACACACACACACACACACACACACACACACACACACCCCATTAGCTTTTCATTAAGCAGTCACACTTGTGTTCCTCATGCTGAAGATCCTCCTGTGCCATCCGGGCTAGCAAGGCCTCCCAAAGCTAATTTTCCCAGACATTACCAAATACTTGTGCTGTCTGTTTCCACAAGGCTCCTTCAGCTTGGTAACTCAAGAATGAAACAATCGGTGCAGTTATGTTGTTTTGAGTCATATCATTGGGGTCGAAGGATGTGTGAGCCGTGCTTTGGTAAGTGTGTGTGTTTTTAACAGCTTGCTGACTGAGTACACGTTTACTCGAGAAGACAGGAGGACTGTGAGCACATGTAAATGTGTGGAAAACAAAAGCCCCTCGTTAATATGTAATTAAAAGATGTATGTATAAATAGATTAATGACATAACTGAAACTGAATCGAAGAGTGATTCAGTTTGATTAATTACAGCTGTTGACTCTCCAACAGTAAAAACATGGCATGCAACTCTCTCTGTAATAGGACTTTTTTTTTTTCAGTTTCCATACAACATTGTTTTCTACTAAACCCTGACAAAATAAAAGTGTATTCAAGAGTGCTGTTAGTATACTTCTTCTAAACTGAAAACAAAATATTGATATACTGATTAAACTTTCAGTAAAGTGCTTATTAAAGATATATAAAAATGTATACTTAAAGGGATACTCCACCCCAAAATGAAAATGTTGTCATTAATCACTTACCCCCATGTCTTTCCAAAACCATAAAAGCTTCGTTCGTCTTCGGAACACAATTTAAGATATTTTGGATGAAGACCGGGAGGCTTGTGACTGTCCCATTTATTGCCTAGTAAATTACACTGTCAAGGTCCAGAAAAGTATGAAAGACATCGTCAGAATAGTCAATCTGCCATCAGTGGTTCAACCGTAACGTTATGAAGCGATGAGAATACTTTTTGTACATGAATAAAACAAAATTATGACTTTATTCAACAATTCCTTTGTCAACAGTCTCCCCGTGTCATGTCAGCTGTCTGATCACCCTGTTTTTCGGTGTGTGTTTTTGTTTATGTCGTCATTTCATGCGCACATGGTGTTTTGTTTTGGTTTTGATCGTTCGTCTTGCAACTATCTGTGGCGTTCCTCCCTCCCCCTCATTACTACAGTTTCCGCTTCTAATTGTTTGACTCCACTCACCTGCATTCAATGTTTGTCCATCTCTTCCTCTATTTATTCCCGTCTGTCGCGCCAATCGGTGCCAGATCGTCGTTCGACTACAGCCCATGTGTAGTCATTCTGTCTAGTCCTGCTCTGTCGTGCCATTGTCTGCTGCTACTGGTTTTGTTTTGCTTTTTCTATTTTTTCCCCTCCCTCATTTACTAGACCGGACCCCTATACTCCTCAGAAGTGTTTTGGTTTGCTCCGTGACGGGCTCTCTCGTGTTCTCCTCCCTCCTCCACTTCCTACGCGGCCGCGCCATCGGGCGCCCCCTGCCGGGTGTTTACGAAAGGACATTCAAGCCTCTTATTTTCCTGCTGGACGTTTTTCTATTATTTCCCGGCCTGTTTTTGTTAGTTGGAGGGAGTTTTTCTTTTGGATTTTTTTTTGAATAAATTCTCACACCATACCTGCATCTGTGTCCAGTTGTGTTCCTGACAGAACGATCTGGCCAAGATGGACACAGCAGGCGCAGATCCTGTCAGAACCGCAGTCACCCAGCAGGGTGTTCTTTTAGGCCAGCACGAAGCCAGATTGACGAACACCACAAGGGAGGTGGAGTTCTTAACCAACCAAGTGGCTGAGCTGACCACCCGCATCCAAGAGCTGCAACGAGAGGCTGCAAAGGGTGGTGCAGCTCACCATCTTCCTCGCCATGAGCTTGAGCCCCGATGCAATAACCCACCACCCTACGATGGAGACCCCAATTCCTGCCGGGCCTTCTTGTCCCAGTGTTCGGTGGTGTTTGCCTTGCAGCCACGCACATACGCTCTTGAGATGTCCAAAGTGGCTTATGTATTGACTCTTCTAACTGGTAAAGCTAGAGACTGGGGTACTTCCGTCTGGGAGACTCAAGCCCCTTGTTGCGCCTCTTTTAAGGATTTCCGCCAGGAGATGGAGAGGCTATTTGACCGCTCTGCCAGAGGTCAGGAAGCGGCTGACCAGCTAGCACGGCTCCGTCAGGCGGGTCGCTCAGTAACGGACTACGCTATTCATTTTAAGACTCTGGCAGCGACCTGCGATTGGAATGAGGGGGCCTGTCGAGCTATGTTCCGTGCAGGGCTTGATGATGACATCCAGGATGAGCTGGCCACTCAGGACTTGCCACGGGACTTTGACGATCTCGTTAATATGGCGTTGCGGATCGAGGGTCGCCTTCGCCGCCGCCGTCAGCGCCTGGCAGTTCGTCCACCCTGGAGGACCGAGGAGTCGTCACCTGTTTCCCCCACCGAAACCACTGAGCCGGAGCCTATGCAGGTGGGGCGCCTTCGGCTCACTCCGCAACAGAAGCAGCAAAGACTCACCCAAGGGCTATGTCTGTATTGTGGCAAGTCCGGTCACTTCGCAGCAGGCTGTCCGTTAAAAGTCAAGGCTCACCAGTAAAGAGGGGGATCCTGGTGAGCGCTACCCCTTTATTGCATTCCCCCTCCTCTCGCACTCTCCTTCCTGTCTCAATTCAGTTTGGTGATATTTCTAACTCCTGTGCAGCACTGGTTGACTCGGGAGCTGAGGGCAACTTTATGGACCTCTCCCTAGCCACCCGTTGGGGGATTCCTGTCATTCCTCTTCCTGAACCTATTCCTGCCCGTTCATTGAATGGCACTTTGATCACCACTGTCTCCTATGCTACCCCTCCTGTCAGTCTAATAGTCTCGGGCAATCACCGTGAGGTAACCACGCTGTACCTTCTTGAATCCCCGAGTGCTCCCATTGTCCTGGGGCACCCGTGGTTGGTGCAACATGGCCCTCACGTGGATTGGTCGAGCAACTCTGTCTTGTCTTGGAGTAAGTTTTGTCATGCGTCTTGTTTGGGTGCTGCCTCTTTTCCTGTGTCTGTGTGTCCTGTCTTACAGGTGGAGGCTGCTGATTTGAAGGGGGTCCCAGTGGAGTACCACGACCTGTGCCAGGTGTTTTGTAAGTCCCGGGCCACCTCGTTACCTCCACATCGTCCTTATGACTGTGCCATTGAGCTCCTCCCAGGCACTTCTCCGCCCAAGGGTCACTTGTTTTCCCTTTCAGGCCCTGAAAGAGAGGCCATGGACAAATACATTAATGAATCCCTCAAAGCCGGTCTCATCCGACCCTCTTCATCTCCTGCAGGTGCTGGCTTCTTCTTTGTCAAGAAGAAGGATGGCTCCTTGCGTCCTTGTATAGATTACCGAGGCCTGAATGACATCACTATTAAGAACAGGTACCCCTTGCCTCTTATGTCGTCTGCCTTTGAGCTATTGCAGGGAGCCAAGGTCTTCACCAAGCTGGACCTTCGAAATGCCTACCACCTGGTTCGTATACGTGAGGGGGATGAGTGGAAGACAGCTTTCAACACGCCCACGGGACACTTTGAGTACCGGGTCTTACCATTTGGTCTGACCAACGCCCCAGCTGTCTTCCAGGCCCTGGTTAACGACGTGTTGAGAGACATGGTGAATCAATTCGTCTTCGTGTATCTTGATGATATCTTGATATTTTCCCCATCTCTGCAGGTACACACTCAGCATGTTCGCCAGGTGTTACAACGGCTGCTGGAGAACCAGCTCTATGTTAAGGCGGAGAAGTGCGTTTTCCATGCCCAGTCGGTTCCGTTCCTGGGGTTCGTTGTTTCGGCAGGGGAGATCAAAGCCGACCCCTGTAAGGTAAGGGCCGTTGCCGAGTGGCCAGCTCCTGACTCTCGTAAAGCTCTGCAGCGGTTCCTGGGGTTTGCCAACTTCTATCGGCGGTTCATCCGGAACTTTGGTCAGATTGCTGCACCTTTAACGGCACTCACCTCTCCCAAGGTACTGTTCAAGTGGAATACTGGGGCACAGGAGGCCTTTGATAAATTAAAGTCCCGTTTTATCTCTGCTCCTGTCTTGTCTATTCCAGACCCTGAACGTCAATTCATTGTTGAGGTGGATGCCTCAGATGTCGGTGTGGGCGCGGTCCTATCTCAGCGGTCACACGAAGATGGTAAGGTGCATCCCTGTGCCTTCTTCTCCCACCGCCTGAGTCCCCCAGAACGGAATTACGACATAGGTAATCGGGAGTTGTTGGCAGTCAGGCTGGCTTTGGGGGAGTGGCGTCACTGGTTGGAGGGCGCAGCTCAGCCCTTCCTGGTCTGGACGGATCATAAGAACCTCGAGTACATCCGTTCGGCCAGGAGGCTGAGCTCCCGACAGGCTCGCTGGGCCCTCTTCTTTGGTCGGTTCAATTTCACCCTGTCATACAGGCCCGGGTCCAAGAATATCAAGCCCGATGCACTCTCTCGTCTTTTCGAGGCTCCTGAGGGGAGGGAGTCTGCAGACACCATCTTGCCCAAAGGGGTGGTGGTGGCATCCCTCTCTTGGGACATCGAGAGACGAGTAGAGGAGGCTCTACTTAAGGGTCCTGTGCCGAAGGGGGGTCCAGCGGGTAATCTCTTTGTTCCCACCAAGTTGCGCTCTGAAGTGATCCAGTGGGGTCACTCGTCCAGGCTAGTCTGTCATCCAGGAGTCCGGAGGTCGCTGGCTGCCATCCGTCAGCGATTTTGGTGGCCATCCATGGCCAAGGATGTCAGGCAGTTCGTGGCTGCCTGCTCTGTGTGCGCTCAGAACAAGACTTCCAATGCGCCCCCCGTTGGTCTGCTCCACCCGTTGCCCATCCCTTCCCGCCCCTGGTCACATTTGGCCCTTGATTTTGTCACTGGCCTCCCAGAATCCATGGGTAACACCGTCATTCTTACGGTGGTGGACCGTTTCTCTAAGACGGCCCATTTCATTCCCCTTCCCAAGCTCCCCTCTGCCAAAGAGACTGCTCAGGTGATGGTTGATCACATATTCCGGATTCATGGTCTTCCGGTCGATGTGGTCTCCGATAGGGGTCCCCAGTTTGTCTCTCGGTTTTGGAGGGAGTTCTGTCGGCAGATCGGGGCCTCTACGAGTCTGTCATCAGGTTTCCATCCCCAGACCAACGGGCAGTCCGAGCGGGCAAACCAGGATTTGGAACGCACTCTTCGCTGCCTGGCATCCCACAATCCCAACTCCTGGTGTCAACAGCTGTCCTGGGTAGAATACGCCCATAACTCCCTTCCGGCTTCTGCCACAGGTATGTCCCCATTCCAGTGTTCTGTTGGTTATCAACCTCCCTTGTTTCCCACACAGGAACCCGAAGCTGCGGTCCCGTCTGCTTTGGCTTTTGTCCGACGGTGTCGACGCACCTGGAAGAAAGCTAAGGCGGCCTTGGCCCAGGCTAGTAGGCGGACCAAAGCAGCGGCCGATCGTCACCGGACTCCTGCCCCCCGCTATGTGTGTGGTCAAAGGGTATGGCTTTCCACCAAGGACCTGCCTCTCAGGGTAGCCTCACGCAAGTTGGCACCCAGGTTCATTGGCCCATACCGGATCACCAAGGTCCTGAGTCCGGCGGCGGTGCAGCTCAAGCTCCCTACCACGCTTGGTCGGGTACACCCTGTTTTCCATGTTTCCAGGGTTAAACCTGTGTTCCATTCCCATCTTGTTCCATCTGCCCCAACCCCCCCTCCCCCCCGTCTAGTGGATGGCTCCCCGGTCTATACGGTGAGGAAGTTGCTAGATGTCCGACGTAGGGGGCGGGGCTTTCAATACCTTGTGGACTGGGAGGGCTATGGCCCAGAGGAGAGGAGCTGGGTCCCGGCCCGGGACATCTTGGATCGGACACTGGTCGAGGACTTCTACCGGCGACGAGGTGAGCCCCTTCCTGCGGCGCCTGGTGGCGTCCGTCAGAGGGGGGGTACTGTCATGTCAGCTGTCTGATCACCCTGTTTTTCGGTGTGTGTTTTTGTTTATGTCGTCATTTCATGCGCACATGGTGTTTTGTTTTGGTTTTGATCGTTCGTCTTGCAACTATCTGTGGCGTTCCTCCCTCCCCCTCATTACTACAGTTTCCGCTTCTAATTGTTTGACTCCACTCACCTGCATTCAATGTTTGTCCATCTCTTCCTCTATTTATTCCCGTCTGTCGCGCCAATCGGTGCCAGATCGTCGTTCGACTACAGCCCATGTGTAGTCATTCTGTCTAGTCCTGCTCTGTCGTGCCATTGTCTGCTGCTACTGGTTTTGTTTTGCTTTTTCTATTTTTTCCCCTCCCTCATTTACTAGACCGGACCCCTATACTCCTCAGAAGTGTTTTGGTTTGCTCCGTGACGGGCTCTCTCGTGTTCTCCTCCCTCCTCCACTTCCTACGCGGCCGCGCCATCGGGCGCCCCCTGCCGGGTGTTTACGAAAGGACATTCAAGCCTCTTATTTTCCTGCTGGACGTTTTTCTATTATTTCCCGGCCTGTTTTTGTTAGTTGGAGGGAGTTTTTCTTTTGGATTTTTTTTTGAATAAATTCTCACACCATACCTGCATCTGTGTCCAGTTGTGTTCCTGACACCCCGTGTCTCTCCACATCCCTCAAACTGCCTATGCACTTCTGTGTCAGCCGTGCCACAAGGATGCGCTGTTTTCTTAAGTAAAATTAAGTATTCTAAGGAAACTTGGCTAGAAATTGTGTAGTAAAAGGTGAGTTTAGCAGTTTAGAATAACAACAGACTTCCCATAAGTTCATCTTTAGTAAGGTTATATAGTTGCAATAGATTAGAAAACCTTAGAAGAAGACCAGTGTATACTTTTACAAACTAAAAAATGGGCCAGTCCTAAAAATTGTTAAATTAAAATAGTACAGTTACAAGTATACTCACTACATAATATATGTTTTGGAAAATATCCTTGGACTCAAGTTTACTTATTAAAATCAACTTGAAGTATACTTATTTTTCTTAAGGGAATAATTTTAAATACAAACACCAACCCCACATATCTACTCTATCCATGTCCGATTTTGGTTTTGTCTGGACTCTGTGCGCTTATTTTTCTTAATGGAAATCATTTCTGCCATTTCCCAATAGCGTTGGCTACAGCATTAGTTCGCGTCCCTTTGCTGTTAAAAACTCTGACAACTAGAAAAGTGCAAACGAGGCTTCAAGTTCGTCTCTTGAGTTCATATCAGCAGTACAATCTGTGGACAGCTGTACAATAGAGCCTTAACAGAGACAGTGACTTATGAAACAGCCATCCGACTCCCTGCTGTGTGTGTTTAACCCTTTCACAACTAAACCAGATAAAAAGCCAGTCTCTTAGGAGGATGAAAGCCCACGAGCGCGCTCAGAAATGGTTTTCCACACGCAGCCCGAGGTGAAGGATTCCTTCGATCTTAACGCTTTTGTGTTCAGAGGCCTGTCGGGTAACTTCAGGAATGCTGCTCAAGCACGGTTTTTTGACATTTCCCCATTGTGGCGGCCTCCGCTCGCATCCAAGGCCTTGTCGTCGTTTCAGGAATCTGGAAAACACTACAGGAGGAATGAGAGGAATTTTGCACTTTTCTCAGTCCCTGTTCTCCTCTCTCCGATTCAGGTCGTCCCCATGGCCGGGGCCCTTAAGTTTTCCTTTTGTTTTTCTTTTTGAATGGTGACCAACAATAACAACATCCCATAAACAATGGAGTTAGTTGAGTTGACGGGGGGTGTGGGGGGTGAAGTGTTATTGCGTTTGGCAGCTGCTGCGCTGGCAGGCTCTCGGCTGAGGGTTAGCAATGTGCTCTTTGTGGTAGTGAGAAGAGATATTATGTCAGTTCTTGGATATGCGGCAGGTCTCGCGGGACAGAGGACTCTGCATCCTCTAGTAAACCCCCTCTCTGTTCCTTTCTCACATGCGTTCATTTTAACAGGCACAATGCCACTGAATCAAATAACTCACAGTTCACAGATAGGCTATTTACTCACACATGATTCATAGAAAACCATCAGAAAGCAAAGTTGGTGTGCTTAATATTCAATTAGCTTATACAATACACTTACAAAAAGTGGTTTTGTAGAAAGGCCATAGAAGAACCATTTCGGGTTCCCCAAACAACCTTCCAGTTTAGAGAACAACCTTTAGTTTAGGGAACAGTTCTTCTAAGCAAATCTATTATAAACATGTTGGCTGTTTATTCGGATTTTTGTGCAACATTGTTTTTTGGACCCTCACACCCAAATCGGTTGTGTATAAAGGGGCAGGGCCTTGGGTCTCTCTGGTGCACAGGTGCTGGCCCTGTGTCGTTGCCATGACAACAGGGCTTGGTTGGCACAGGGTCCTGGCCGAGGTGTGTGCTCTCAGGTTACAGATTTTGCAACTTTTGAGGGCTCAAGGACTCTTCAATTCTTATAACACAAGACATGTAATCAGGAACAAGAGCTACACAAATATTACAAAAGCACAGTTGAGTGGAAATGTATTAACATGAAGGTCCCCAGTGTGAAAATAACAATGAAACAAAGCTGTAGTGTCAGATTAGAGGTTTTCATTATAGGTTTCTCACATATGCAAGCAATTTGATTAAAAAATATATAAAGCATGGTGAGCTATGCGAAGTTAAGATTCTGCTATAGTATTTGTGAAAGAATAACTGAAGGCTGGATTTCTTAAAGCATTCTTCTCACATGATCAAGGAATGACAGAATGAAGTGACCGCCATCTAGTGGTCATATATTTGTAAAACAAAACGTTCAAGATGTATATTTTTATTCATAATCAGAATGCAAACAGCAAAATATGTTACTCCATTAATACACAAGCTTAAATATTAAAAGTGATTCATGAACATAATATTTTGAAGTGCTGACTAACAAAGCAAAAAAGTTTACATTTTTATTTTATTTGAACTCATTTTAGTAATTCGTTCTTTCTAGTTTCAATCACATTCCCACACAAAATCTACACACACATTAAGATCCATACATCCTAAAAGTCTCATTTGATGCATGGTTGCAAAGAATTAATGTGTTTGTCTCAAAAACTCGAGCGTGGCACATCAGTCCTCCTGTTTATTCACTCAATTTTCCTCGGGACACTGGAATCATGATTTTGGCTTGAATGGATCAGACCAGATCTTCACACCTAATTCAAATAAGACACATAAATGTCGATTAAATACAGAAACTAATGTCTGTTAAAAGCATTCACATGGGCCTAATGCAAATAAACTGTAACAGAGAATACATAATCCTACTATTTAATGATCCTATAAATCTAGTGTGTGATATGAGAGGTCACATGTATGTGTAC
Organism: Carassius gibelio; assembly: GCF_023724105.1. Lineage (NCBI taxonomy): Eukaryota > Metazoa > Chordata > Actinopteri > Cypriniformes > Cyprinidae > Carassius > Carassius gibelio. The sequence goes on along the minus strand of NC_068402.1, from coordinate 27,994,612 downwards.
AGTAGATGACACAATGACTTACCAGCAGGCTGCACATCTGCTTGATTGATTCCGGCTCGATTTACCTTCTGCATCTGTTCTGCAATTACAATGACACAAATGCAGACAGCATTAAGACAAATACTGGGGCAAATGCTGACACTTTTTAGGGTAAATCTCACAAAACAAGCTCTCTCCACTTTACTAGTAGTATTATCAATATTTTAATGGTTAAAACATTTTTACTTTATAATAACAGTGGCGTTCCATGTTATTTTATTATCACTAGTATATCTTTTTATTATTATTATTATTAAAGTTTTAGTAATTTTGTTACCTTGTCTTTATTATTATTTTTATTATTATTATTATTAATGTCTATATTTACGTTTTAATGTTAATTTTTTTGTTTTATTTATTTTTTTGTTATTTTAGTACTTCAAATAAACGTTGCCTTGGCAGCTAGATGAAATAACATACATGATATATAGTTTATTTTATTATTAATTTGTATGTTTTTAGTTTTAGTTAGCAATAACTAAATGATGGTGTTCCTCGTTAATTTATTAAATGATTTTTTAGTGCTGTTTATTTTTCCCCTAACTCATTAAACAAATTATGGATTACAAAACGCAATATAATTATACTTGATAGTTACTTTAGAGTGCTTTTCTTTTCTTCTCCTCCTTCTTTTTTTATTGTTGTTGTTGTTACATTGCTCAAATTTTTTTCCTTTTATCCTTTTATTTAATTCAGCGTTGATTAACAGCATTATTAGAATAAGGTAAAGTATAAATTGTTTACAATAATGCAATAACATGTGTAATAACGCGCATTAATGTTTTCACTTACTGAAGAAGTTTACTAACAACACACACAAGATGCATGATGTCATGATGATTGTGTCGTGTTGTAATAAACACTTACTGTAGTCTTCAGTGTGAGTGAGAGGATGGAAGAAGATCGGATAAAAGGCCACCGCGACTGCTGCAACGAAGCCTCCAAATATGAGCGTTATCCTCCTGTTAGCAGACATGATTATGATTATTTAAAAGATTGATTCACCTCAACCGAGGACAGTCAGGAATAAACTCTTCAATGCTCTTCCGGGGGAATATTAAAAACAAGTTTAAAGTCTGTTATTATCTAACAACTGTTCTACATTGAATATTGCTTATATTTAAAAGTATTTTTATTTGAAGTGTAATATACATAAATGTGATATTATACTGGTAAAGGTGTATATTGTGAGCTAGCAGTATCGCAGAATATTATTTTCCCGCGGGTCTTTTATGTTGTCGCGAGGTCTCCCGTCATGCCGTGTGTGTGTGTGTGTAGTGTTGCTGTGTCAGTGTGAGCACGAGCAGGGATCTCCGTCTCTCATCGGTCATAATGTCCGGCAGTAACTCGTACAGACTGCGCTGCTCTCTCGCCGCGCACGAGATGGATGTCAGAGGGCTCGCCACCGCCGCGTTTCCCCACGGAGCCTTTGTGTCCGTGTCCCGGGACCGAACCGCGCGGGTCTGGGTACCAAACCCAAGGTACAGCTCCAGCTTCCTCCTGCTGTCTGTCTCTGAGACCGGGCTACTTTCCGTTTCATTGGTTACTAAGCTGAGTGGCAATACGTTTTCAGAGTTAGTTAGTTAACGTTAGTTCATGTATTGAGAGGGGTTTTCAAATCGAGCGAAATCTGGCAACTCATAGCACCATAGCTGAAAGAAAACCGACCGGGTTTGGTTTCCTGACAGCGACCGACTATGAACCGTTAAAGGAGTAGTTCACCCGAAATGAAAATTAAATCATTTGTTCACTCTCTTGTTGCTCCAAGCTCTTATAACTTATTTCACTCTCTGTGGAAAACAGCAGATGATCAGGAACCGGTTCACTTGAATCTTTTCCATACAGTGAATAGAGACTGAGTCTTTCTGCCTAACGTCTGCTTCCGTGTTTCACAGAAGAAAGAAAATCATTTTTTGGGTCAACTGTCTCTTTAAACTTCACTAAGCGTTCTCTTTTTTCACTGAGATTCAGTTTAGAGAAGATGTATTATTATTTTTTATTAGTCTACAGCACTGCCAAGTACAAAATAAATCTTGTAAACAAGATTTGTAATGTAAATAGAATAGATAATAAAGAACATTACCAATATCTGTTTATCTCTTCTGTTTTTTTCTTCTGCAGTGGAAACCAGGTTTTTACAGAGATGCACTGTATGAACGGTCACTCAAACTTCGTGTCTTGTGTGTGTATCATCGCTCCTAATGAAACATACCCCCGAGGACTCATCGCCACTGGAGGACACGACAACAACATCTGTGTGTTTTCACTAGATCGACCAGACCCTCTGTTCACCCTCAAGGGTCACAAAAACACAGGTCATGATATATTACAGTGATGTTACTACGTGCAGGTTGTCTTTAAATGCCACTCTCGAGCCATACCTGATGTTTTTTTGTGTTTGTTTACAGTCTGCACACTCTCAGCTGGCAAGTTTGGCACAATCCTAAGTGGCTCATGGGACACGACAGCCAAAGTCTGGCTTGGAGAGAAGTGCATGATGACTTTACAGGTAAAGTGGCATGGTTTTTATGGTATTGCGATTTGGCTTATTGTGATAAAAAAAAAAAAAAATAAAGACAGAGAAATAAAGTTGTACTGTAAAAAACATAACTGTACAATGCAACTTTGACAATGCAGTGATAATTTAAATTGCAAACATATTTTTAATCATGAAATCACATTTTGATATTTTTGTTGACACTGTTAAAGACTTTGATGCATTATAAAGGTATTCATAAAGTATGTCCTAATGCGTTAAATCTTTTCATAACTAATTGTAACATAACATAAAATGAATTATAATATTTGCAGATTAACATAGATTGTTTGTCTTTTTAAATGCATTATACATTATGAGGGTCTAACAAAAAATGGACAATTATTATAATGTATTATAACTATGGTTATAATTATTATTGAGATAATACATTGCATTATAAAATGCATTAGATATTTAAACATATAATTGTTTTTGTTTTTTTCCTGCAAATCATGCAGCCCTACATCACAGCTTTTCTTAAATGATGTTGTTGTTTTTCTTCTCCCCACACTGTACATTAAAAAGGGCGATCAGATATACTCCCATTGCCTGGAATCTATTTCAGTAGAGTGTGAGTGTGTGCTGCTGACTGGTTTCTTGTGTAATTGCTGCTCCTCAGGGACACGCCGCTGCTGTATGGGCCGTAGTCATTTTACCAGAGCAGGGCTTAATGCTGTCTGGATCAGCTGACAAGACCATCAAGTTATGGAAGGCTGGACGCTGTGAGAACACCTACACTGGTACAGTGGTGCATTTGATACTTCTCATGCTTTCCACAGTGAAACAATGTTCATGTGATGCTGAATATAGACAGTGTGGAGCTCGTTTAGTTTGATCAGATCTCCAGCAGGCGTCATGAAATGCAGGTTTTGACTCCAGCTGTGTGAGATCTTTGTCATGTGTCTGTCCTGCAGGTCATGAGGATTGTGTGCGAGGGCTCGCTGTGATAAGCGACGTGGAGTTTTTCTCCTGCAGTAATGACGCCAGCATCAGACGGTGGATGGTGACGGGTGAATGTGTGCAGGTTTACTATGGTCACACCAACTACATCTACAGCCTTGCGGTCTTTCCTAACGGACAAGGTGCTTACTTTCAGTTTTGCTGTAGGTTCGATATGGTGCTACATATTTGTGCATAAAATCTTAATTATTTCCTGTACTGTCTTCTTTTTTCCTGTTCTAGACTTCATAAGCACGGGAGAGGACAGGACACTGAGGGTCTGGAGGAAGGGGGAGTGTTCCCAGACTATCCGTCTTCCTGCCCAGTCGGTGTGGTGCTGCTGCATCCTGCCTGATGGAGACATTGCTGTGGGAGCCAGGTATACTTCTTGTTTGTTTCATGTATCTAAACTATTTGCAGTTTATTATGCTGCATGACCATTTCACGTTTCTCTGAAGCGATGGCGTTATCCGCGTGTTCACCGAGAGCCAGGAGCGTGTAGCAAGTGCTCAGGACCTGCAGGCTTTTGAGGATGAACTCTCCAAAGCCATCATCGACCCCAAGACTGGAGACTTGGGTGACATCAACATAGAGGACTTACCTGGCCGAGAGCACCTGAATGAACCAGGTGAATGGATTGAGCTATATTTTGAACACATGTAGCATTTTCAAGAATGTTCAGTGTTTTATTATTTATATTCACATATATATATATTCTGAGAATCTATAATTCACTAAGTTTATATATCGCAATTCTGACTTTATAACTTGCTAATGCGAGTTTATGTCATGCAATTTTGAGAAAAATCAGAATTATGAATGTATATCAATTACTTAAAAAAAAAATTATTAGTGGCAGAAACGGGCTTCCATAAATTATTGTATTTATTAATATCTTGATTTAGCTTAGGCTTTTATTTGAATTTTAGTTAAAGTTTTAGCAAGTCTGTTATGCACTTTTGTCATTTTGATTAGTTTTTGGTTGTTATTGTCTGATCAGTTTCTAGATAATTTAGTACTTCAATTTATTTTAGTTCATTTCTAATTTATGTTTTAAATCTGATATATGTATTTTATTGTATTTCAGCTTTTTCTAATAACAAATTATTTTGAGTCTATCTATATCTTATAATAACAACACAGAATGCTATAGACGGTTTCAACGGCATCAACATAAACAAACGTTAATGCGCGTGAGCGCTTTTGTGGACCTAACTTAACTTCCGGTAGACTCCAAATAGAATCAATAACAACAACCAAGTCCCTCTAGAGTAGATATTTTTTGATAACAAACAAAATGTGTTTGCTGCGTGGATCAGGCGGACTTAATGAAAATGCTAATTCATTATTTGCCAGCAGGAGATGTTTTAAAGCACAGACATAAAGCGCGAGAAATAGAGGTTTCCCCAGTAACAGCTGTAAACAAAGCAGAGCTGGTACGCTCACACGCTGCTTTATCAGGCATATAACATGCAAATCTTCTTTCAGAAATACAGCGATATAAAAACACCTATGCCTCGTTTTGATATTTAAACATAAATGTAAGGAATTATTATTATTAAACGTGCAGTACGTTACGTAATGTTACGTTACTCATGTTTATTTAACAAAGCCTTTTTGAAAATCGATCAGTTTTAAAATTGTGGCGAATCTCCAAAAATAAATAAATGTATGGGAAACACATCCCGCAGCACAGCCACCTGAGACCAACTTCAGTCTAACTCATCACCTTGGCTTTAACTGCGTTTGTAGATGGCACGCAGCCAGACCGATATACGCAACACAGACCGGAAGTTAACTTAGGTCCAGGCGCGTGCGCCCGATGAAACCGTCTATATTTTTGTTGTTAGTTTTTTTCTCATAATAGATTACTATTTAGAAAACAAATATATCCTCTTAACTGCAAAAATGTATGTATTAAAAAATATTAGGGCCGGGACTCGATTAAAAAAATTAATCTAATTAATTAGAGGCTTTGTAATTAATCGAAATTAATCGCATTTTAATCGCATATAAATATTTGACCTGAGAACAGTGAGAAGTAATTTTTTTTCACATGGATTTATAGTATACCATTGAATAATGACTGAATACATAAGCTTAAGCAACAAATTAGTTTATTTTTGTTCAACCAAGTCTAGCAGACCAGTGCAATTTTTGCCATGAAGTGTAGCAATAGCATATTTAGAAACAATTTAGAAATAGTACATTTCAGAAATTCAGGAAGCTTATAGGTGCTGGAACCTTCTGTAAAGTGTTTTTTTTTTAAGTAAAACACAATACTGTCAATTACATTCAGAACATTGGAAACACTGACTATTAGAAAACATCTCTCTGTTGCTTCAGAGGCCATAACATACTAAGTCCAACTCTCAATAACCTTGGCCAAAACAATAAAGAGTTCAACATAAACTGTTGCACCAACAAAATAATACATAGTTCAAAATAAAGTGTAAAGTCCACGCTAGCTGCTATATGTTTTGCGTTGTGGTGATACTTGATGCTCGATGTGCTGCTGCAGGGATATGCGAACGCTAGTTGGTGCTTCAGTATAATCGGTCCGCCGAAACTCATCCAGTGAGAAACGTTCCGCGGTGCAAAAATAAGTTATTAAAAATGCGGGATTTTTTTTTCTGTAATTAATTAATCTTAGTTAACGCGTTATTTTTTGTGTAATTAATTAATCTCAATTAACGCGTTAAAGTCCCGGCCCTAAAAAATATGTATTATATTTAGTTCATTATAATAAATGTTTATTTTTGAATTATTGCTGTATATACCTTCTATCATATAATGCTGTTATATTATAGCATGTAACCATTTTGCTGACAGTATTATTATTGTATATGAGTAGGAAATCGGGATGGCCAGACGCGGCTCATAAAGGAGGGATCTAATGTTGAAGCGTATCAGTGGAACATAAGTGATGAACGCTGGGTGAAGATCGGGGATGTAGTGGGCGGGTCATCCCAGCAAAATTCAAAGCGAGTGATGTATGAAGGCAAGGTGAGACCCATGCTATTGATCCAATAGATGTTGTGCATAGTGTGGAAGTATGATATAGTCACTGTTAGCCTTCAGCTGCAGTTTTTATTGAGAAGTAATAATGGTCAACACTGGTAGTTTGTTGTGTGAGAGCTCTTACATGTCCAGTGTTGACTTTATTTGCGATCATGATGTAACCCTTGTGATTTCCCTGCCTACAGGAGTATGACTTCGTCTTCTCTATCGATGTGAATGAGGGAGGTCCAGGCTTGAAGCTGCCTTACAATGTGACAGATGACCCCTGGCTGACAGCTCACAACTTCCTGGAGAAGAACGACCTGAGTCCCATGTTCTTGGATCAGGTGGCTAATTTCATCATTGAGAACACTAAAGGCCACACTCTAGGCCCAGCACCCTCCTCGGCCACAGACCCCTTCACCGGTAACCGGAACGATATACATTGACATACGCACAACTGTCAGTCAGAACTGAAGTGTGCTTCATATCCCTCCTGTCTTCTCAGGTGCGGGACGCTACATTCCGGGTTCAGTAGGTGGCGACCAAGGATTTGGCGCTGATCCTTTCACAGGTGGGCCTTTTTGAATATCTTTTGTTATATGCTAATATGACATCAAAGTTATGAGAGACGTTAATGTTTGTTTAAGCAGGCGGTGGACGATATATACCTGGATCAGAATCCAGAGGCACAGTGTCTTCAAGCGGATCTGATCCTTTTACTGGTAAAATACATGCAATACATCCAGAGCACCACACGCATACGTGGATCATGTACAGTAATATACCTCTCAATCATCTCTAGGTGGCAGTGCCTATTCCTCTTCTGCTCTGAAAGCTACGACAAACATCTTCTTCCCCAATACAGATGGAGTTATGTTCGAACAGGCGAATACAACTCAGATTCTTGGTAAGTGACACTTTTTACAAATCAGAACTTGACTAAGTCTCTGTTCCAGATATAAGATGGACCACAGGCCTTTCAGTAGGGTTGGGAATCAAAAAATCAATTCCAATTCCAGAATCGGATATTTAGGGGTTGTTTACACCTGGTCACTTCATGCATTTTGTCTGATCGGCTAGTAAATGCCATCCGGAGCGCATTCGAGACAAATAAAAATCTGATTGCTCAAACCACTTCAGGAGGTTGTCTGAGCCACATATTTTATTCCATATTTTGAATAGATTTGAATTGGTTTTATTTTATATTTTAGTTTAAATTTTAGTTATTTAGTTGTGTGCTTTTTCTAAGTAGTTTTTAAGTTTTGGTTTTAATTGATTTATTTGAAGGTATTAAAAGTACTTCAATGTAAATCGTATAACTTTTAAACCCTATGTAACATTTCGTCAATGTAATTTGTAGGTAAGCTTCGAGAGCTGAACAACGCTGCTCCTGCAGACCGTAAACTGAGTGACGCAGCACTGGACTGTCTGGAGAAGTTGTTGCATCTAGTTGTAGACCAGAAGAGTCAGGAGCAGCCCACGGCAGAGCAGATCAGCGTTCTGTGGAAAACTAGCCACTGGCCAGAAGGTAAGGCATTGAGCCTACTTTAACCTACAGTTAAATAAACAATTCACTTTATTAAGACTTAAACAAAGTATCAGTGATGGCAGGGGTGTTCAGTTCTGTTGCTGGAGGGCCATGGTAGAGTTTAGCTGATCTAATTAAACCACCTGAACCAGCTAATCAAAATCTTCAGTATTACTACAAACCTCTGTGGCCTGTTGCATGAAGCTAGCTGAATACAGTTTCAGAATAAGTTTAGAGGCGACCAAACCAAACAGTTCCAACCTGGTTTAGCTCAAGTTCAGCGAGCTCACAAAGCTCAATATAAACGTTCTCGGTCAACTGGATCCCGAGTTTGTGATTAACTCTGAAGCGAATGCATCTGAAAGTGTGACACATTCAGCAAACAGCGGCAAATGAATCAACTGAATTCAATACTTCATATAGATTTAACTGTCATCATTTCCTTCCTCAGACATTGTCTTCCCAGTGTTGGACATCCTGCGTTTGGCTGTGCGCCATCCAGAAGTGAACGCCCAGCTTTGTGGTGGGACTGAAGGTGCCAGTCTTTGCAACCATCTCCTGGGTCTCATGTCTCCTGAGGGCAGGCCCGCAAATCAGATGCTGGCGCTGCGTACTCTCTGCAACTGTTTCTCTGGGTCCCACGGCCGCGCTCTTCTCTTGGGTCACCGTGACACAGTCCTGTCCCGGGCCGGAGATCTCCGCGTCGTCTCCAACAAGAACATCCACGTAGCACTGGCTACCCTGGTGCTCAACTACGCTGGAAGGTTGTACGGTCAACCCACCGAGATCGAGGCGAAGGCGCAGTGCTTATCAGTGGCCAGCACTGCCTTAGAGGTCGTACAGGACAAAGAGGCCATCTTCAGGCTGCTGGTGGCCCTGGGGACCACAGTGGCTGGTGACAGCACCGCAAAAGACCTTGCACGATCTTTGGGTGTCAACTCTCAGATTTCTAAATATGCCCGGGTCTCTGATCCGGCTAAAGTGGGCGAGTGCTGTCGACTAGTGCTTAATGAACTGCAGTGATGTTGTGAAGGTGAACCAGCTTCTCCTTCCTTTACTACTACTTCATGAGAAAAGCCCTCTTTCAGGTCTCTTAAACCTTAATCTATATATCATTAGTTTATATTTAAATTTTCACATTTTGAAGCCGAATGGATCTGAATGAACGCATGATGTGAATAAACACTGGTGATCAGTTGAAATCTTTCCTAAATCAAGGCTCATGTTATTGATGTAGATGAGTGTCCCCAGTGTTTGTGCTGTAATTATGCCCAAGCTGCATATTTTGGTGACATGCTTTCAGTTTCTAACTTGATTTTGTCTTTTTAGCATTTTAAAGCCAAGTTTTCCTTTGTCCTTGGAGTGTTACAAACTGTTTGTGCATATATAAGATCTGTAAAGTTCTCAAACCCAAAGAAATATTCTTTATAAAAGTTAAGTCTCGTCCATGCCTTCCAAAAACGCCTCATTTAAACACGCCTCCAGTTTTCAGTTCAATGTTTATGCAAAGAAAAAAGGCTTAACTTATTCTCGCTGTAGTATTTTCACTGCCATGTCGTGAAGACGCTGTTTCCAAATTAGAGGCGTAACATTTCCGTCACATGCTTGAGGTATTCAGCCAATCACAATTCAATAAGATCATGTTATCTAACAAAGTCAAAATGAATCACCATTCATATCTGATTTTATTTCTGCAATGTGATACTTCTAAATGAAACCAGATATTCTAGTTTGTGCCTTTATTTGCCTGGGCTGTAAAACATCATTCTTTTTACAGAAGGTCAAAAAAGATTTGGAGAGAAAAAAGAAAAAACGTGTGACATGAGCTGAAGGAACAAGCGATTTAATTGTCATTTATTTTCATTCACATAAAACCAGAGGGGTGGGATAATACAGAAAATTTATTCAATTTTGATTCCAAGTTGACATTTAAGGTAAAGGTTATGTATATTAAGTTTACTACCAGTGATTGTTACTTTTTTTTTTTGATTTTTTATATTCAACATCTGTAGTTAAAACACAGCTGAAATCCTACATGCCAACAGTGGTTTGAATTTCAAGTCTAACTGTCATATTCAGGTAATAAAACTTATTAATTTACTTATAGTAATTTACTATGCCACTGCTATTAAAATACATTGAATAGTCACAACCCCAAACATGCCTCCACTATATTATTAGCAAGACACAAGGAAAATAAAAACTAAATAAATAATGCTAAAACCAGAGCTCAAATACATACATCTACAGCAAGGTAGGCTTTTGCCGCTCCTCTTGCATTTTAGACTATTTCAGACTTCTATTTAAGCTTCTCCATGTAAACAATTTTGAAATAACACACTATCAGCTTTGTGCAAGTTGTAAAGTCTCTTTTGGACCATACAGAGTAGTAAACTGGCAGCTTTGTAACATGCTATGCTTGAAGCATGAAGCAAGCCACCACAAGCACATCATCTGGACAATCAAACTTATATAATGTATTCAGACCGTTTGCAGATACATTATTATATGTGACTCTGGACCACAAACCTTAAGTCTTAAGTCCCTAGGGTATATTTTTAGCAATAGCCAAAAATAACTAAGTATGGTTCAAAATTATCGAGTTTTCTTTTATGCCAAAAATCGTTAGGATATTAAGTAAAGATCATGTTCCAAGAAGAAATTTTTCACATTTCCTTCTGTAAATAAATTGACACTCAAGATTGCTTTTGTGGTGCAGGGTCACATATATGACTGACAGAATCAGGGTTTGGTACAACTTTAGTGATCATGATTAACTTTAGGTCCCACAGAAGACTGAAGCTTGATTTCACTGATGATGGATCTTCACAGCTATTTTGTATTAAAGAAAAGGCAATAGTCTACAAAGAGCATTACTCACTCTCTCACCACACCTTGAAGAGGTGCTGCTATCCTGTTTGTTTAACATACAAGTTGCTAGAAATCGCAATACTTGTGTCTAAAAGTTTCACCTTTAAACTCTGATTCACATTTTTTAACGCAGATCTGCGTCCAAGTCATATTTGGAAAAATAAACCTTTAATCTATAGCATACTAATGAACAATCTTACGCGAACCTTTCGAAAATGTCTATGCGGCGTTGGACATCTCATCAGTGAATTCAGCCATAATGTCGTGAAGCCAAATGTCCCGTTCCTCTTGTGAGGTGTCCACCAAGTAGATAACCACCTTACGGTCCCAGGGCTGTGATGCCTCCTGCACCGACTCCAGCTGGCCTACCAGGGGCTTCTTCTCCACGTGGTTCCTGAACACAATGGAGGCCTCCTCAGACCACTGCCTGGGTTTCAGACCTGGACAGATCAGAAACACCTTCAGATCTACGATAATATCAAGTAAAATCTTTGAGATCACTTCTTTCTTAACTTCAGCTTCTACCATGTTGCCCATTTGAGTCTGGGACTTTGACCAGGAGTGATAGTCAAAACAGCACTTTGCTAAGTGATCTGAATATGGGAGAGTTATATTCAGTTAGATCTCTACTAAAGCTATTTCTTTTCAGGAGCTGTTCTCCTTTAGCTGAATCTTATTCAAACATGTTTTAATTATTTCACTCGTTCAGGGGTGCTTTTCCCAAAACTAAGTTAGCAACTTTGTTGGCTGCAATGCAATTTCCCATTGCCAACCAACTAAGTTGCTAACAGGTTAGCAACCATGGTTTTGGGAAACGCACCCCTGATCAAAACTACCTTGATTACATTTTTTAAACCTCTACATTTATATACACTAATAACATGATTTATATTTTACAGTATTCTATTTCTTCATGATAGAGCACTTTGCTAAACTGCTAAACACTTTGTGTGTGTCTTTTTAAATACTTTCATAGATCTTTTATGTTTTTGACAGAAGTCTCTCTAAGGCTGCATTTTCTAATCGAATCAGTAATATTTTATATAAAAAAAGATGACTAATAAACAGTAATATTGTAAAACGTTTCAAATGATTTCAGTTTAAAATAACAAATTTTAATGTATTTTATAAAATGTAATTCGCTGCTGTGATGGCAAAGTTAATCTTACAGAATTGATTGTAATATTCTAATCTGACGTTTAAGAAAAAAAAAAAAAATCATATCAATGTTGAAAACCACTGTTTTCTTGAATAAAAGATAGAATGCCAAATAGAATCTTTGGTAGCATAAATGTGTTTAGTAATACTGTTGGTCAACTTATGTCAAATATGTTTTGACTTGTTGCTGAATAAAGGTTAATTCTCTATGAATTTAAATAAAAATCAATTTATTTCTGACTATTTAAAATCGAGCCTATTGGATATCGTAGATGAAACATTCACAAGAAGAAACATTCTTCTGAAAGGACAGTGGATGGGCTTTAAGAGCTGTCTGAAACAGCCTTTTTGATAAATGAAAGAGCTTTTCTAACAGGAAATGAAGTGTACCAGCCAGCTGAGCAGTGATGGCCTGGAAGGGGAGCTGGCAGAACTCCTGGGTGAGGGGCCGGAGCTGGGTGCAGCTCACCAGCTCATGTTTGCCATAGTCCAGCTGAAACACTGACACCAGACCATTGGTCAGGACTCCTTTCACCAGTACTCGGTACCAGCTGCAAAATCACAGATCATGAGTGGACACATAAAACACTTCAAATGCCCCAAGACTCTCAGTGACGAAACAGCTGTCCTATTGAGGGCCACCTTCCAACACAGTTAACTCTAGCCCCAATTCTAAACAATTAAACCAGCTAATGAGGTCTTCAGGATCAATAGAAACGTCCAGATAGTTACTTTGGATATACATTTTACAGGAACTAGACACCGATACAAATGCATGCTTACTTGTTTTCCACCTTGGCAGCACAGACCTGGTTCTTCTCCACTTTAAGTGGTTTCTCCTCCATCTTATTATAATGCAGAATCATCTCCCCCATCAGATCCACCAGTTTGTACATATCGTGCCATGGCTGCAGCACGAAGTGCCCGGGATGGCACGCCACCGAAACAAACACATCCAAATTCTGCCCAATCTCGGGCAGCTCCAGCAGCGGTGGAAGAGCCAGCTGTTCAGGCGGCGAGCCGGGAGGTGTGCTCTGGCTCCCCAGCGGAGATGACATCCTCTTGGGTGTGTGTGGGGCTTTCTCCTGTCCATCAGAGCGGAGGCTGGGGGTCTGGATGGTGGAAGGGTTTGTCGGGGCATTGAGGGATTTTGAGGGCCCCCGGCTGCTTAAGAAAACATCCTTCTGGTGGTTCCACAGATTAGAGTCGGCCAGCTGTTGGTTTAAGCTGCAGCTTGTGTCGTGGAAGTTCTTGCTGGTGAAGAGATAAACATGAGCGAGGCGTTTGGGCTCATCCACTTTAGCTATCTAGAAAAACAAATGCAACTGTTTTAGTGCTTCTTTCTGCTGTTGTTAAAGGGATAGTTCACTCAAAGATGAAAAATGCTCAACAAATTTTTCACAAACGCTTAAGAAAAATGATTCGGGCTGAGTAGCAAAACAAACTTGTAGCCAGTCATCAGTACGTGACGGGTCTACTCATGATGAGGAAGAGAGAGCGTTCAGTTCACAGGATGGACATTATCTGAGCTGAGCGGCAGAAAGATAGAGATGGTGGATAAAACAATAACAGAGAAAAACATCTGCGGAACAATAGAAGTCTTAATGGGTTAGTTCACCCGAGAATTAACATTTGTCCATCTTCTACTCACCCTCGAAGCATCCCAGGTGTATGTGACTTTCTTCTCTCAGAATAATCCAATCTAAGTTATATTAAAAATTGTCCTTGCTCTTCAAAGCCTTTCAATGGAGGTAAGCGGGTGGTTTTTTTTGTTCAGAAGTTCAGAAGAAGTGAAATAAAGTGTGCGCATCTGTAACAAAACATCCCTCACACGGCTCCGGGGGCTGAATAAAGGACCCCTGTAGCGAATCCGTGCATTTTTGTAAGATAAATATGCAGATTTCAAATGTAATAAACACTTTTTTTTCTCACTTCTGCTCACTGTTGGGAACAGGAAGGAAGATGGAAGACTTATGTGTCGCGCGCACGCCTCTGGGAAATCTCTTCGAAATCCTCTGATGTTTTTCTTTACAAATCCTTGTTTTGTGCTTCTAATTCGTGACCAGTGTTTTGTTTTGTTCTCTCTCCGCGCTCGTCAGTAACCACGCAGCGCTGACGTACTATGACATCTGCCTGCACGTCTTCTGGTTCCCCACAGTCAACAGAAGTGAGAGAAAAAAAGTGTTGATTTCGTTTGAAATCTGGATATTTATCTTGCAAAAATGCATGGGTTCACTACAGGGGGTCTTTATTCACCCCCCGGAGCCATGTGAGGGATGTTTTGTTACAGATGCGCACACTTTATTTCACTTCTTCTGAACATGTTGACAACAAACAACATTGAACATACCTCCATTGAAAGGCTTGGAAGAGCAAGGACAATTTTTAATATAACTTAGATTGGATTATTCAGAAAGAAGAAAGTCACATACACCTGGGATGCTTCGAGGGTGAGTAGAAGATGGACAAATGTTAATTCTCGGGTGAACTAACCCTTTAAGGCAATAAGGTAAGAAGTAGGACCCTTGTAAATTTCTCAAGGAGCAGAAGGAATGCGATCGGACGCCAAGGTTGCTTTGCTGTGTCTGCACCGCAACAGCTAAAGTCTGTCTAGTAAAAATACACCCTTTATGTTCAGTGGATACTCTACAAAATGGCACTATAGGGTGATGCAGAGGAGATGAGTTCTTGAATAAAGTCGTTATTTTTGTTTACTTTGCACACAGAAAGTATTCTCCTAGCTTCGTAAAATTAGGGTTGACCCCCTGATGTCACATGAACTATTTTACTGATGTCCTTGTTATTGTTTCTGGACCTTGACTGTGGCAGTATCCTCGCTGTCTATGGGAGGTTCAGAGAGCTCTCAAAATTCATCAAAAATATCTTAATTTGTGTTTTGTACAAGCATCTTTGTGGCTTTTCTAAAAAGAATTCTTTCTGAAATTAGCCTCAGGTTTACGCTTGTATCTTATGTGCAAATAAAATCAAATGAAATGCAAATGTGAAGAGAGCAGCATTAGTATTGAACTGGCCTTCAAGCTGCAGTCACTGCAGTGGAGAGCCGTCTCTCTCAGCCACTGGACGGCATCTGGAGTCCACGAGCCCACGCTCACAGGCAGATCCGCCAGACAACACTTCAGCGCCTGCAGAGTGACAAGCTTACACATTATTGATCTGATTGATTGATGTTACAAACCACTACACTCTTTAACCTCTTTGTGCAGTCATTATCTGTTGTCTGACCTGGGCCGGGGTGGATATAAGGTCACGCAGCGTAGGAGGTGGGATCTCTCTCAACTCAGTGACCTCGATTGATGCCTGAACGCCTACATCCACAAACAAGATGTCCACCACCCGGCTGCCGTGCAGGTTTGTTATCTATGGCAAAACCACAATGAACACAGTTTAAGAGCTGAATCCCCAGGAATTATATTATGTTGAATTCATAATTACTGTTCATTTTATGAACCTCTCCCACTTGACATTGCACCACAATGGTCATAATAACAAAATAATAGTGGCTTTAATAGTTCAAAGGTTAGTAGTTTTGTAGCAACTTCTATATTTTTGTTTGACATATTGTCATATTTTGCACTATATTTTATGTCATATTTTATACTATATAGTACCCTACTGTTCAAAAGTTTGGTGTAGGGTAAGCCTTTTTAATGTTTTTGAAAGAAGTGTCTTATGATCATCAAGGCTGCATTTGTTTGTTAAAAATACAGTAAAAACAATAACATGGTAAAATATTATTACTTTTTTGTTTTTGAAAACCAGAATAAATGTTTTTATGGTTTCTGTGATAAATATAAAGTTCAAAAGAACATCCATGCAAAATTAAACAATACATGTGATTTAAAAACATAACTGACACCAAACGTTTGAAATTATATAATGTATAAGACAAATTTCTTCAGAAATGAATAATTTTTATGCCATTACCAACAAAGCCACACATAAAATAATAATTTCAGCATTATGAGAGATTCAACATTAAATGCAGTGTTCCTGGTGCATGAGGGAGCAACTCCATAAAATACATTTAAAGAAACAAATTAACTAATAGATGAAATGCTCATTTGAAGCCTTAGGATTTACAGATTTACAATAGTTGTTATTAACTCCTTTCTTTTCTTAAAGGAATGGTTCACCCGAAAATTTTAATTATGTCATTAATATCTATTATGCCCTCATGTCGTTCCAAACTCATAAGACCTTTGTTCATCTTTGGATCACAAATTCAGATATTTTTGATGAAATCCAAGAGCTCACAGCAAGAGTACTACCACGATCAAGTCCCATAAAGGTAGTAAGGACATTGTTAAAATAGTCCATGTGACATCAGTGGTTCAACCCTAATTTAATGAAGTTATGAGAATACTTTTTGTGTATAAAAAAAAAAAAAAAAATTACTTTATTCAACGATTTCTTCAGTTTTTGACAACTGTTGTTGTTTTTTTGCTTTGCGCACAAAAAGTATTATCGTAGCTTCACAAAATTAAGATTGAAACATTGATGTCACATGGACTATTCTTACAAAGTCCTTCCTTCATTTTTGGGCTTTGAATGTGGCAGTTGTGTTGCTGTCTGTGCAGGATCAGAAAGCTTTCGGATTTCTTCGAAAGTATCTTGTGCTCCGAAGATGAACAAAGTTCTTATGGGTTTGGATCGATATGAGGGTGAGTAATTAATGACAGAAATTGTATTTTGGGTGAACTGTGCCTTAAATGCTTAATGCTACTGACAGAGCAGACTCACCTCCCCCCGGGACCATTTGCCTTTATATCGAGCCAAACAGATTTTGCCACAGAAAGGCCGTGAAACCAGCAACTCTGATGTGACCTTTTATAAGGGAAAGATATGTGAGCATATCCTGTCTGCCAGACAATGGGAGGGAACATGGACTCCATGCTTCTCTACAGGGTGCTGATATGCACTACAGTAAACAATTACTATTTAAAACACTTTGATGCCTATTTTAAACACTGATGTCTAGGTTAGGCACTCTAGCAAACAATCTGTGCTAGCAGGCAACTATTTATTAGGGATTATGTACTTGATGCCTGCCAATCCTATTAAACCCATAATCCCAATCTGTCTATTTTGGCCTTTTCACCTCCTCTAAAGAAGTCTCTAGCAACATATCTGAAGCAGCACATACAGAGATTGTGCCTGTTGAAAATGCGGCACCTGGGAATGTAAATAGTTTTCCGTCTTCTCCAGAATTTCGTTGAGTTTAGTCAAGCCTCTGGAGGGGACCTGACAGTAGATCGTCCCATCTGAGCACACGCTGGTCACATTCACATTCATGTAGGCACTGTTCACCTTTAACAGAATACAGATATGTCATTCCCTTAATCACTGGTGAACACAATCACATTAATAAACTACATTTTAAACTTTTGAGTATTGATTAGTTCTAGTCCACGAATTTGACTGGCTAAGCAGATTTCCAAAAGCACTGATATAATTGGTGCAAGTACTGAGGTAGTATGATAGTTACCATGCTTTTTGGACAAGATACCTTGTCAGTATCATAGTATTCTTGAGGCACATTGGCATCTGCCCAAAGTTACCATCACAGTATTTTTTGCATAGGGGGGTTTCATTGTAATAGCAAACACTTTCTGGTTACCTTTAAGGGACTCTCTAAGGATTTATCTTGTAGAGCTTTCATACAGGCAGCATTGATGTTGATATCATCATCTTGTGATGTGTCATACAGGACCACCAGAGGCACTTCCTGACGCACTAAGATCTCAGCCAATAGGATCTTACCAGTGGCCATGGACTCAAACCTCTTCAGTACTGCCTGCTCCTGACTGAATGACTCCAGGCCTGAAACAAATTGATATAAAGACAAAATTTGACATTAAAATGTGAAACTATTTTGTCTGAATTCATAACGGAATGCAAATCTCACCTGCTAGTTTACATTTGGTGGCTTGGAAAGGCAATCTACAAAACTTCTCATGCAACTCAAATAGTTTAATCTTGCTGATGACTTCAGAAAAGCCATGATCCACGTAGTACACCTGTTTAAACATCAACATACAAGTGCATTAATAATTATTACAAAAACACAGCGCATTTTCTTATGGTTTATGAATGAAGATACTGCACAAATGCATCACAGATCTAAACAGTCTCAGTTCTACAAAGGAAAACCACAATGATCCGCTGTGAACTGCACTAGTGGTTCTCTACCAGGGGGCCGCAAAATATTTAAAGGGATAGTTTACCCAAAAAATGAAAAATCTGTCATTAATTATTCCCCCTCATGACCCCTCAAACCCATAAAACCTTTGTTCAACTTTGGAACACATGGAAGTGAGCAATTAAGGACTAATGGGTGAACAGTCCTTTTAAAACAACACAAAAACAAGCTTTTAAATAAGCTAAAACATCTAACAATCGAGATAAAACTTCATATTTCTTATTTTATTTTGTGTCACGGTCTTGGATACCTGAATACGTGAGGGAATTCTAGATTTCTAGACCTGGAGAAGTCATGGGTAAAAATGTTAAAAAGTCATGGACATTTCTGTCCTGAATCAATTCTTTTTCTTTTTATGTCAAGATCTCAAGAATTTCACTAAGTAGAAATTTCTGATAAATTTGTGATCTGTGGGATTTCTGGAAGTCAAATACATTTAAATTCATTATTGAAAACTAAAGCACATTCAAATGACAGAAATTACTTATTTTAATAGAATTTAATAGAAAATAATTATTTTCATATATTGCTCTTAGCTTGTGAAAAAAGAAAACAAACAGCTTTGTCATTACAGCAGAAATACCAGAAATATCTCACCCTACACCAAAGGGTAGCCTTTGAATACTGTCTTGGATAATGTGGGGCCTTAAAATCAAAAAGGTTGAGAACCACTACATCCTCATACTCGATTATGTTCAGATGTGTTCTTCGTTGACCCCGTTACGCACCTTGACCTTGTCAGCCATGACCTCACAGACTTGAGCTCGGAGGATCTCCTCCTCTTCCTCAGCACGTACAGCAGTCAGCTGACCTGTTAATGGTGAAGTCAGAGCCACTTTGTTGCTGTCTTGCCCATAGAACTCTCTCATTTCATCTTCTAACTTCTCCTGTGCCTTAGAGTAGCCTTCACCGATGTACCTGCATATAAACAGACACACACACTTCATCAAGAGTACGACAGTGGCTGGCAACTTTTACAGTGGCCTGACAGATTTTCCCTCTGCAGGCATTCTTCAATCAGAAAATTATATTCTCTGATCCAATCCAACCAGTTCTGAGATGAATCTAAGCAAAGGCATGATAAGAGTCACATCCCTCATGATCTATAGGATATTGATTATATTAATTATCGCACCTCAGAATGACACTGTTTGTGTCCCCTGCTTCCACCACCAGGACAGAAGGGTATTCCTCTCTAGGGATGACAAGAGGAGGAACAGTCTGGGTGCTCAAACTGCGCTCTACTGCTTCTTTCGTCTCTGAGCCAGCAAATCCCGACGGGTTACGGTTCTCGTCTTCTACTACTTTTGCATACAGAATTGCTCTTTTGGGGTTGTCCGGCATGGGGTAGTCAATCGTGCATATATCTGAAAGCAGGGTGAGGTGGTCCAGCACAAACTCTGGTAGTTTACATTTATATGTGTCCTGATACAGTTTAGGCAGCGCGTGGGCCCACAGGCCACTGCTGTATTTCAAGAGCAGCTCTCCAAGCTTCTGCTTGACGTCGGGTGGTAGATCCTTGGGGGACGCCGGAGTGCTTGATTTGGAAGTGGCAGATGATCTTTGAGTCTGAGGTTTTTTGTGATGAAATGGGGATTTGTCATGGGTGGGGGGTGTAGCAGCACTATATGGGGTAATCTGGCTAGTTTCTTTAGCAGGGTACAGCAGCAACTCTTGAGGTTTGGTACTGCATGGTTTTTCAACCTGCAAACGTAACAATAAGACAGCATTGTTATTCTGCAGACAAATACACAGAGCTAAATTATTATTAATTATTTAAGCACAATTGTGACCCTGGACCACAAAACTAGTCTTAAGTGTCAATTTTTCGAAATTGAGATTTCTACATAATCTGAAAGCTGAATAAAAAAGCTTTCCATTGATGTATGGTTTGTTAGGAATCAGATCCCATATTTGAATCTTTGGAATCTGAGGGTGCAAAAAAGAAGTTTTTTGTTTTCCAAATTAATTCTTAGCAATGCATATTACTAATCAAAAATTAAGTTTTGATATATTTACGGTAGGAAATTTACAAAATATCTTCATGGAACATGATCTTTACTTAATGTCCTAATGATTTTTGGCATAAAAGAAAAATCTATAATTCTGACCCATACACTGTTTTTTTGGCTATTGCTAAAAATATACCCTAGTGACATAAGACTGGTTTTGTGGTCCAGGGTCACAAATTAGTTTGAGGCCTCAACAGAACAAAAGGAAATTTCCCAATCAGTGGGCATCTATCAACCACTTTACCGTACTGAATGCCCCTAAAACTAGCCCCAAGTGGGTTAGCAAATCAGGTAAAGCAGTTGAAAACACCCACAGCCTGTGGAATGCCCTTAATTGATTGTGTAAAGCCCTCTAGGGTACTGTAGAAACCTATATTTGGGCAGACCTCTGGCTGCCATCTGGAGGCACTGTGACTTGTGAACTACTACAGCCAGTTCCCAACCAATTCCAGTTTCCCTTTTTGTGATTAATGTAATCCTTCACCATGACAACACTGTTCGAGATATAAGTGTCTTGGCATAATGTTGACCAATTTTAGTGAGAATCACATGAATTGTCTCCAA
This sequence comes from Carassius gibelio, assembly GCF_023724105.1. Classification (NCBI taxonomy): domain Eukaryota; kingdom Metazoa; phylum Chordata; class Actinopteri; order Cypriniformes; family Cyprinidae; genus Carassius; species Carassius gibelio. The sequence continues at coordinate 27,973,739 of NC_068402.1, read as the reverse complement.
TACACACAGCCAGGAACAACAAAAGAACAAGGTAAATGTGCAATATGTTAATGAGTTTGGATTTCTGACTTCAAAATTGTCTTATAACAATAAACAGTCTTTTTCTGAACTTGGGAGTATATTTTAAGTTCTGTAGGTTCCAATTTATTTTTATGAATTGATTCTCATGTCTCGATCCCTTTAATGACACAATTACACATCAATTATACTGTGTTCTAATGACATCAGATGACAGGCTAATCAGGCATCTGTAAACTTACAGTACAAATGTGCGTCCAGTGCTCCAGGTCTTTCAGGGCTTCACTGGGTAGATCTTGTTTATAATGCTCTCGATACAGCTGAGGCAGTTTGGATACCCAGAGGCCGTTGCTGTGCTTGTTGAGAACCTCTTTAAGACGAGACTGCACCAGCCTGGGACTGTAAGGTGCAGAATGAGGCAGCCTGGGTTTTGATGGAGTTGTGTTTTCATTCAGGATAGAAGGGGCTAGAAATATCAACAACATAAATGCTTATTGGCAGTAATGCATTGACAAACTATAAACTAAAACCATAAAAATCATAAACAGATGCTAAATAAATTCGCAGTGTATCACAGACTCTATTTATCAAGTCTTATAGCAATTTTGTCATTATTTATTCACCCAAGAGAATAGGATTTTCCTTTTTTTTCTGGGTGAACTATCACTTTAAGATGTAGCCCATAGCAACATCAGAACTGAAGGCATGTAGTCCTGAGAGATCCCTCTGTGTAACAGCGGGAGGTTTTTGCCTACTTGAGACAGAAGTTGACTGTTCTCTTTTCATCCTTAATGAACATCCCATGCCTGGAATGTTTTCTGGGACAGGAAGTTAAGTTAGTGTCTCCGGGATAACTATAACCTTTAAAGGAGTTTCTTGTGGAGGGAAATGATTAGACACCCTGCATACTGAACACTTTTCCCACCCAAAATTTGCTCACCATTGCTCTGCTGTTGGTTTTGGAAGAGATGGGCATGGACTTCTTTTTGGAATCTTGAGGGAAGTGTCATTCTTTTGTCTGATCTAGGGGGGAAAAAAATATGAGATTATATTAGGGAGAACTTGAAATCTGTACGTTTTGGTTAATATACTGCAAGATTTTAACTAATCTTTTACCCCAAAATGTAATTTGCTGATAGAGTGTGTCCAGTATAATCAAAACAGCCACTCAACACTGTGTCCAATGAACCAGATCTCTTTAGGTGGACCAAAAGCAGCCAGTCAGTAGGCACTAATACCGTATTATTAAATTTAATTAGTAAGTTTTATTAAAATTATTAAATGCATGCTGAACCCCAACCCTACCCGATACTTCATTTTTAACTTTTCGATTATTTTCCTTCATTTGTATTGAAAATGAATGCCTTTCCGATGTGATGTTTAATGTGAAAAGGGAAAAGAATCAGTTTGGCAAAAGGCGGATTCCAACTCGTGTCGATCGCGTCAAAAAGTCTGCACTACACGTTTTACCACATACGCCAGTGAAGATGGTCTTTGATAGCTGTCTTTTATAATGCTGTCTAGCACAATCACATGTTGCTGGGTAGAGTTAGTGTAAATAGTCTCTGCCAACAAGGCAGGATATTTGCACTTAGTGTAAATAGACACTCCGTGTTTTTTTATTTTTTATTATTATAATTAACTCTTGATGACCTTATCCTGGCATTCTACCGAATCAACGTCAGCATGAACATTCACCCTATTTTTATTGATTTATTTGACGTTGTAATGCTGGTAGAATGTCTTAATTTCAATCTTCCCTTGAAAAGACAGATTTCTGGTAAGCTAATCTTACACTCCACCCTTTTGACAACCAACTGCATTCTTGTTTGAGTGGATATCCCACATCACTAAACCCTTAACAACCAATGGACAGAACCAAGCTGGCACCTTAGATTTTTTCTTTTTTCGATCATCTGTTTCATGCTTATGTCCTTTAGAATACTAAGGAAAATATATTGATGCAAAATAGGATTGTGTTACAGAAAAAATCATGCATAAAAATAAATACAAATCATGCTTAATACTCCACTATTGCCGGGTTATCCTTCTAATCTGTGTAATTAACTGGTCAGCTTAATTCTGCTGCAAAATAGCCCAGTACAGTTTTTCATAAACTAAGCGGAAAGGAGGGATATAAGCAAATAATACAATGGTGATAGTAAGGACAAAAGCAGACATTTTGGCAAAGTGCTGCAGCATGATAAAGCAGGGGTGTGGAGGTCTTTTTGCATCTGATTCTAGGTGTCAGATGACCCAAACTCCCCCTCAACCTGTAGCAAAGGGAAAGTGCTGATTCATTGTGGACTGGTTTAGAATGGCTAATCTGTGAGAGAATGGAGGGAGGATTAACAAACCCCGGTACACCCGCTTAACTCTGCCACCCTCCGCACACTCACAGCCATTGTGTGTGTGCCACAGTAAGCGATACAGAACACAATTCTAAAGAGTGAGGTCAGTTGTTTGCTCTCAATGCTTTTTGGCTGGAGTGATTTAACACACACACACACACACACACACACACACACACACAGAGACAGCACCCTTCATTCGATTGCTGAATAAGCACTGGGTTCAGACAACATTCAGCTGAACTGCTCTCTGTTATTGCCAATCAAGTCAGACGGTATCAACAGCAAGAGACATGCAGTTGCTAAACTGGAAAATTAAGAGTCGGTGACAAAATAAAGAGCTTGTTTCTATTGACTCATTAGGACTTGATTTGTATTCTCAGCTACTTGCTCGGCAAGATGCTGCTCACACAATAGGTGCGCTTACTTGAAAAGATGCTTTTTCATAAGAAGGTGTCAGCTGTACTTTTTATCTTTTAATATATGAATTTCAAGGTACTTTAATGTATTTATTTGTAGCTCTTAATGTGGCTATAATGCAAGGTTGGACCTTTTTAATTGCATTTTATCAGTGTTTGAGACTCCACTTGACAGGATTTGTGCTAATGAGTCTTTCACCTTTCTGAGGGAAGGGAGGGTCTTCTTGTGGGTGTGTTTGGGGGGGTGTTGTGGGGTCTGCCACCTTTCCCATCAGGCTGGGAGTCTCTCAAGCTTCCTGTGCGAGGAAGGGGGTCTCCATGTCCCCCTCCACGACCTCCACCTCGCCCCAGACGTCCACGATGGTCGGGCTGTCTCAAAGATGTCCTTGGTCTTGCTATGAAGGAGATGAGACAATATCAAAATCAAAAAAGTAAAATATAGCATCTAATATATATAAAATTATATACAATTTTAGACCTATTTCCCATTTACACAGACAGAATTTGAAGCGTTTGAGTGTCCTGTGACCCATTTAGTTTTGTAATGACCGGTATTTCCTAAAACAACAACAATTTCTATCTACATACTGCAATTAAAGCACCCTTCTTCACATGGACACTATTATTGCAGGATTACACTCTGTCTTTACCAGGCACTCATAGAAAAGCAAGCAGAAACCACTGTAATCAGTGATTCTGTCTACACTGCATGCATGCCACGGTGAGTCACAGTAAAATGATGCAGTAAACAGCTTTTTGTGACAAGCAGACTACAATGTTGTGGTTATTTCTCCGATGGGTTGTTAACTGCAGTGATTGGATCTCTGATCAATGAGTCAGTGAGTGGAACCTGAGACAATATCAGTCTGACTCGAGCTGTTATTTTCAACCAGATCAATGGATTAACTGAAGAAGAAAAAAATCGAACTCAAAAGAACAATTTGTTCACAAATCAGATATTACTGCTGCTCTCATAAAAACATATTTTTAGTGAACTGTGACTTTGATATCTGTCTGTTCTACACACAACAGTCGTATAGCTTCAGAAGACTTGGAATATTAATCATAATAATATGGACAGCTTTTACGCGGAGATACTGCTTTTGCTCCTTTTGTTCTCCATTTCTCTTTTGTATTCCATGGAAGAAAGACAAACACATATGTTGGGAACAACATGGGGGAAAGTAAACAACAACAGAATTTTTTTTTTTTTATTATTTTTTTGGGAAGGTGGGTATCTCTTTAACAAATCCTATAGAAACAATAGAACAACTACTATTTTTATAGAAACTTGATCCTTTAAATCAAACAAATGAAGCCAAACACTGCCAGCTAGATCAAACACATATCACTGCACACAAATCAGTTTACTTAACACACAATCTATGAGATATTACTCTGCACCTTCTCCAACAAGACAACCATGAAGTTTCTGGAAGTCAGCATAATCACGAGAAATAAGAACATGCAACAAAAATATTACTCTCCTCTGTACACATTCAGATAACAAAAGCATATGGAATGCAACAGCAGCTGCAAACTTGTCTCAACTAAATAACAATTACATCATACTCACACCGTGTTAACATTTTCTCTCTTACACATTCGATATGACATCATTCCACTAACCTGACTGTAACAGAATGACATCATACCTTCCAACCCGGCAGTAAACTCAGCAGCGCAACCGGACTAGCATGGAAAAGTGGCAGCAATTGAACACGTTATCTCTGTCTACAACCCTCCTGAGATAAGCGCTCCACAGGCTGATAGTTTCTGCGAGACAGCGGGTGGTGAGCGAAGCAGACAAAAACAGGCAGAGCATCACCTCAGCAGCGCCATTTGAGTCATTAAATAACAGATGAGGGGGAAAAAAAAGAAAGGTTTTCAGACAATTCTCCCCTGAATAGCCACGCAGGCTCTGCTGTACCTCTCCACAACACTGCAGTCTCCAAACCTCCCTCTCTCTCTCCCTCTAGGTCAATACAGATGCCCGCTTTCTGCTGTATCACGGCAAGCCAAGGAAGTACTGAGTCACTGATCAAGGGACAGCGTGAGCGCAGGAAACGCTGAAGCTGACAGTGAGTTTGCAGCTCCCAGAACAGCCGCAACCTGTAATCCGAATGATGCTTTATTCTTAGCACATCCAGAACTGTGCTCACATCCTCAGAGGGGTTTAAATAGGACATACGCACAACCAAAAAAGACACGGGATGCACAGGACACTAGCATACATTCTCTTTAAAATGTCTCGTGGATAACACATACCATGTTGCATTCACAGTCATATCGAACAAAACTGTGCACTAAAATATACATTAACTTAACTTCTGCTGAACCTTGCATTTCATGTATTTGTAATTAAAACACGTTATCTTGAAATGTAGTACAATTCAAATATTTTACCTGTAAATGTAACTTACCTGTAAATGTAATAATGAAGTTCTTCTTTACATGTGCTTTAGACAACAAATCAAAATAAATGTACTTCTTTAAAGCATGACAATAGATTATTAAATCAATGATCATTTAGCATACATTCTCTATATAATGTATTCTGAATAACACTTTAAAGCAAGAGTTGCATGCACAGTCATATTAAAGAAAACTAATCCGAGTCTCACCATTCAGTGCAAGAGGAGCCGCTGGTTTGACTCTCATTTGACAGTTCACCACTTGAGGTTGGCCGGTCCTCTTAGCTGTGCGCTGACGGGCCGCAAGCTTAGTAATATGGGACATCTCGTTTCCTGTGGTAGCATGGCATACCACCTGTGGGTTTTTAACCATTTAAAGTTTTAGTATTCATGTATCCCTGCTGAATAACTGAATTTCAGAAGTTAAGGGAGAGCCTTACCTCCCCAGTCTGCCCTTTATCCAGTTTCACGACTGAAGGCATGCTGTGCAGGAGAGCATCCAGCGTGGCATACCCCAACTGTTTATAAGGTATGAGCTCGCCCGTCAGGTCTTTATACTCTACCTGCAGGTTAGACAGCGACACACCACTCTTACTGGACTGGAGCACCGCCCGTACCATCTTCTTCACCAGTTCCTCATCCGCCATCTGAAAAACAACAAGGATTGAATTTGGTGAGATGTTTTAATGTTTTGAAAGAAGTCTCTTATGTTTCTTAAGGCTGCATTTATTTGATCAAATTTACAGTAAAAAAATTATATTGTGAAACGTTATTATTTAAAGTAACTGTTTTAATGTAGTTTCAAATGTAATCTATTCCTGTGATGACAAAGCTGTGTTTTCAGCAGACATTACTATGGTCTTCAGTGTCCCGTGATCCTTCAGAAATCATTCTTATCTGCTGATTTAGTGATTTAGCTGATAAGTAACATTTCTTGTTATTATATTGAAAACAGTTGAGCTGCTTAAGATTTTTTGGTGAAATCATTATACATTTATTTCAGAAAGTACAAAAGAACAGTATTTATTTGAAACAGAAATTATTAATCCTACCAATGTATAAGTCTTTACAATGAATTATAAAATATATAATTATAAAATGCACTAAAATATTAGGCTAGTTCCTTCTAAAAAAAAAATTTTTTTTTAAAGGTAGTGTAACTTTACACTCAATACCAATAAAACAATCTTGCACCACCAGATCACTGAAAAAAGACACATTGGCAGTGCTAGGTGATCATAGGTCACACAACTGTTAACAGGTTTATGAGTCCTGCATTGATATCCCTAATGCTGAAGAGTGTTATTGGTTACAACACAAATAAAGCTACTGGAGAATCAATGACCATATCTGATAACAGACAGACAGTTAAATATGTTTTAGAATAGATCTCATCAAGTCTTGTGTATCCAAACACTGGCAGATAAGACTATGCATACTGACAGTTCATGTCATTTTATTTTTGGTATGGGCAAAGTGGTCCTGCTGATGTGAATAATGAATTGAGCAAAGCACATTGCCTTCTAGACTAGCCGGTCGCAAACAGACAGTTAAAACAGCACAAATGGACCATCTCATAATAACACACTGGTAATTTGATTTATGGCCAGTCAGAATGGCTTATGTGCCAACACCGGCAAGTATCCATAGAAACCCCTTTCAAACCCTTGTGAATGAGAAATACACTTTAGTATACTTTTAAAGAGTACTTATTATGGAAATAATACACCTCAAAAGAATATATTTAACTGTGAACTGAATGTAATGTTTTCAGACACCTAACTGCATATATAAACTACATAATTATAGTTTTATATTTATATTAAATACACTAAGCTGAACTTTAGAGTGATTTTTGGTCCACTTGAACAGGATTACAGTAAGTAGGCTAAATCTTTAGTTGCAATTTCATAATTACTTCTGTTGTCTCCGAAATGTGGTTAAAGTCTTCTGTAATGAGAAGTATTTGTGGTAAAGTACTTTAACGTCATTTTTATTGAAACTCAAATGTCATATATTTGTGTTTACACATGTAATAATTCAATTGCAACTTAGTACATTTACAATATGTTACCTTTGTAATATTATATAACACAATACAGTTAAAATAAATATTATCAAGTACTTTATGTGTGCTATAGTACTGCATGTTAGTCATCTCATCAAAATAAATGTATGTCTTTAAAGTACAACAAAAGAAAATACTAGCAACAAATGTATTTAAAATTTTATTTTGACATGACAAAGTGCTTTAAAAAATGTACTTAAGTGTCTTTAGAAACATAGTCAGGAAAGTGACTTTAAATACAGGTAAGTGGCCTTTAATTAATAAATATTATATTAACTGCAAGTACAGTTGTTTTTAAGTACACTACAAATGCACATTTAATTGTGTAAAAACAACTATCCAACTTTTGCAATAAATGCAAACCTAAATTAACCCTTAATGTCAATTACTTTTAGCACATCATTTTATTGCACATATTTAATAACAATTTCTGTTTTATCTTCTATTACTTAGCAGTGATGTACATATTTAAGCTACAATTTTAATTAATGTGCATTTCCTAAATAGCTCATTGCATTCACATCACAACAAATGCATACCTCCACAAATTATTTGTTGTGGTACTTGTTTTTCAGTATTTGCTGTGTTTAGAAAAAATGCTTTTTTATATACCAAACAATGACTTTAAGAAAACAGAAGTTAAATAGATCTGGTGTTCCTGCCTGTAAAATGTCCTAAACCATGAAGCTGCAGGTAGTTGACATAACAGTGTCATACAGCAAAATACTTTAAACAGCATTAGCCTACATTTTTATTGTTGAAATGTATTATTGCTATGACTTTATTTATACGTTACTTCCTTTTCCTTTAATATATCTATTTACATATTGTTCTAAAATCTTGGGTGTTGTCCATATTAAAATGTCTGTGTTAGTAGTCACACACCTGCAGCACAATGTGAGTATCTTTATCAATGAAATGAAAGAGAAAGTAATGAGGATTGGCTGGTTGGCTTTGCTCGCGTGCTCTTCACGGTCAGAAAGTTGACGTGCTGCTTTCAGGACAGATAGAGAGAGACACACCCTTTATTCTGGACAACATTTAACGACGCTCGGTCGTCATCAAAAACACTTTATAGATGTATTTCACATAGCTCTTTTATAGTTAGACGACTTTATTTAGTTGAAATGTGTTGTAAGTTAGTGTATTTACCGCAGGAAATGCGGTACAGTGTCATACGTACAGTGTGTTAAAGAATTTGGACTGGCCAACTAACTTACTTTCCCCAGCTATCCGCTCCCACCGGCCATAAACTCCCAAATATCTCACTATAAACATGTTTTAAATGTGCGTTCAGATGTTTAATTATACTTATTTGAACCGCGTGATTATTCACGGTTTGTTTAGCTGGCTGTCAATCAACGTTACAGTAGTAGCTATAAACTGGTAGTCAAACGCGTCTCTCTTCTACCAAAAAAGCAGCTTAAATATAAAGCGGCGAGTTCAGATACTTTCACAATGTGTCAGGTCTTACCGCTCAATCGATGTGGGTCGGTCAAGCCGGTTTAGATGAAAGCGACTGGCTCTGTGGCACTGGTCGCGGTGTCCTCCTCGCGGTCTGTCCCGCAGGCGGTGTGTGTGAGTCCCGCTGAGCGCTGCTCGCACCATCCCGTCTGTAATTACCCAAACGCGCATGCGCGCATGCGCACTGCACACAGTATAAGCAGGTACAGAAGACTAGTGATGTATTGTGTTATGCAGTCCTTTTACCGTTTATTTATTTGATTTATTCCTTTGTTATTGCTTTAAAATCTTAAACTTATATTGGTAGAAAAACGATTTCGTTGAAAAGGAAAAGAGCATTTGCTCGACCAAAATGTCTGTTTACTGCAGAAAAATAGAGAACCGATGCGTCAATATCAAATAGCTATTAAAAGATTTTGAGCATATTATTTTTAATCATAATTTTATGTTAAATTGCTTACCAAATCATATCTTAGCATAGTTTTGCACTGACTGTTCTATCGGAAGAGCCAGCAGGTGGATTTCTCGATTTCAAAGTTGAAACTTCTCCTCTGATAACTACATATTGGGCGTCATCCAGCAGAGGGCGCGTGGGGGTTCAGACACCCGATTCTCCATTGAGCCGCCCTTCAAACCTCAGTATGTTAATTATGGTTAATTACAAATAAGCTCAGCATTTAATAGAAATCCAACTCAGTATCTTTACAAACTATTTTCAACTGTTTTGTCCAGTTTGGTAAATTAATGTGATTGGGTCTGGATAATATCTGAATAATGACTGATAAAAGTGGAAATCTATTGAATTTAAAATATATAGTAAAAAAAAAAAAAAAATCAACCAGAGACTCGATTCGCCTAATAATTCCATTATACCTTGATGGAACTTTTTTTTTTTTGTTGTTCTATGTCCATAGAATACTCTCGTTCGTTCTTTTCTTGCATTGATAAGATATTGGTAAGTGGGCACACTTTGAGCCAAACCTGAATGCTCTATAAGACTAGTAAGCTCATGAATATTAATAGGAGACATAACTTATTTTATCACTTCTATCTTAAAACACTTCAACAAATAAAAACACATTTGGAAAGGGGAAATAAGGCACATTAGGTTACTCTTAAAACCTATGCTACTGTAATCAAGAATTCATAAATTTCAGTTTTCCAGAATGCAAACAGTTACTATAATTTCAAGCTGGGGTCTGGGGATAAGTTCAAGAATGAACAAACTTCTTCTGTCAATCATCATTTGTTATAATTATTATAGTTGACATTTCTTGCCAGGTCACTTCGACCTATTCAAATTTTTGAGTTGTTGGAAATACTGGATAATCTATGACAGTGGTTCCCAACCTTTTTCAACTCGCGGCCCACACAACCAAACACATACGCAGGGGCGGACTTTACCATTAGGCAAAGGTCGGCAATTGCCTTGGGCCCCGAGCTACCTAGGGGCCCCCAAAATGCCCCATTAACTTGCTTAAAGATTTTTATTTTTTTTTACTTCGTGCAAAATATATATTTCTAAAACTCCATTTGCGAAAAATGGCATCAAATCATTAGTGTCGCAGACAGGAGGGCCCCCCCCCCACCTCACTACATTGGACTATTCCATTATTTCACTTACTGCGCATCTGCGAAAGTGACAAGGCTGTAATGCGCCAAAAAACTGACGAAGAAGAAGTGATTGACAGTGATAGACATTGTGTACAGAGAGAGAGTGTTGACAGTAAAAATGAAGCGAAGCTACCCAAGCGGTGCTGAAAAAAGGAAGAAACAGGAAGAAAGCAAAAAGTTTTTAGGAAAATTGATGAGTAATGAGTACTAGCAGTCACTAGCCGCATTTCCACTGTCGGCCCAGTGCGAGCCAGGGCTTAAAAGAGGCCGTTTGTTTGCATGCTTTGTTATATATTCAAATTCAAAATCATCGATGTTTTAACTATAGAATTGATTTAATTTATCAGGACTAAAAATTAATCACACATAAATACACTTATTTCTATTTTATTTATTTAATTTTAACGCTTATGACAATAGCCTGCTTATTCAGTCGAGTCTGTCTCTGTTTATTAGCCACAGTATAGCCGTCACATTTAGAATGAATGATAATATCTCTATTTTTATAAAAGCTCCCGAACAAAAAACATTATTAGGCTATATTCTTTTATGATAGGCAACGTGAGATAAACTCGAGACGAGGCTTGTGACAGAGAATAAGAAGCTGACATCTGATTTCTTCAAGCGGTCTTATTTTACCATGTTTACTATGGTAATATGTTTAGCGTGCATATCTTTTTCATCGCTTATACATATTTCTGCCTTGTATGGTGATTATCCACATTGGATCAAGTTATTTCAAACACTCGCTGCTGACTGAAAGAGAGTTTTGAGCTCAACTTATTTAAAAAAAAAAAAGTGTTTAATGCTGGTGTTAGCTGTTATCTTTCTTAAATGATCCTCGGCGCAGACTCGCTATTTTTATAAAAGCTCCCGAACAAAAATCATTATTATATTTTGATGATATGCAACGTGGAGCTAAACTCTTGAAACGAGACGACAGATAAAATGTTACTTAATAAATACACAATTGTGATAGAGAATAAGAAGCTGACGTCTGATTTCTCCAAGCGGTCATATTTAACATGTTTACTGTGTAACGTTAATGTTTAGCGTGCATAGTCTTTTACATCGCTTATAAATATTTCTGCCTTGTTTAGTGATTATAATCCACATCGGATCAAGCAAACACTTGCTGCGAACTAAGAGTGAGTTTTGAGCTCAACTTATTTTAAAACTTCGTTAATGCTGGTGTTACAGCTGTTATCTTTCTGAAATTATCCGCGCTGACGCTCTCTAGACACGGAGAAACTCCGCCTTTGTTCACAACCCCTCCTCTAGCCCCAGCTGGCCCGCTTTGGCTCAAGGTTTTCGTCGGACCAAAAAACCCTGGCCGTTGGCCCCGAGGAAGCCCCGGCGAGGCACGATCAAGCCCCGGAAGTGACAGTGGAAACGCGACTGGCCCTGGCACTGGCACTGGCACGCACTAGCACGCCCGGTCCTAGCTCGGTAGTGGAAACACGGCAGATGTTTATACATCATTGCTGTGTGAAGACTGCTGAAGAGAAGTAACAAGTAGGGCTTTTTTTTTAAATAAGGATTGACAAAAGGAGGGAAACAAGAGATGTAGAGGGCCCCATGTCTGTGTTTGCCTTGGGCCCCAAAATGTCTAAATCCGCCCCTGCACATACGTTTGCGCGGCCCACTTCAAAAAAATTAACTGACACTGCTATTGTTGGGTTAATAACTTAGTACTCAGAAGCTAGATTTTAAACTATATTTATTGAATAAACTAGGGCTGTGGGCTATGGACAAAAAAAAAAATCTAGCTAACCTAACCTATCGCGATTTTTTTGATCAATTTTTCAATTGTGCTTTTACAGTCATAAATGCATTCAGGATTAATTTGAAACCTATTTCCAAAAGAAAACCAATCAGAGCTTTATCAAAAAGTAGTAACATCTCTAGAACAGACATAAGTCAAAATTATCACTATATAGTGAAGATGTAAAAAAATTTATAGACTTGTGGCAAAAAAATAAAATTAAAAAAAAAATCCTGTATACAGGGAGTTTTTTTTCCTTTTTTGCCATGCATTGTTCATAGAGCTCATTAATTGTAGCGGTGCCTCAGGTGTTTGCAGTGTGTATACAGTATGTGTATGCGGTCAGCAGTGAGAGCGCATAAATATAACGCGAAAGCACATTAAAATAATGCACGAGTGCGAATCTATCTGTTCGCAGCAGATTTCCTTTGCTCTGTCACAAAACCGGTCGTGCTTGCTCAGATACACGCTGCTTTGCGAAAAAAAACGTGTCTCCTCTCACTTAAACTGCATCCTGTTCACTAACAAATTCACTCTATGCTCATGTGTTAGACATGAATTATTTTCGCACGTTTTTATTTCTAGTCTTTTACCGCAGTGAGAACGCTCTGATCCGTCAACATTGGCTCAGAAAAAAGGCGCATCACAGACAGTGTGTGAACCTGGAGTTAGGCATATGCGCACGCTCAAATCGTGATTTTAGGACGTTTTCTTTTAATCGCACAGCCCTAGAATGGACTGGAATTGAACAGAAAATAATTGGCGGCCCACCTGCAATACCACGCCGCGGACCACAGGTTGAAAACCACTGATCTATGATTTTGTGACTTATTCTCATTTAGCCTATATCATGAACGTGCCTGCAAAAGACACTGTTGTTGTGGAATTGTGGAGTTTATGTTTATGAAAGAGTTAATATTAAAATCATGTGTTAATGTATGGATTATAAAAGCACTGAAATTGTGTGAATTTTTATTTTTAAAAAGAAATAACCCTGGCAAAAATGTTTGTAGACCAGTGGTAAGAAGTTTTAATGTTAAATGTTAGCTGTTTTTGCCTGATTTTTCCCCTTTAATTGTTTTTGATGAACTGTATTGAAACCAATTAGGGTCAGTTTGACCCCCACTATAAAAAAATTGTACCCACATAAAGCTACAAGGATTTTAAAAGTCCACTTTCATTTAGGCAACCAGAGAGGAAGGGGAAATGCTGACACTCTTCCTCTGAAGTTTTCTGAGTTCACCCAAATACACAGACACACACCTAGTTTACACTCATAACACGGACCCCCAGCAGTTCTTTACCTCTTTATTCACACCGTGGGATTATTAACTTTTGCTGAAACTTTGCGTGCCAAGGCTTTTCCCAAGGTTATTTATTTTTAAAACAAAAATGCTTACTGATGCCAAAATCACATAACGCACACAAACAGACACACACACACACAGGTTACACCTCCAACATGTGTGTGTAAGGAGTAGCCGGACCTGTTGCCTGTGGTTCTGGACAGTCGCTTTCTTTTCTCCTTCACCGTTAAGGACACGAATCCGTGCAGTCATGTACTGTGTGATGTAACATAGGCTCTCAAAATCAGTTCCGCCACCTGTGCGCTTTTATTTGGTGACAGCGCGAGGAGCGCGTGATCGACATTACTGTCCCATTCGCTTCTCCTGTCGGAGCTCTGACGGGATGTCAGCCGCGGTCCGGAGAAACTCGTCCAAACCCGGGAACGGCTCGGAGTCCGATCCGGATGGAACTCGAACGATACGCAGAGAACCTTCGACTGAGTCCACACACAATGAATGGGATCAGGCTATCGAGTCTTCATCTAGAGGTGAGATTTAAAAGAAAAAAAGTGTTTCTTAACATATGTATGATGCATTCCTGAATGTATGAAGTTGATCTTTCGTTTTGAATAATTTGTCATATTCCTATTGCACTACTGATAGGCTTCTGGATAAAAAAAATCTCTTTTAAAATAATAATAAAAAAGGCCTATGAAAATCATATCTCCTTTTATTACAATTTCTCAAATAGCCTATAAGTGAACATATGGGAGATTTATAAATAATTGTAGTAGTTATTTGGTTTGAGCAGATGTAGCTCTCCAAGTGCATAAGACTGGAAATCTTCTAGCTATTTCTTGTTTTGGACCTTATGAACACTGAATCAGTTTTCAGTGTCCTTCACTTTCCATCCTGTTATTCTTTTGTAAAATCCCCGAAACTAACAGTGGCATCATCCTCCAGGAAGTGACATCACCGTTTTGGTGGGAAAGCAGCAGCACAAACATCAATATATATATTTATATATTAGTAATTTATTTAATGGATTCTGTGAAGTTTTACGGTATTGACTGGTTTGTCTCTAAAACATTCAAAAGATCAATTATGAAAGTTAAGTTGACAGCCTCGTGTAAGCTACCTGTATATGCAATGGTTAACAGGTTTTCATTTCCGTCCTGTTAGTCTTAAAGGTAATTAAGTTAGAAAAAAATTAGTTAAAGTGTCTGGAATTGACTAGAGTACTTCTGAAACGCCAATGTAAATTTCCTTAAACTACAGCAGAATTATAAAGTTATAAAGTGTTAAAATGGTAAAGGATTACAGAAATGATCTGCATCATCGTTAAGACCAAGTTTAAAAGAGTGTGTCAATTTCTTTTCAGATTTTAAGACCTTAAGAGGAAGCGTCAAAGGTTCTTCAGGAGCTTCTGATGATAATATACCAACAGGTGAATCTAGCTCTCATATAAAATACCATCTTCCTCTTTAATACACTAAGACTGATGTGAATATATCCTGATGACTTTGTGAATGGCCTCCATTGTCTTAATCAAATTATAATAATAGAATACTATGTAGAAAAACTTGGTTGACAATTCTTGGTCAGCCTACTCTGAGACAAGTTTTTAAGTCAATTTATTCACCCTTATGTCATTCCAAACCTGTATGACTTAAAGAAACAAGAAATGCTAAATGCTAAATAATGCTTTCGGTGACCAAAGACATCCACTGTACAGTTACTGAGTGATTTCTCAATATATATTTTATGTTCCACTGTAGAAGGAAAGGGTGAGTAAATGACAGAATTTCAGTTTTTGATGAACTATTCCTTTAATTGAACTCTGACCCGCTTTGGTGACACTCAAAAAAAGAGTAACTTTCAGAGATCATACATTGGACTTTACAAATCCCTTTGACTGTCATTTATTAACCCTCTCTGTTAAACACAGCAGTGAAACATCACATGATTATGGGCAAATACAACATCTAAACTGTGGATTGAACCACGAATATTGCTCTTGAGATGAATGTTTTAGATTAAAATTGAATAGCAGAACTAGATCTGGAATTTACAGCAGTATAAAGGTTTGGTTTATTATGTCACCTTGTATTAATTTAACTGACTGGCCTCTTTACATCACTAATTCACTTTCCTTACACGTTTACTAGTGCTGACTGGAATATTATCCATGTGTAGGCTGATCTGTTAGTGTTGGATGCAGTGGTAGATATCATGTTAACTATATACACTGTTTCCTGTTGCAGTTTTGGCTATGCAGCTGGCTATGGTTGAGGGGCCAGATCGACTTCCTGCCGATGAGGGCACACAGGAAGTGCTTTCCAGGAAACTATGTGTGCTGGAAGCTGACCTCTCAGGGGTCATGACCTTAATCTCTGTATGGTCATCCCTATTCAGACTACATAAAATATACAGATGTATTTCAGATAAATACACACATTTAACATACTTGGCTCCATGTCTTGCAGGAGTTGTCTGCTCATTTTGTATCCATCAATAGTGAGGAAAGGACTATATGTATCACCTTTAAAACACTTGAAGAAATATGGAAGTTCAGCACATACCACAAAATGGGTCTGTTGTTATTTACATTTTATTGAAATTAACTAGCAATAAGAATGTTAAAGAGGATTTCTTTTCATCAAAGAATCCATCATTGATAATAATAATAAGAACCAATATTAATAACTTAAGCACCAATAATAAGGGAGCATCCGATCAACATATTAGAATGATTTCTGAAGGATCAATCAGTAATCTGCAGTGCATATTAAAATATCATGACCAAATGTGTGATTTCCACCAGGCTTCTTGCGTCAGTGTTTGGAAAACCTTCTCATGGAGCAGGAGTTCTGGTTAATCTCCCTCGATCAGCATTCAGGAATTGAGATCTCAATTAAAGAAGAGACGCTAAATCTGATGTATAAAGGCTTTCTAATGCAAGAAGGTAAATAAATAGTCTTTATGCACATTATATACACTTTATATTTCATTTCAGAAACAGACAGTGAATATCACTGCTATTTGTAGTAAAACAATACTGTTTCCTTTTTAGGGTCTTTCTTTGGATGCTGCACAGCAAATCAGATGTTTGATAGCTCTACGTCAGGTAGCGACCTTTATCTGGAGAAGGGGGATATTGCTTTGTTTGAGCCTCCGTTCCTGGGATCAGGGTGGACAGTGCTGTCACTTGCAGATGGGGCCAGAGGAACCAAACCGAAACCAGCTCTGGAGCCGGTCATTCCCTTTCATGAGTATGTGTCTCCTTCTGAAATTCATATGAACTTACTGACAAAATCAACAGATCACAGAACTTTTTTTTTTTTTTTTTTACTTCCCAAGGTGGTTTCTAAAGTCCTGCCCAGAGAGTATATTAGTAGGTGGTGGAAAGGACACAGGAGACCTTCCCTTCCAGATTGGTGAGAAAACGTTGAAATAATTGTACTTTATTGGATTTATCCTGTTTAGTGTTTTGCAGTCGGTAAGATTTTGAAAGAAGTCTCTTAGGCTCACCACAAAAATACAGTAAAAAAAAATAAAATATTGTGAAATATTATTACGATTTAAAATATTTTTTTTTAAAATATTTTAATATATTTTAATATATTTTCAAATGTAATTTATTCCTGTGATGGCGAAGCTGAATTTTCTTCAGTCTCCAATGTCACTTAATCCTTCAGAAATCCCTGTAAAATGATGATTTGGTGCTGAAAAAAAGGATTTTCTTGTTGATATCGTATTAGAAACATTTTCTTAATGTAGTTGAACATTTTTGTGCTGCCTTTTATTATTATTTTTTTTTTAGGATTCTGTGATTCTGAGAACAGTATTTATTTAAAATAGAAAATTTTGTAATCTACAGAAAGCTGTAAAGCAAAAAGCTTTATAATAAAATTGATTGGGGATAAGTGGAGAGAGGAAGTGGATATAAGGTGCACACAAAATCTGGAAAATCTATATTTAGAAACTTGAATTTTTAGGATTTTTAGGAACTAAAAATAAAATAATGTCATCATCACAACTGAACTCTACCACGATTGTAACAATATCTCTCAGCGGTAGGGGTATGTGAGGCCACGGAAGAGTATAATGCCGATGGGCCAGATGAGCTGAGTTTCCAGGCTGGTGAACGAATCATCATCCTGGGCCTGCTAGTGGCCTGTTTTGATTGGTTCATGGGAAAATCGGAGAGAACTGGAGATATCGGCCTCGTCAAAACCAACCTGGTCAAAGCAACCAGCTCATTTTGTGAGTAAGTGCTTGCATCACTGTATGAATATTTCAAGTAGTATTTCCGTTGTGTGGTTTGTCTCAAATGACAGTTTTGCACACAATACTTTTTAACTTAATCCTGTGCTTCCATTACAGATCATCAGACATATTCCTGAAAGACGAGGACAGACCAATTGCTACCTTGGATCAGGAAAAAATTAAAGAGGACACTATTGCTTTATTGAAGACAATATGCCAGTCTGATGTAGGCACAAACTACAAACTTGGTAAGGCCATTTTCAATATGAACATTTTAGAATTTATAAATTGCCTTTAGAACAGTATCTGTGCTATAAACAGCATTTGTCGAGGCAAAAAAAACCTACTAACAATTCTTGTTCACCAAAAAGAGGCGTTCCTAACAGACCGCAGAGGTAGAATTACAGGAACAAAGCAACTATGATAACACAAAACACATCAATGAAAGTCTTGTATTCTGTATATCCTGATCATAAGCTTTTCTTTTGTTTGATGTAAACACAGCTAAGAACCTAAACCGTCTTTACTTCTCCACCTTTGGGAAACTAAACTGAAGATTAAGAAAACTAATTTGTCACTGCAAGAACTAGTGGCATATACAAGAAACGCCAAAACAAGAAACCAACACGATCAGGATTCAATGTCTTTTGTACAGGAATATTCTTGACATGGTTGACACAAAAAAAAAAAAACTCAAAAATCAGTAGAGCTGCTTATCCAGGGAAGAACTTGTGGTGGTCTGAAACCAGCAGTCACATTACTGGAAGTGCTGGGGTTTTCCCTAATACAGAGAGAAATGTGCTGTCATGATTTTGTAGTATTAATTGAAAATTCAACCAATCTGATCAAAAGGATTTCTATTGCCAACTATGAATAAACGGAATCCTACATGCTACTGCATTGATGTGAAGCTAGCTCTATACTGACCTGTCCTGAGGAAGTGATTTGGACACATCCCAGACAGAAGATGGCGCTGATGTTACATGCTTTTTCACCTCTGTAAGGCTCAGACATGATCCAAATGTTAAAAAAGCCCATATTATGTTCATATACAAATTCAAAATAGTATCTTTAGTGTATACTAATCTGCCATTAAGTCCCAATCCCAATTCTATTTTATACCCCTTCCCCTACCCCTTCCCCTTGTCGTCATCGTCAAACGCCTAAGGATTGGGACACCACAACCATGACGTCACATGCCATCATTCGCCGTCTAGCTCTTACAATACACACATACAGGTCCTTCTCAAAAAATTGGCATATTGTAATAAAAGTTTATTATTTTCCATAATGTAATGATAAAAATTTAACTTTCATATATTTTAGATTCATTGCACACCAACTGAAATATTTCAGGTCTTTTATTGTTTTAATACTGATGATTTTGGCATACAGCTCATGAAAACCCAAAATTCCTATCTCAAAAAATTAGCATATCGTAAACGAGCTATTAACCTAATCATCTGAATCAACTAATTAACTCTAAACACCTGTAAAAGATTCCTGAGGCTTTTAAAAACTCCCAGCCTGGTTCATTACTCAAAACCGCAATCATGGGTAAGACTGCCGACCTGACTGCTGTCCAGAAGGCCATCATTGACACCCTCAAGTGAGAGGGTAAGACACAGAAAGAAATTTCTGAACGAATAGGCTGTTCCCAGAGTGCTGTATCAAGGCACCTCAGTGGGAAGTCCGTGGGAAGGAAAAAGTGTGGCAAAAAGCACTGCACAACGAGAAGAGGTGACTGGACCCTGAGGAAGATTGTGGAGAAGGACCGATTCCAGACCTTGGAGGACCTGCGAAAGCAGTGGACTGAGTCTGGAGTAGAAACATCCAGAGCCACCGTGCACAGGTGTGTGCAGGAAATGGGCTACAGAGAAGCAGCACTGGACTGTTGCTATCAGGAGATTTTGAAGCACTTCATGCTTCCATCTGCTGAAAAGCTTTATGGAGATGAAGATTTCATTTTTCAGCATGACCTGGCACCTGCTCACAGTGCCAAAAAAAAACACTGGTAAATGGTTTACTGACCATGGTATTACTGTGCTCAGTTGGCCTGCCAACTCTCCTGACCTGAACCCCATAGAGAATCTGTGGGATATTGTGAAGAGAAAGTTGAGAGACGCAAGACCCAACACTCTGGATGAGCTTAAGGCCACTATTGAAGCATCCTGGGCCTCGATAACACCTCAGCAGTGCCACAGGCTGTTTGCCTCCATGCTACACCGCATTGAAGCAGTCATTTCTGCAAAAGGATTCCCGACGAAGTATTGAGTGCATAACTGAACATAATTATTTGAAGGTTGACTTTTTTTTTTTGTATTAAAAACACTTTTCTTTTATTGGTCGGATGAAATATGCAAATTTTTTGAGATAGGAATTTTGGGTTTTCATGAGCTGTATGCCAAAATCATCAGTATTAAAACAATAAAAGACCTGAAATATTTCAGTTGGTGTGCAATGAATCTAAAATATATGAAAGTTTAATTTTTATCATTACATTATGGAAAATAATGAACTTTATCACAATATGCAAATTTTTTGAGAAGGACCTGTAAACTGGTGTGCATTAGAGCCTTTAATTATCGTTCTGTATTAATGCGCTGCTTACTGAACACACACATCAGAAATCGTGCAGCTCACATATCCAGGAGAAAATAAACTTGTCAAAGCTGCCCCACGACTATTATTAAAAACAGTTTAAAAACTGAATCGCTACATTATATTTTCCAGCGACGAGAGGATACAATTGCTGTTTTTAAGTAAACTCACTCTAAAAAGATAAACGCACAGAAGCAAATACACGCAACTTCCATTTCTTTCTTTCTCTCTCTCTCGCTCTCTGGAATAGGCAATATTTGAGAAAATGGTTTAGCGATTTCTAATTATTGGGGGGATTAGCCCCCATCAATGTCGGCAGTTATCGCCCTGATCAGACATATGCTGTGGCACTATCATGCAGTCTGTAATGATATGACGTTAGCAAATATTAGCTATTTTTTTGCAAACATTTCTTTGAGTAACATGACCATTAATATGAACTCACAATTGAATGTAACATAAAACAAATGATTACTTTTCGTTAAAATCTTTATTTATGCCAAAAAAGCTTACATTTAGATGTCTTTTTGTTCGCTGTAGCAGCCATGTTGCCGAGATAATTCATACCCCTTCGTTTGAAGTGTGGTCCTGAAAAATCTTCGTTTGAAGGGCTATCTGGCCCTTACCTCTTTCCCTCCAACCAAAAGAGAATCGAGACACCCCTACCCCTTCACGTAAACGCGCAAAATGGGGGGGTAGGTGAAAGGGGAAGGGCTAAGGGGTTGAATTGGGATTGGGCCTACCTCAGGATAC
This sequence comes from Carassius gibelio, assembly GCF_023724105.1. Classification (NCBI taxonomy): domain Eukaryota; kingdom Metazoa; phylum Chordata; class Actinopteri; order Cypriniformes; family Cyprinidae; genus Carassius; species Carassius gibelio. The sequence goes on along the minus strand of NC_068402.1, from coordinate 27,952,717 downwards.
AGATCTAAGTGTTACCTTCATCCCAGTCTTCATCACACAGAGGGGCAGTCCAGGTCCTCACCGGGATTTTAAGCTTACTATCAGTGTCGTCACTGGCCACTGCCATTGAAAATTAAGCATTAAGAATTCATTATGCATGGAGTGTATCTGCAATAATCCAACATGATGAAATTGAAAAGGCTGATTTGAGCTTACTGTAGGTGTCATTAACAGTGCACCGGTCCACACAGGTTGAGATGTGATGGGACAGCTCGTGTTTTCTCATCAAGTGGCGTGCATTGAATGGACAAGTCCATAATTCACCAATCAATTCAGGATGATTCTACGAATGACATTAAGATCACAGATATTTATCAGATATTCATCACAATGAAACAGAAGTCTAATTGCTGATATTAAATCAGTAACTTGGTATTAACTTAGCATGACATGACAATCCACCCTGTCTGTTTGGTAAATTCATGTTATAGAATTCATCCATGCAAATGTCTAATTTCATTCATTCTTCGACCATTTGACCTCATAGTGTTATTCAAAATGTCAAAACTGGATCTTCCAGTGAAAATGGCAGCCTTCACTGTATGCTGGACCGATTATTTCGTTTGCTTAAACTATACCCCTTTCCTGTGGCTCAAGTGGTAGAGCATTTCGTTAGCAGGTTGTGGGTTCGATCCCCAGGAAACACGTTAGGTAAAAAATGTTACCCTGAATGCACTGTAAGTCACTTTGGATAAAAGAGTCTGCTAAATGCATACATTTAATTTAATTTAATTTTTAATAACCCTAACCCTAACTGATCGCAAACTAACATTCTGCCTCCATCCAATCAACAAACGACTGACAGAACATTGGCTTACACTGAACCACAAGAATAGTGTTAAATAGACTAAATCCAGAAGAACTGTGGCAACGTCTCCAAGATGCTTCAAGAAACGTACCTGCAAAGCTACAGTACTGTTAAAAGTTTTAGGCATTTGTGTAAAATTAGGATGCACTCAAAAATAATGTCATAAATCGATTTTCTTTATCAATTAACTTCTATTAACTAAATTAAATCAACATTTGGTGTGACCATCCTTTGCTAAGCAGCTTTTGGTCAGTAGGTGCACTTGTGGATAGTTTTTCAGTCAGTTTAGCAGGTAGGTCACTTGAAGCATCTTGGGAGATGTTGTCACAGTTCTTCTGGATTGAGTCAGTCTCAGTTTGTTCTGTTTCTTCATGTTATTCCAGACAGTCTGATGATGGTGAGATCAGATCTCTGTGTGGACCACTGGCTGCTGTCAGACTCCTTGTGCAAACTAAAATCTCACTGGATTATTACAATTGATGGCAAAATGAATACTTAGGAATGTAAACTGATATTTCCTACTGACACAGTACAGCAAAAGATAGAAATAAATGACTTAAAACCATTTTTTAGCTGGTGAAAATACTTGTTTTCTAATCATTTTGGCCACCACTGTATTTAGTAAATGTTTAAGCCCACGATTACAATTCTGCTTCATCATAGCAGTCCATCATAGCTGCTTTGTGGTTGCATTCTGGTGTGGGGAAACCAATCCCATTAAAAATGAATTGATTATTATATTTAAATATAAAATAGCTGCTTAATCAGAGATCCTTGTAAGGCACCGGTCTTACTAATACTATAGATGTCAAATTACATATTTGCCTGTTTTCTCTCAAGTGGACCATTTTGTAGGCCTACCTTACATCTAGACTACTAGCCGTTTTTTTAGTATTTAAATTAAGATGCTTTAAAAACTTTATATAATTGCGAGTGATCTTGTGCCCCGCTAAATGTTACCTGGTTAAGAACTGATAGTAACTAACAGAACAGAGTGGGGATGAATAAACTAAGAAGAAGTGAAACGATTCTGTTCTGGAGGCTTCTGCACACGCACCTTCCTGCATTTGATGAGGTGGTACGGGAACCGACAGGCCCGGATCAGATGATGTGGGTCATAGGGGCACAACAGCAGTTTGTCAGGGTTGCAGAAATCTGTAAAACCCGTAATAAGGAAAGCAACTGTAAAATCATATAAAACTACGGTTTATTTAACGTTAGTGCTGATGTTATTGGCGCTCAATCAGCACTATCTGTGCTTTACCTTGAACTTCTTCCCATCGTGGAGCTGAAACAACGGGCTTCGAGTCGCTTCTCTTCGGCATCTTTCTCAGTCACTGTCCTGCGGATTTAGATGCTAAAACAGAACGGCGTTATCACTACAACGGTCGTCTACAGATAGCGGTCCTCATAAAAACAACGCTTTCGTAGCGGTAGAGATAAATAATACTCAAGATCGCGCGGGTTACTGTGTTTGCAGGTTATATTTTCACGTAAATTACAGACAAGTCAGCACTGGGCCTCAACAGTTCTGAACTTACAAAGATGAGACGTTACTGCTGTATGTTCTGCCGTCTAATCATAATAGTTCTGAAGCACCTGACGCGATTTACATGATTAGGCCACGTGAGGCGCTAAAGCGCAAGGAAATGAACCAGCATGACACACAAGCGCACCCAGCTGCAGCCTGTAGATCGAGGCGGGGCTTCACGTATAGCCCCGCCCCATATATACTCTGATTGGTTCGTCTTTCATAGGCATACATGATAGGAAATGTGTTGATGTACGGAGTATGTTGTTTAAAAAGCTAAACATGCTGTGAAGTTTTGCAAAGCTTTCATTATAACGCACATTTGTTTATTGTTCACTTGACTCACTACGTCTGATTTTTTGAATCGCGAGATGTAACTTAGGACCTGCTCTGGACCAGGCAAATTCACAACTAAATCATTGGGACGTTCTAAAATGCTTAACGTGAAAGTACGTGGCTTAATGCATTAAAACAGTGTTTTAAAAAGTCCAAAACTCAGTAAACAAATTATTAATAAAGCATTCTATTCACAGACAAAAGATAAGCCCAGAATATGAATGCAACGCGTTTAATTAAGCATTTCCTCCCATAACCTGCTTGTCTGTAAATAGAATGCTTTATTAAAAATTAGTTTACTGAGTTTTGGGCTTTTTAAAACACTGTTTTAATGCATTAAGCTACGTTAAGCGTAGAATGTCCTGATTCATTACAGCTGATTGAAAACAATGTAGTACTAAAGAAAATTAAAGTTTCATAAAAATTGAAATGACACTGCGGTGTCATTTATCAATTGCATGACAGATAATTATATCTAATAATAATTGTCTTGTCATGCTATATAAATTAAAAAGAATACTGATACACCCTTTTCATTTCCTTTTCATACTCTGATGATGTGAAATAATCACATTTTCAAAAATTATTTAATTCATAATTAATTATTCTATCTGAAGACCTCAACCCAATTCATTTACTAAATGTAGTGGGTTGTTCGTCTGTTAGCCTAAAGATCATCTTAATTTAGCAAAACATTCATTTCAGGGACATGGCGAGTTACAGGCTAATGTTATTTCATCATCTGTGCATTACAATGTATAGGCTTTATAAAATTGCACAGTGTTTTAGCTTTTTAAACAACATACTCCATCCTACATCCACTACGCACACACTTCCTATCATGTATGTCTATGAAAGACTACTGAACCAATCAGAGTAGGTATGGGTTTAAATATCTGTTTACATTTCTTAATTCTTTCTTAATTTTTTCCTTTAACAAACGTTTGTTTTATTTGTTTTACATACCACAGATCTACCGAAAGAAATTCCAGGTTCAGTTCAAAGTGAGTAAATATCTATCCATCTGTCTGTCTGTTGATTATTTAATTGTTCATTCAGAGCAAATAAAATGAAACTAACTATTACTTATTATTGAATATAATGTTATTTAACATGTTATTTAATGTTAATAAAGAGTCATTTTTGACTGATGTAGATTGATGCTTAGGATGGGATAATTAAAGCAATTATCTGTTTATTTTTATATTTTATTTAACAACATTTATTTATTATTCTTTGTTTCCAGACAAATCTCATCAGATGGAATTAAACAACCTAAAACAGAAAGCCAAACACATTTTGAGTGAGGCAGATGAGTCTCAAAGAAATGATTCTTCATCAGTCAGCAGCAAGCAACAGGTGAAGAAAGAAGCAGATGATACAGAGTCGTCCCGGGATATCCCACGGTTTTCTGTCTGCTTGGAGCAGGACAACCCCAGTCCAGATGAACATCATGCACTACTTTCATTCTTGAGCAGCCGTGAGCACCAGCCGGAGTTCCTGCTTTTGTACAGGGCTTACCCAGAATTCCTCATCTCACATTTCGAGGGTCACTCTGATGAAGAGGAGATAGTGGCATATTTAGGTATAGCCCGAGAACTGGCACGAAAGAAGCGTGTCTCTTGGGCGCAGAGTCGGATTTGTTTTCTTCTTGGACAGCTTTGTGCAGGGAGGTCGAAGTTCTCTCAAGCTCGGGTTTATTATGAGGAAGCCTTGAATGTTCCCAGCGACTCTTTCACTGATATGTTTCTGCTCTCTGCCATTTACTCCAACCTGGCACTCATCTACCTAACACAGAAGAAGCATGAACATTTTTCCAGTTTTTCAGAGCGCTTGTCTGCTTTGTTGATGGCTGTTCCTGATTGTATGTTTGGCTGTGAGGATCCTGAGGTATTCAAATATGTACTAAAAAAAGCCGTCCTGGCTAAGAATCAACCTGCTGAGGCACGGGCCTGCTTCCTCCTGGCGAAGCTCCACCTGAAGCTTGAAGATGGCATGAGTGCTATCCCATTCATCGAAAGGCTTTTGATCCTTGCTGATGAAGTTCCTGACGCATGTGATGAGACACTGAGCCAAGTTTTCCTGGTGTTAGCAAGACTCTACAGTGACCAGAGACGGCTGCGCTTGGCTGAAAGCTGTGCAAAGCGAGCATCACTTCAGGTGGGTGCTATACCTTGATAGTGGTTTCAGTGGTTTCATTATTAGAGCACTCATATTTTCACCAGCTAAAATTGGTTTTAAGTCAGTTATTTCTGTCTTTTGCTGTATTGTGTCAGTAGGAAATATCCATTTACATTTCCAAACATTTATTTTGCCATTAATTGTAATAATCCAGTGAGATTTTAGTTTGCTCAAGGAGTCTGACAGCAGCCAGTGCTCCACACAGAGATCTGATCTCACCATCATCAGACTGTCTGGAATAACATGAAGAAACAGAGCAAACTGAGACAGACTGAATCCAGAAGAACTGTGACAACATCTCCCAAGATGCTTCAAGTGACCTACCTGCTAAGCTGACTGAAAAACTATCCACAAGTGCACCTACTGACCAAAAGCTGCTTTAAACACCAAATGTTGATTAAATTTAGTTAATAGACATTATTTGATAAAGAAAACCAATTTATTGCATTATATTTGACAGCATCTTTATTTTATAGCGTTTTTTACACAAGTGCCTAAAACTTTTACCAGTACTGTAGCTTTGTAGGTTTCTTGAAGTGTCTTGGATACTATGTACACTAAAGGCCTATTCCTCTCAAATATTGTTCATAAATCTGTGTGATAGAGTGGCTTTTTATTGTGGCCAGCCTAAGGCACAGCTGTGCAATAATCATGCTGTCTAATCAGCATCTTGATATGCCACACCTGTGAGGTGGATGGATTATCTCAGCAAAGGAGAAGTGCTCACTAACACAGATTTAGACAGATCTGTGAGCAATATTTGATAGAAATATGCCTTTTGTGTACATAGAAAAAGTTTTAGATATTTGACTTCAGCAAAATGGGAACAAAAACAAAAGTGTTGTATTTAGAATTTTGTTCAGTGTAATAAAACAACATGAAAAATTACATTATAATTATAATTGTTATTACAATTATTATGATTACTTTTTCAATTAAACAATCAATTAAACAGTTAATACAAATATTAATATATAAAATTTATTAATTCAATAAAAAAATGACCAAAACTTTTCAAATATTCATGCCTTCATCCATTCTCTTCCACAGGTAGGAGCCACCGTGTCACACTGTCTTTGTAGTATCTCGCTATTGCTGGAAAATGCATCAGAGCTGTATGGAGTGGCCGTCCCAACACAAGTGGCTCCATACCTGACCCGTGCCGCTGCTCTAGTGTCCCCCAGCAAGGAGCCTGTGCTGGGTCATATCCACGCTCTATGCTTGTCTTGGCTCTTCCATATCCACGGCATGCCTGACAGAGCTGTTCACTACATGTCCACTGTCCTCGACCACAGCGGTGTGTCCAGCATTGGCCAGTCAGACACTACTGCTGCTCTTCTATGGTTGGCGTGGCTGTACATCTGCAACCAGCAACCCGGCAGAGCTCTGGAAGTGCTAGACGCCGTGCTGTCATCGCTTCCTGAGCACTGTACTACTCAGCTGGAAGGAGTGGTTTACAACATGCGGGCCATTTCATACAGACATTCAGCGGACATCCGACAGGCCGCTGAGAGTTACCGGGCTGCAGTTGAGATATGTGAGGAGTTTGAGGACAGACGTAACTGGGCCGTAGCACTGGCCAACTTTGGATTGATGTGTTTGCAAATCAAGGCAAAAAGATTGGCAGAGGAATACCTCACCCAGTCAGTGGAGCTGTTCTCTGAGCTTGAGGACGAAGAGCATGAACTCAGTTTTATTTTAGTGCTTCTTGAGTTGGGGAAACACTTTGTTTCCCAAGGAAACTATGAGAGTGGGAAGATACATTACGAATGGGCCCTGCTGAGTGCCATGTTTATCAATCACATTGATAGTAAGTGTTTAATATATTTGTATTAGTGCAAAGGTATCAGTATCTAGAACAGTTTGATGTAAGGAGATCTGTAGTGAGACATTACAGTTTGGCTTCTGATTGTAAGTGAACATAAAACCACCAATTTCTTTAAAACTTAAAAACTTTGTCCTGAATCAATCACCCTCATTTTATTCCAAACCAATAAGACTTTTGTTCAGTGAAGATATTTTTTTTATTAAACCTGTGAGATTTCTGTCTGTTGAAGAAGGTCCATTCCACCTATAGTTTGCTGTTAAAAAAAATCATAAATACATCATAAATATACAATCCATAAAAAGTCGTGTCAGTAAATGATGGCAGAATATGTATTTTTGGGTGAACTATCCCTTTGATACTTGTCGGTAGTGTTGTTCATATCTGTGGACATTATTCTGAATAAAAAAAAAATGCATTCATAAATTGAACCACCTGGATACATTCTATTATGTCCACATCCAGTCCAGTTTATCATCAGGTTTGCTGATCACCCGACTCTCAAAATGTATTCTTCTTTGTATGACAACAGGCCAGCTGCAAGCCACACGTCACCTGTGTCAGCTTTATGAAGAGGTGTGTCCAGATGAAGCCCAGTGTATCATCTACAACGAGCACCAGCTGAACCTTCTTCAGCGGATAGGAGACAAGAGCTTAGAGGGAGAGACACTGGAGAAGATCAGCCAGCTCTACCTGAACCTGGCCACCGAGAAGTGAGACCTGCTTATATGATTTAAGAGACATGTTCTGAACATACATTTTTCATCAAAATTACGGTTAGTGATAACCAATTGGTCATCATTCTTCAAAAACATCTTCTCTTGTAATTAACAAAACGCAGTAGGTCTGGAATGACATGAGCGTGAGCAATTTATGACATTTAATTTTTGGGGTGAATTATATAATAAACTTCTCACTCCATTTATGTATCCAGGAGGGACATAGTGGTTTAGCCCAAAGTTGTTGCAATGAAAATGAGTTGCCAGTAGTAAGGCATCACACATTAATATAAAGCCTGACTAAAGTCTGTCATGTCATCTTCCAGAGCCAATACAGCTGCTTTAGATTACACCAAACGAAGCCTGGGCATCTTCATTGACTTGGGCAGAAAACGCAAGGAGGCTCATGCCTGGTTAAAGGCGGGAAAGATTTACCACATCCTCCAACAGACAGAGCTAGTGGACCTCTATGTACAGGTGAAAGCTGCCTTCATTTGTACATTTCTCCCCACATTTGTTACTGCTACTGAAACCATAGGCAAGTTAAATGGAAGCATAAATTAAAGATCTAAATCAAATTTAAATATTAGGTCACACTTTATTTTATGGTCCAATTCTCGCTATAAACAAACCATTAACTATGAGTTTGCCTCAATAAACTCCCAATTTGCTGCTTATTAATAGTTAGTAAAGTAGTTGTTAAGTTAAGGTTTGGGGTAGGGTTAGGAATATATGGTCATGCAGAATAAGTGCTTTATAAGTACTAATAAACAACCTATATGTTAATAATAGACATGCTAATAGGCAACTAGGTAATAGTGAGAATTGGTCACTAAAATAAAGTGTTACCAAATATTATTATGTGCTTTTTGTGTATACATTATTTGTCTACATGTTTTGACTGATGTAATATAATATGGTGAGAACACACTACCAACTCCTTTAGTATCTTTTATAATCTTTTATTTAAGTTGCACCTTGGAGTGTGTAGATGTTTTTTTTTTTTATCGTTGTTTTTATTTTTTATAATATTTATATTTACAGTAGCTTAAATGTATTTTTACGAAGTGTATTACTTCAATTTGAAATTTGTCATATAATTTATATATTCTATTTCAATTAATGAAAAACATTTTAATAGTTTCAACGCTGGTGCAGGTGCAGTCTAGTCAAAGTCTGGCAGCTCAAAGAAGCTAAAATATTTAGAAATGTTTTTATTTTGGCCACTATTTAATTTATTTTATTTTGGCCACTATTTGGCCACTGTTCTCTATGTAACAGGTAGCCCAAGACATGGCTTTGAGCACAGGAGACACACTCTTCACCCTGGAGATGTTGGAGGCAGCCGGAGATGTGTTCTTCAACAGTTCACAGGACAGGGAGAAAGCCATCTGCTTTTACAGGGTAGGTCATGTACACGTTGTTGATGAAGAGGGAAGTCTTTCGCACTGTGCTGTTATTGCACTCTGTGACTGTCAGGTCCCTGTTATTTCCTTTATTACAATAGTTTTTATCAGAAAACATTAATCACAATCATAATGGTTCAGTTTGTTTGTCCGTGTCCTGTGAACGTTTGTGTTTCTGTGTTCATAAGGACCGAGCCCTTCCGATTGCGGTGAAGACGAGCAGTGTGCGCTCTCAGCTGAGGCTGTGTAATAAGCTTTCAGAGCTCCTGCTGCAGCTGGGACAGTGTTCGGAGGCCATTGAGTATGCTCACACTGCATTAGACATCAGCTTCAGTCTGGGTAGGGTCACACTCAAGTACTCTACAGTTTTGTATGTTTCATTTGTACAATATAATGTGTTCATTCATAACACTCTGGAAATATTTCCCCCTTAAACGCTGTTATGTACAACTGTGGCTTTTAAAATTAGGTTATTCAGTGTATTATACTGATTTATGATCCTTCAGAGATATCTAGTCTGTTTTGAGAATAAAGCACACGTGGTAAACTCATGTTCAAGACAGTACACAGCCGGATACCTTTAAAGACAGATAACAGTCTTTGCCTGTGTGTTGTCTCACAGCTGATGATTTAAACGAACGAGTGGCATTCCATCGACTCGCCACGTTGTACCATTGTCTGGGTCAGTTTGAAATGGCGGAGCACCACTTTCTGAAAGCCCTGTCCCTGTGCCCCTCACCCCTGCAGTACGATGAGGAAACCCTGTACTATGTCCGGGTTTACAAAACACTTGGAGACATCGTCTTCTACGATGTGAAGGTAAGCCAGTGGACGTCTGCCATTGGTTTAGCTAATGTCACGCTGGTCGCGATGATAAAACAAGCAGAGAGCAATAATGTGATACTGCAGTAGAATGGGAAATCAGTGTATGAATAGCTTCCTTATAGCTGTTTCTGCAAATAAATTTGGGAGAAGTGAAATTCTAACTTTGAAAAAAATCTAATCAAATACTAATTTAACTCCAGATTGTAAACTGACCAGAAGGTGGCAGTCTGAATACATAATCTGTAGATTATATTTTATTCACACCTCAAAATAGAAGCTTATTCATATTCAGAATGAAAATATATTTCTATTTCATTATATAGAGCACATGCTATATCCAGGCATATGCTTATCTAAGGACAAAAAAGAAGGAAAACTTGTTTTTCCTAGTTCAATATGACTATAGTATTAATGATACTTACTGTTAACACTGGATCATGAGCTTCTCACATCTAAATGAACACAGTACAGTGCTTTACTCATGCGACGACCAGTTATCAACCAACTATCACCATTTTTTATATAATCACCATTGCTTGTCTTTTACTAACGTTTGCATTTGGTGAGTTTGAATTTTGGACTATTGGTGTTCCATACACTGCTGCAAGATGCAGTGCGGAAGCTATGTTATCCATTAGGGGTATGGTATTGACAATAATCATTTTATATAAGATATATAAATATTGTTATTGTGTCAATTAGGAGTTTTGTGATGTCCTGGTATTGTCTTTAACTATGATATCTCAAAATGAAAAGAACACAGCACTAAACTCAATAGCAACTAACACTTTAATCTCTTATAGAACAATAATATTTTAATCTCTTAATAGAGCAATGACTAATATTTTAATCTCCTAAAATAACAATAGGATTACTATTTTAATCTCTTAATAGACCAGTATCTTCTAGTATTGTAAATCTTCTCTCCCTCTGTATTCAAGGACCCATTTGATGCTGCTGGTTATTATCACCTGGCCTTGGCTGCTGCTATGGATCTGGGCAACAAGAGGTCCCAGCTAGAGCTGTGCACTCAGTTGGCCACCATCTATCACAACTGTCTCATGGACCGTGAACTCTCGCTGTTTTTCTACCAGCGAGCGAGAGCTTTCGCTAATGATCTCCATATTCGTCGTATCAACCTGGCACCAGACTACAGCTTCAGGACCACAGCCCAGTACAAAAACACTAGAACTGGGGCAACAAGATAGAGCTGGACTCTAATGGGATATGAAACTTCCAATGCGTGCTTTTGATTTGACTTGTGTGAATTTCCCATGTTTACTTTTATTTGCTGGATGTGATGTATATTAGTTGATTTACCGAATGCCTGACTCATGAGACATGTTGATTTGTCCAGTGGGTGTTTACTGGAGTGTAAGCAATACAACTTTCAGGCATTGTCCATTTGGCTCAATATCCCAAGTTGGAAGAAACCAAAAACAGATACAATTTTCTTTCTTTCTTTTGGAAAATAATTGCCCAAAATTGTAGAATTTGTTATTTCTTTTTTTCCATTCTGTAAAATCTTATTCCCTCTGACACATGCAAGTGATGTCAGTGAACACATTTTTACCTCAACAAGGGCTGTTCTGTTTGTACTAAGTGCAGAGAATGACAGGAGTTATAGTTTTAAATAAACATGTTCATGCCTGGTGAAACGCATGACTTGGTCTAAACCCACCCAGCTCAGAGAAAACAAATCCACTGGCACTGTAGGGTCGAGTGCCTTGACGGCATTCAGATGTATGTACTAAAAAGAGACTATGTCCCGCATGTCAGCAATAAAAAGTTAATTTAATATTGAATTGCTTACAGTTTAATGTATCAAGGTCATTAATAACATTGAAAACATTGAGTACTAGTGAGCTCTTGTCAAGATCTCACAATCAAAGTTGTACTCTTTTGGTTTTCATCAATAGATTTGTTGGCACTATCAAAGAAGTTCATTATTAGATCAAGTCCAGATCAAATAGGGTACAGTAATCAGAGATGCACTGGAGTTAGCTGAAATGAAGATATGTGAATGTGTTAGTCAAAGACCAGTTACTTGTGTTTGATCTTTACAGTTCCTTTGTGAAAAAGAAGTACACTTTAGCATACACTGTGAACTGAATGTATGTTTTCACACATTTACTTGATTGACATTAAACTGTATAGTAATTAGACAGTCGTGTATGGCAAACTAAAATATACTTTAATGTCATTTCAATTGTCTATATTTTATGCCATGCATTTAAATTTGTATTTGCACATTTGTAATGATGAAGTTGCAATTTAGTAAAGCTGTTTTATGAGACGAGTCAAGGCAGAAATAGCCAAAAAACACGGAATTACAACAAATGCCTTAATTAAAAAATAAAGCTACGTGAAGTAAAAAAAAAAAAATTTTTATCCGGTTCTCTGAAACGAACTGTTCAAAAGAACCGATTCGCGGAAATGACTCGGACTTCCCATCACCAGTGAATCATACTACAGCGCTTTGGCGTGAACGAAATTCCCCGCCTCCTCTAGAGAGAAGAGAAAAGCAGACTTCACTCGAGGATGTTGAGATGCTCAGCAGATACAACAGGACCAAACATCTAGAGGCTTCACATACACTGTTTCAATAAGTTGCACGTTAAATCAGTAGATCAGATCGACTTGAATAAGAAATATTCCTCTTCCAGGGGCAAACCATTTCACACTGGACTTTCAACTGATCCTGCAGGAACGCAGAATCTCATCTGAAACAAGCTTTTGCATTGGGAATCTGATGCGTAATGGTGATCTCCAGAAGACGCTGACTATCTAAGAACTGTCTGAGAAATTGTTTTCATTTTAAACAAAATAATAATAATAATAATAATAAAAATGCAAGTCATTCTGTTGGTCTCCGTCGTTTTAATTTGCGTCAAAGCTGCTCTCGCGGACACTAAGCTGAAGTGTTCCGAGCGCTGTGATGTGAGTAAGTGTCCGAGCCCGAGCTGCCCGAGCGGGTATGTGCCGGACCGCTGTAACTGCTGTCTGGTGTGCGCGCACGGAGAGGGAGAGCCGTGCGGCCGCAAGGACGATCTGCCCTGCGGGGACGGGCTGGAGTGCAAGCACCCGTCTGGAAAAAGACTGTCCAAAGGCGTGTGTCAGTGCAGGTACAGCAGTAAAGTGTGCGGCAGTGACGGGAACACGTACGGGAACATCTGCCAGCTGAAGGCCGTGAGCAGGAAAGCGCTCCAGCAGGGTCTGCCCGCGGTCACCAACCTGCACAAAGGACCCTGTGAAAGCAAGCAAGGTAAGTGATTTGTGTATAGCAAGAGGAATAACTTTATATATCAAAAATGATTAATGTCTTGATTTATGCAGAAATTAATAATTTAAAAGGTTTACAGAAATAGGCTACAATAACAGTATTGTTTGTGCTATAGAATCATAAATTAATACATGCCGGGGTTTTTTTTTTTTTTGGTTAAATATTTAAGTTGTTAATTATTCATAGTTGTGTGGCAAAAGTTATCACCAATACAGTAATAGTTGGACCTAATAATGGAATTGTGGTCACTGTGGTAAATGGGAGGGAAAGGGAGGATGGGATGTTGGGAAGGGAAGGATGGGATGTATGCCATTAGACTAAAATCTCTTCATTAGTTTCTAGAATGCCAAATACTCTTAAACAGGCGAGACTACCCCAAACCTTAGCAATTTAAATAGGGACGTACTATATGTTTCTGGGTCAATCCACAAAAGGTGCTGTCCCATATTAACATGTAGACTAAGACTTTTGAGTAAAACAGTGTGTGAATACCATACATGTAGTGTCATGATCTTGAGCACAAGGCTAGTTCTCAACTGTTAAAATATCAACCCTGTTACCACCAGGGCACAGTGATTTTGCAACCAGCCATGTTAATTTTATACAGCCTATTATAATCTTTATAGATGGCACAGTGCAATGTATGTATTACCACTGAAATATATTCTTTGAGTTATAAAATCCAGAAAAATGTAATTTTATAAAAAAAAAAAAAACATTTATTATAAATAAAACAATTGAGTGAGGTTTTTTCATTCAAATTTATGTAGCACCTTAGAAAATTCACATTGTTTCAAATCAGCGTCACAGTATTGAGCAAGGATATAACGAGGTTAATGATGCCAAGTTCATCAGAAGAATTCAATCCAGCAGTTCAGTTGATTCATTGTTGATTCAGGTAAGTTCAATAACAGTGTCAGTGTTTACATATTTAATTAAGGTATAATAGTAAATAGTGTCATTACTCAGGCTCCAACCAGTTCATTGTTCATTTAAATAAGTTCAATAACAGTGTCAATGCTGAAATGGTCATAAGTTATGTATAGGCAGATCTACAAATGTCCATAGTTTATTATTCAGCTTAGTTCAGTTCAAGTTTTGTTTTCATCTAATAGTGTGAGTGCAGTTTACCTCAATTCTGGGGACATTTTTGTCCCCAAAGTATAGTTCAGTTAACACACACACACACACACACACACACTATGAGTCCACTGTGCTTTATGTGCCATACTCCATTAAGAAGATAACATCCTTGAGCTCCTCTAGTGAACATCACATAGCATAACTCCACTGATAACCAAAAGAGCAATTGTAAGTGTTTGGAAGAGTGGGACCATGACTTCAAACTTCACGTGCGAATGGCAGCTGCAGAGAAGTTTGGAAAATAGGGCTGCTTTGTGCTCTGCAGACCGGGCATGATTTCCTGTGGGGTTCTCAGTGGAGGTTGCACTTTTGCTCTGATTTTGGACAAGACCTCATTACCAACACCCTATCCTTTATAATTTTTAAAGGAAATATCAAACTGCTTCCAGATCAGCAGTAAAAAGCTCTTTCAATGGTGACAGGAAAAGGGAGGAGGCACCTTATTGGAAATGGTGCCACCTCTCTGGAGACGCGTTATCAGTGTGAAGTGACCTAGAATTGATTTAAAAGGCTATTGATGGGGTGAAATGATCAAGAGAGAAAGAGATGGGCTTTTTAGGTTAAATATTTAGGTCTGTTAAAAAAATGATTCAGCAAAACCAGGTTTAAAGACATCCGTCTGGTAGCAATCATCCACCCATTAGTTACTGTTGGCCTCTGCAATGCCACTGGCCACACTGATGTATATATGTGGTGAATAACCCGGTAGCGAAGCAAGCAGCAAAACTGTAAGCAAAAGAACCCACAGAAAAGCCCATGGCTATTTGGAGAGCAGCAAATCATTACAGCATTAAATTTCACCTAAATTATAGTCTATCATTCTATACAATTTAGGCTACTAAGTCAAAAGCCACAAAATAAAACCCTAACCTTCGTAATCATTGTATTAAGCAACCCATTGCCTTAGAAACAGATGCTGGCCATCATCTTTCCACCAGATTGTGTGATCAGCTGTCTCGTCTTTTCACCACTCCAGACTGGAAAAAATGAACGAGAAAACTATTTAGAACATATTTTTATTGGACATTCATCTTTGGTTTATGCCTGGCCAACTTTGGGTCGAGTGGCATTTCTCAGTATTGTATGCGATTGTCTAAATGAATTTGCACACACTGCCATTGGGAGTTGACTAACTTTGCAGTCATGAAATCTGAGAGGTCACAGCTCTGTGATGCAGCTCTACTGGAATGTGCTTTTATATGGGGTGTTGCATTTGATTAATGATTAACAGTTGAATTGAACAGTGTAATTCATTGCATGCTTATTTTGGTTTCTAACAGCTTCCAGATTATAAAGCTTAAATATGTTCATCCAGAAAGCCAGGAATAAAGCATTAGAAAATACATATTGATGATATTTGGCTTATATATTTACTTATATAAGCTTATGTATTTACACTTTACCATTCAAAAGTTTGGGGATCAGTAAGATTATTATTATATGTATTTTTTTCAAACATGACAAAAAATATATGTATAATTTTACAAAAGATTTCTATTTCAAATAAATTATTTTCTTTTAAACTCTCGACTCGAGATCACAGTTTAAAATATATATATATATTTTTTTTTTTAAATGAAGCAGCACAACTTTTAGCATAATGCACAATTGTGCAAACATTTGCACAATGTAATAACAGTGTAAGAGATTAGTTGCAGTACTTTAAGCAATAAACTGTACTAAATTAGTTGATTCTTGATTCTTTAATGACTTCAGATTTTAGGTTAGTAGGACAACCAGGGTGTGCACACAAAGGAATGATGGCTGTGCCAACACGGTCGCAGGAAACGGCAGTCAAGGGAAAAACCACCCTGATGTTTGCAGAAAATAACATGCCCTAATTACTAGGACTTTACACACTCATCATTCTCTTTCATACATACTGCATACCCAAATCAAGCATGCACACGGATAAAAGCCACCTAGTGATTTTAGACCCAATTTTAGAGGAACATTTCCTGTCCGTGAAAAGACTTTCTCCAACTATCATCATTGCATACCATCTGAATCGGCAGGAAAGTAATGCACTGCATGCTTGCTAATCATGCCCTCTTGAGCCAGAAAAGACATAAAAAGACAGTAGCTGCAATACAGAAGAAAACATAGAGCTGGTTTTGATCATTTTATAAATTGGAATTATTAACATGACTAATTCTTTCTGCTAGTATAGGTCCTACACAGGCCACCAGCCCGAGATACAAATTCAACTTCATTGCTGACGTGGTGGAGAAGATCGCCCCTGCTGTGGTGCACATTGAGCTGTTCCTAAAGTAAGCCCAAACACTTGCAAACACTTTCATGGTGTGGCAGCCATCTGTATGGCGCTTTAAAACCATGGGGAAGTGAGGGAGGTGCCTGGCAAACACAGCTGTGTGAGGGTCATTTAGCCGAATACATTCACAACTGCTTTTGCCAAGGCTAATCATTTGTGAATGATGTCAGAGAGTGTGGCATGGGGACACTGGGTAAACAAATCTTTTATATAGGGTTGCTTTGTCTTGGAAACATATACTGTATATATATATCTATGTGTGTGTGTGTATGTGTGTATGTGTGTGTGTGGGGGGGGGGGGGAATTAATGTTTTGAAATACAATAAACCCTTCGGAAAAAAATGGTGCTTTGTTGCATTAAATGTGCACTGTTAGTGTACTTCAAATCTTAAAAAACATATAGACCAAACTGGTAACCATTTATATATGGTGGCCTTTACTACTACAGTATGTACTGTACTTACATAAAAAAGTACAAGGTGGGATAAGGGTAAGTGTAGGGACAGGTTTGGTGGTATGGGTAGGTTTAAGAAATGTGTCCAGAGTAATTATTAGTGTAATTACAGAAATTAATAACAGATGTAATAACATGCAGTTTTTTAAAAAAAAAATATAAGTATAATTTAAAAACATATATGTAAGTGCATTGTATCAAATGGTTCATTTAAATGTAAGTACATAGTAGTTAAGGCCACTCAATATAAAGTGGGACCAAAACACTGCACTTGCAAATAATAAAATATTATAATATTTTAGTTTAGAAAGTTATGAAAAAATATGAAATTATATTGAAATATTTACTACTAAACCAAGTTCTACTAATAAACTTTAAAGTACTTTTAAAAATAGTGTTCTTAG
Source organism: Carassius gibelio (assembly GCF_023724105.1). Taxonomy (NCBI): domain Eukaryota; kingdom Metazoa; phylum Chordata; class Actinopteri; order Cypriniformes; family Cyprinidae; genus Carassius; species Carassius gibelio. Next base: position 27,935,491 of record NC_068402.1, on the reverse strand, counting down.
TTCAGTTAACAGCATTTTATATAAACTTAAACTATAATACATTTTAACTGATCTGCTGTGAATAATGCAGCTGAGTGTCTGAAAACTTTATATTCCTTTTGCACTTGTATTATTAGTATATTACAGTATATACATATATGTACACTATGTTATTTCCAACTCCAAGTAATCTTTTTGAAAGTATGTAACTTATAAGTGTAACTTATAATCAATGCAAATGTATGAAACAAAATAATGAGAGCCTTGTATTTTCGCTTTTGCCCACTAGACACCCCCTCTTTGGCCGGACGGTCCCGCTGTCAAGTGGTTCAGGTTTTGTAATGTCAGAGACCGGGCTGATCGTGACTAATGCTCATGTGGTGTCCAGCACCACATCTGTTTCGGGTCATCAGCGACTCAAAGTACAGATGCGTGGTGGGGATGTGTATGAGGCCACTATCAAAGACATTGACAAGAAGTCTGACATTGCCACTATCAAAATCAATCCGCAGGTAAGAGATATCTTCTCCTTTTTGTACTCCAAGACCTGTTTTTATAATACAAAAGTCAAATGTGTTTACTGAACTACTTCCTTTGGCAGAAAAAGTTGCCTGTTTTATTGCTGGGTCACTCGGCAGACCTGCGCCCGGGTGAGTTTGTGGTGGCTATCGGCAGCCCGTTCGCCCTGCAGAACACAGTGACGACAGGAATAGTCAGCACTGCACAGAGAGATGGAAAAGAACTGGGTCTCCGTGACTCAGACATGGACTACATCCAGACTGACGCCATCATCAACGTAAGACACTGAATAACCAGAACAACACATGTTACTGCTGTTGCATAAGAAATCCAGACAACCTCTGAAATTCATTTCTGAAATCATATTGCATTCAAGAAGTGTGTATGTGTTGAACGACACTATAAAAAAATAGGAAAATAAGAAAAATCCCTTTACAAAAAAAAAAAAAAAAAATCAAAAACTTATATTTTATTAATAGTTATGCTGCTTGCTGTCGGATTATCAGAATTTATTATCATAAATAATTATTGAATTACTAGAGTTTCCATATTTGCTGCCATTATTATTTATAGTTTTCATTTGCAATTATGTAGCAAAAACTTATTTTTTTTTTAATTCTTTTTATTCTAATTTATTTGATAAACAGGATCCAAACCAAATATCCTAATATTTTTGATGAAATCTTGTCAATGCCATACTGACAGAAATATTAGCTTGTTAATGTATTAAAATATTCCATCAAAGTTAAAGCTACGTTTACACGAAAACGATTTAGTCAAAAATAGAAAAGTTTTTCCCTTGCGTTTTAAAAAATGTTCATGTATACACGACAACTTTTTAAAAACAATTTGCATTTACACATATCTGTGAAAATGGCCAAAAACACTATTAGGTATGCTAGGCCAGTAGTTGGCGCTGTCACCTTGTTAGTGAACAGTACCTGTAGGGAAGTGACGATTATATGTTGGCTGTAATATTGGTGAAGTTAATCCACACTTTGCTCAAAAAGCGCTAGCAAAGTCTTGAGCAGCAACAACAGTATAATGTATTTCGCCATTGTTGTGTATGTTTGTTCGCATCTGCCTTTAAAATCGAAACATACTGCGCATGTCTACATACCTATCACGTACTACGCATGCGCATGACGTCACCGTTTTCAAAGATTCTCGTTTTGGGTGTTAACACGGAAACAACAAAGGTGGAGTTTTCAAAAACTTGCACTTTGAAACCCATTTTCAAAAATATGTGTTTTCAGTCCCCAAAACGCCGTTGACATGTTAACAAACAGGCAAAACACAGAAAAAAGTTTCCAGTTAACTTTGTAGTGTAAACGGCCCCTAAGACTGTTTAAGGAAACTAGCCAATAGCTATCTAAAATAGCTAGTAAATAGCTTCTGTTGTGCTGACTAATTACTTTGGTGAAACTGAATTAATAGTCATCCATCATCTTTAAGGCGCACACACATTAGGATAGGTTACCTCCTTCTTCACTCCCTGTGAGTCCCGGCTATCATGAGGATACTCCTTACCAGTTTAACATCCCTTTCCAAACCTTTAAGTTTCGCATCCTGGAGCTTTGCAGCACCACCTTTGCACATTACTTAGCTCAAGGGGAAGGATACTTTATAAAATTTGTACAAACCCTGTGTCGTTGTCCCTGCATGATGAGCTAGTCCTTGACAGAAAAATAAATAAAAATAAAAACTTTTTCATCCCCATATTGTGTTGAATTTATGTTTTTGTTCAGTACTTATGGTACAAGTCTAATACCATTAATATAAGGTTTGTTAAACTGTTTTGAGCGTTGATAATTAACATTAATCATCAATTCCCTTGCATTTCTGACAAATTGTTCCTGTTTTAGAGTGGAAGCTGTTTATTTGAAGTCTCAGATTTTTACTTCATTTTAAGTTTTTTTTGTTCAGTGTTTCAACATTAATGTTCAGTAGTTTTGGCATGAATCTAATCCCAGATCATGTATTTGTGAAATAGTTTGAGAACCAACAGTTAACGTGATTTCTTTCTCTTTTCTTAGTATGGGAACTCGGGTGGACCACTCGTTAATTTGGTAATTATTTCATACTGTGATGTTTCAGTTTTCTGACACTAGACTTACAAGAACAATTCAACAGATATTTTTACAAATCTGGATGCCTTTAAAAATATCCACTCTTTTCTATATGATTTGAATATACAATTTCTGCTTATCAAAAAATTCACCTTTTGTAAGAAGGAAAGACAGGTTAGGAATGACACATTGAATCAATACAACGACAAACATGCTGACACTGAATTGTTCTTCTTGTTTTGTCTTCTATAAGGACGGGGAGGTGATAGGAATCAACACCCTGAAGGTAGCTGCAGGAATCTCCTTTGCCATTCCTTCAGACAGGATTACTCGCTTCTTAAATGATTCATTAGGAAAGCAGAACAAAGGTACATGGTGCAACTTTTGTACAAGGGAATTTGTAGGGAGGTCAGCAGATGAATCATTAAATATTAAACATATTTTTTTACTTTTTGGAGTCATCCTGGCAGGATTAAATGTGTTAACACATTTGCATATTGTTTCAGAGCCAAGATCAGTGAAGAAGCGTTTCATTGGAATCCGAATGCTCACCATCACAGAAGCGTGAGTGTCCTTCACTACAGACGCTGTTGTGTATTTACACAACACATGTAAATGAACACCGCAGTGCTGTTTAGTCACCATGTGTGTGTGTGTGTGTGTGTATGTGAGGCATTCTGTCTGTCTCCTTCAGACTCGTGGAAGAGCTGAGGCAGCAGAATCCTGATTTCCCTGATGTCAGCAGCGGGATCTATGTCCATGAGGTGGTTGCTCACTCCCCTGCTCAGAAGTAAGCATCAGCATAACCAGATGCTCTTTGGTCTTTCTGTTGTGGTTAGGTTTCAGAACTTCAAGCCAAGTGGTTTATCTCTGTCTGAGCTGAGTGGATGACAACATAATGAAGATCACAATTTACTATGAAATGCAACATTTGTATAATACAGGTTTATGTAATAAATATGTTTAGAACAAGGCGATATGACACGAAATAAAATATGGGTGTTTTTTTCAAATTGTTTAATTGATTCAAGATAACGATTTTGATTTATTAACATTTATGGTAACACTTTAGAATAAGGTTCCATTAGTTAATGTTAGTTAATGTATTAATTAACATGAGCAAACAATGAATAATACATTTATTACTGTATTTATTAATCTTCGTTAATGTTAGTTAATGAAAATACAGTTATTCATTGTTAGTTCATGGTAATTCACAGTGCATTAACTAATGTTAACAAGCACAACTTTTGATTTAAATAATGCATTAGTAAATGTTGAAATTAACATGAACTAAGACTTATAAATGATGTAGAAGGATTGTTCTTGCTTAGTTCATGTTAACGAAAGTAGTTAACTAACATTAACTAATGGAACCTTATTCTAAAGTGTTACCACATTTATTAACATTATTAATAATGAAACTACAACATGATTCAAATAACATTCTCATTGTTAAATAATATAAAACAAGAAAATAGCAAATTGTAAATAAAAAAATCTAAATGTAGAGATGGTTTTGGGAGTCCCCAACAACAAGTGGTATGCATGCAAGGTCAAAAAACCCTTTCATTGTCTTATAATATGAATTTATTTTACCTATTTGTATTTTTCGGACTCTAAGTCGCACCTGAATATAAGTTGCATCAGTGCAAAAATACGTCATGATGAGGAAAAAAACATATATAGCATAGAGCGCCCTCTCGCGGCTGTAGACGGTCATGTTTTCTCTTGGTTCATTTCTCTTGGTTCATGTCAAATTAATTTTGATAAATAAGTCACACCTGACTATAAGTTGCAGGACCAGCCAAACTATGAAAAAAAGTGTGATTTATAGTCCGGAAAATACGGTATTTGCTCAAGGACTCCCAAACAATTTGTTTAAACCCCTCCTTTGCATGACGCTAATCTGCTGTGATTGGTCTGTCTCATTTTCATTTCATCATGCCTGTAATGCCTGATAAAGCAGCGTTTGTGAGCGCAGTGCTGCTTTGTGTAAAGCGTTATCAGTGAAACCGCTATTTTTACCGCTCCAAAAGCAGCACCTAGTGGCAAAGAGTGAATTAGCATTTTCATTCAGACCAACAGGAAAAGACCAACAAATGGGAGGGCAATATGCTAATGCGGAGCCTGGATAATCAGGTGCATTGTCATTGGCAGTCAGATGAGTTTTTTTTCTTTAGCTGTTATTTTTGGTGTATTGTCAACATGTATAATTCTAACATTTTATGCACAACTCAGATTCCTTGTTTGTATTATTATTTTTTTAATGAATTGTAGCAAAACATTACATTCAAATTAAATAATAAAATTAAAATAAATAAATAAATCAATGAATAAAAACCCAACCCCAGAGAAGTACTAACATATGTCAAAGTTGAGGTTTTCTTACTACATATTCTGCAAGATAGTTCACCAAAAAAAAAAAATTCTTTCATTAATGACTCACCATCATGTCGTTCCAAACCTATAAGATCTTCATTCTTCTTCTGAACACAAATCAAGATATTTCTGATGAAATCCAACAGCTTTCTGACTCTGCGTAGACAGCAATGCAACTACCACATTAAAGGCCCACAAAGGAAGTAAGGAAATTGGTAAAATAGTCCATGTGACAGCACAAAAAGGTAACTTAGCTCAAAGCAGAGCCTGTAAGATAATAAACAGGAACAATTTAGCTGATATAAATATTTTTTATACATATTTATTTATTTGGCTCCTCTCTGTGTCCGTGTCCTGGTCACCTGTCAGGATTTATTTTACAATTAGCTCTATATGTTGTCCCAGAAGTACACAACTGATGATTGTAGTGAATAATTTCTCCAAATGTGTTTCAGAGGGGGCATCAGAGATGGTGACATCATCGTTAAGTTAAACGGAGAGCCTCTGATGAGCACCAGCGACCTGAAGGAAGCGCTCAACCAAGACACGACTCTGCTGCTGGAGGTGCGCAGGGGCAACGACGACCTGCTCTTCAACATTGAGCCTGACGTCATCATGCAGTGATGTCATCACCTGTTCGAAATGTGAACCTTCGAACTTTCACTGAAGACATCGGTTTTTATCATATCAGTCATGGCCAAAGGGATGTCTAACAGTGCAACCTTCTAGAAAACAAGGACCTCTTTTACAAGCTGAGAGGAATCTAGCCTTGAGCTTTTGCAATCTTGGTCAAGTCTGCGAAAAAGAGATTTTATATGAAAGGCATTTCATAACAGCACACTCTCTTTGAAGCAGGTTTGAAGCGGAGAACGATTCTGTGCATTGCAAATATGAAAACTTGCAGTATTGGAGAGTGGGGACAGTTGCAGCATGGCTCATTTCTTCAATCAGGAGTGAGCTACAGTGATGATATTCAGACTGCACATGCTCAGTCAGCCCCTCATCTTTTCTGGATGAAATCAGACACATGTATATAATCCTCGTGCATGTGTTACAGCAATACGGGTGAGTAGTGGACTGATGTTGCTTTATTGTATTAAAACTCTGGGTTTCTAATGCAAACAGTCTATGAGAAACTAAAGCAAATACAATAAGTATTGTAGCCGTCCCCACTCTACCATATGTATTTTATAGAAGACAAAACTGGTGATATTTTATAGCCAATCCGCAATGAATCCACAATGATGTGTTAAACAGGGACAATCTTTTTAAGATTTTTTAACTTCATTGTGGCACCAGTGGCAAGAATCAATTGCTGTGCAAGGTTTTTTTTTTGTTTTTTTTTTATAAATTTGATTGATTAGAAATTTGTGACTGTCATGATGAATGACATTTTATGGTCATTTGTGTGCTCTTTATCTGCAGATATCAGAGTGAGACGTCTTCTGTTCATGTAATCTGTTTATCAGTCTGTATATGCTCATGTTCCTATTCGTCTTAAATGTCTACAGTATATTTTATGTTTTGATTACAATGTCTTCAAATATGCTCATATAATTTTCGTTCTCTTCAGCTGGATTTATGAATGTTGGACCTATGAAATAAAACATTCTCAGAAAAGAATCGCTTGTCAGACCGGTGGATGATAAATGTTGAATTTTAACAAAGCAGTCAGCTGAAAATTTTAAATGAAATAAAAAATTAAAGAAGAGACTAAATCATATTATAAAAAAAAAAAAAGCCAAGTTAAATGAGTTGTCAGGTCTAATGATTCATGATTAGTCAGCGTTTGGGTTGGAAATTCACAGATCCCGTATACCATCACATCTTTCCAGTTCACAGAGCTTTTCCTCTAGTCCTCACTGTCTGGACAGGACCTGTGGAGGACAAAAATCTAGACATTACACACGGCTACGATTTTACAGTTTTATCTTATTGACTGAAGTAGACCTGTCACATCTAGATCTACATTTCCAGAAAATCGTATGGTGCCATTATCTTTAAATCCTTAATATACTTTATGAAGATATATAAGGTACGTCCAACTTTGTGCACATATGCACTATTCCATGCCATTTTGTAGTAGTGTGTCCACACTGAAAAATACAACAGAAAGAACACCTTCAATACTCAGATGATGCACTTATTTAACCAAAAAATGTGTAATGTTGGACACTATAGTGTAATCAACTGCCACGACATTTTGTATGTTGCGGAGGGCATCAGTGATAACAAAATAACTTCAGTTCACTTAAATTCATGCACCAAAATACACAGTACATAATTTGGGACACACTGCATTCAGAGAACACATTTACATTAAATCAGTTTTTGCTTTCCTTGGGAATCGAATCCATTACCTTGGTGTTGGTGGCACCATGCTCTAATATTAGGGAAAAACTTGACCAACTGACTTTGCAAAAGAGATTTTGAAGACACAAAGAGTGATGATTCAAACTGTACAATAATTCCTCATATAAAAGCCAGAAGCACATTTGTATTAATCTTATATCTTGAAAAAAATAATAATAATTTGACTTGGCATAGATGCAAGATGGCTGCCACCCCTGTCCACTGTAATTTTTCAAGAATAACCCACAATTTGTGTTTTCTGAAATGAGGGGCTTCAGAAAACGGTTCTATAAATGGAAAATGAGTCATGTGGCAGATGTGCAGTCCGTCTGAAAAGCCGCTTGCAGAACATCCTGCATTTTTTCCACAATGTCCCATTCAATTTAAATGGGTCACGACATGAGAAATCTAATTTTCCTTCATCTTTCGACATATGAGATGTCTTCGTTCCATTCAAATATTCTGCATGTTTTATAGCCTAAAACGTTCCCCTTAGCTTTTAGGTAACTGTACAAAAATGGCTCATTTGGATGCTGTGCTATCACACTGTCAAATACATTTGGAAATGCCTGCTCACTATCAGTCCCACCTCAACAAATACCTACTGTAAGACCAACGTACTAAGCCTACTCTTAATGATGCTATTATCTTCATCTTAACTTCTGGTTTAAAACTGCTGGTCTGGAACTGCTGTGACATTTGACCCTGAAGCTCCGTAGTTGGTTTTTATTGTCACACTGCATCACTGGCTATCTAATGTATCCCATGCACTAGAGCTACTCCTGACAACAGGACAAATGGGAGAGTAAACACACATTCATTTTGATGAGTATATCTTAAGCAGCATCTTTTTAAATCTGCACAAAACAGATCATTTCAGACAGAGGGTCAAGATAAGGGTTAAAAAAAAAATCATTTTTGCAAATATATGCCTGTTTTTTGGCCAAATAAATTTATAATATTATATGTTTACCTCAAAGAACAAAGCTATTAAAATAATAATAAAAAAAGATATCTATTGACACAGTTTTAAAACATGCTAATTTAATTTACCCTTAAATCTGACTATAATAACATACAGTATATAATATTTGAAGTAACTGTGCTGGAGTACAACATTTAAGCCAAACCACATGTGAAACCACATGGAGGAAATCAGAATTGCGTTGTTCAAGAGTTGAGATAAATAAAACCACCGGGTCTGTTTAGATGTAGCATATTAGCATGCTGTTGTGTGAAATGCTATGCCAACACACCCAAGTGGTTCAACTCAGAGTGGATCTTGCTGTCTACAAGCTGGGTAAATAAAGATTTGGCATCAAAAATAACATAAACAAAGATGTGTTACACTGGGTGTGTTCTGTAATAATAATAATCATCTATGCAGCTAATCGCTAATTACAGTTCCTTAAATATAGCCATTGGTTTCACACAAAAATCACTTTTAAACATTGGTTTGAGACAAGTTGTTTCTTTTCTGAATATAAGAGAGTATCACCTTTTAACCACTGTGTACTGTGGTAGTACCATGGTATCAGAAAGTAATGCTATGTTGATATGCACCATATTACTGTTTATATTCATATCACATGGCATTTATACTTCAAAAAGTATCAGGATATTACTACGATATACAGTATCATGGTAAAATCCAAATACTTTTTAGAGTAAAATACTAGTTGATTATACAGTTTTAAACATATTTCGTACAAACACACTCATCAATGTTTGACAGTGATGCACATTTCAGATGGTTTCATTCAAGTTCTTAAGCTGTGAAGTCTGTTACAATTTCCTGCTTTGGTCTCTAAACCTGACCAGATCGATAAAAACAAACCAGTGAAGTGTCCCATAGAAGCCACAAGCTGTTAGACTTGCATGTGTGTGTAAGAATGTTAATTCAATGAGACACGATCTTGCAGAAACACAAACACAGACTTGACACTGAAGTGCACACTGTTGTCCCGGGCCATCAGCAGAGACCTCACGTCAGTGTGTGGAATGCAGACACACTTTCTCTCAGTAAATCACATGCAGAGGGATTCAAAGAATGGCACAAAGGAAGAGCAACAGAACAACAAGTGCAGAAAAAGAGAGGGGCGACTGAAATAGATTTATTCCTGCGTTCAAAATAACAGCATTCATTTAAAACCAATTTCTTTTGATCATTTCTCGGAGGGATTGGCATGGTAATTTACATGACAGTGTTAATGTAATGTATTTGGTCTTGGTGGAAATGAAATGACAATGACACCTGCACGGCACTGCCATCTTTAAATGGACAAGGTCATCTCTAAATCAGCCATCTCGGTTATTAACTGAGTTTCCATAGTTTAATGCAGTATAATCTGATGTTCAAGATGCCTGTCCCATGCTTTAACACGGGATAATATATCATATAACATACAACTGCACTGCATTCAAAATAAAAGCATTTAAAAATATTTATTGTGATAAGAAGTCAAGATTTATTATAATTACATTATCAAATACCATGTATTAAACATACATTCAAGCGTTTGTGCTCAAAATCATTCACCATTCCATAATCAAACTAACATTATGTAAAATAACCAATTATACATCTGCACCCCAAGTAGATCTATATGAAAGCAGTTATCAATGTGCATTATTCGTACAATCAGTTAGCATCTGAACACTGTTATTGTTAAGGGTTTTATCAGTGAGTATATCATGGCACAATGAATTAGGAAGAGCTATAATAAGAGCCCTTGTTATTGTTTACAGTACATCACAAACCTACCTTTATTCTGATATTAGTACGTTTCAGTGAATCGGTTTATAATTTTACACTGAGATCAACATGGCTGGGATTCTTCTTGGACTTTTCTAACCTCCCTTTAATATCCCATAAGCTGTTACGATCTTTCAATTGATAAACTCAATTTATTAATGACAACCATATGACTGTATTATATCATTTTTAGAACTCATTGGTTTTTCCGGACAAACAGATGAATGTTTCCCTAACAGTCTTCCAGCACGAAGAGTTACAGTTTGGCTCGGAGAGATCCAACCGCAGGTTTGTCAGAACAAAACTCGGCCCACCAAGATGGCCGTTCCAGGACGTTCTTCCCCTGCATGACTGTAGACCACAGGTTTTTGTAGAGCTGAAACACATGAGAAACAGTCCTTAATCACAAAAACACTTGCACTGCTGGACCAATATAAGGTCAGGCCATGTGCCTTGCTATCAGTAACAGCTCTACAATTCCACTCAGACCAGGATTTCTGCAGGTTTGATGAACGAAATTTCTTTGACTTTAATACTTTTTTTAAAGGCCAAGTAAAGAAAATTCAAGGAAAAATCTGAAGGGAACATAATACAGAACATATACAGTTAATGTAAATGTCTAGAGAACACACAACGAGTTCTATTAGCTACACTTCAAAGTTTGAAAACATAACTTCCGACTGATCTCTATTACTTTTACATGTATTTGACCAAAAATAATTATGATTGCCTTTGCT